>NW_006290032.1:665731-674818 GCF_000327345.1 Myotis davidii | reverse complement strand
CCGGATAGAACAGCCGAACGGGCCGGATCCGGCCCGCGGGCCGTAGTTTGCCCACGGCTGGCCTAGGGCTTTAGTCACAACAGCCCATAAAAACCAACGCAGTTATCCATGGCCCCGGCCACTTCCTGTGCTGGCCACTTCCCAGGGAGCATCGCATGGGTCCTCTCGACTGTTTTGGTGCCCTGAGGGCTCAGGCTCAGAGAGGGTACGTGATGTGCCCAGCTCACACAGCCGATACGCAGGAACGTCCAAGTTCCAGCCCAGGCTTCTCTGGCAAGAAAGCCTGACATCTTAGCTGCTTCGCGTGGTGAGGTTGGAGCAGAAACGGCAAAGGTACGAGACACCGCTGAGAGCCTTCGGTAATAAAAGAAGTAACGACACGCGTGATAGACAATCACCCAGCATCTGCCGGACGGAGAGCGGACCGTCGGGGAGCTCAGCAGGGCACCTAACACGGGACACAGGCCCCTAGGCCAGGTGGTCCGTGACCCTCACCTCCCACCGCAGCTGGCATGACGCCTGTCTGCTGTCCCCGCGCTGCTCTCGGTACCTGGACTCGGCCCCTCGATCACCTGGACTTGGCCCCTCAGTCAACACTTCCTCTCCTTGCACCCTGCGCCCTCCCCCTGAGCGCGGCGGCCGCTGGGCAGGCAGCGTGGCCGGGTCTGGGGCCCAGTCGTGTGTGGGTCTCCCTGGCGGAGCTGCTGCTCTGGAAGATGAACCATGGGGGGCAGAGGGCAGCGCTGGGGTCTAGGAAACACGCTCCCTCCTCCTTGTTCACCTGACGCTTCTAACAGGTGGACCAGGCAGCAGTACCAGTGAACGGGGCGGTTTCCAAGGTGATCTGCGTGCGCGTGGTCTCCTGTCCCGGGGGCAGCGCTGACTCGGCCCACGACTGTGAGCGTCACTCACAGAAGAGGGATGGTTCTCAACGAAGCCACTCCCTTCTGTAACCCGGGATATGCCTCCAGAACCAAGCAAAAGCCCCGAAATGGCAGGTTTTTCAAAGCGCCCGTGTGCTCGTCTCCACTTGGTCAGAAACCTTCGTTTTGATTTATCCGTATTGGTGCAACGCGGCTGAAACGAGCAGCTGCTATCGCAGCGAGATCGGGAGCTACTCGAGCTGGTCATTCATTGTTAATCGTCTTCCGATGCTTAAACCAGATACCCCAGCTGCGGCGGGAGACGCGGATTCTGTGAGCGCCCGGGGCCCGCCCAGTGGTGCCCAGTGGTTGAGCGATGCCCTGTCGCCGAGGAGTTCTCTGCTCCCCGCACCCTCTGGAAGGCGGGCATCAATGTGTGCCCTAGCGCCAGTGGCCGGGACTCATCGCGAAGGAGCACGGACCTCCTGGGAGTCTCACAACATTAACCAGGCACGGATTCTCTTCCTGGAGGTGAGCACTGGGGAAAATGCAACGGCATATTTGTGCTTCTGACAATAAAATATCCATCACCCGCCATTCCAACCCCCTTTTTCACGTATGAAACGGACAGACATCGGTCCTCAGCACCCGGCACTCCTGCTCCTCCATGTACCTGACCGTTCTCACGGCCGTGTTGCCGCCCAGGGTCCCTGTGGCCGGAGAAACCCTGCCCCTTCTGGCCAAAGTGCTCCTCCTCCAGGAAGCCTGCCCGGGTCTATCAGGCAGGAATGACGCTCCCGTTCTGGGTTCTTGTGATGCGCTTGGCTCTGTCCACGTGCGAGTCTCATTCCGTGTGTAGTTGGCGAGGCTCCCAGCTCAAAGTCACCTTAGCAGCCCGAGGAGAGACGGGACACGGAACCAGCCGGTGGAGTGCAAGGAGCTCCGCTCGGGGAAAAGCAGCGAGAAGCACACACAGTCCTTCGACTGTCCTGTCGGGGGAGCAGACGGCAGGAGGGACAGGCCATGAGGGAAACGCCCCCATGGAGGGCCTCGCAGGAACAGAGGTTGAAGGCGCAGCAAAGGCCCCCGGACATTGGGGTATTTGGGGTTCAGAGTCACCTTCTTGGAAAATGGGGAGTGAGTGATGTGTGATGGACTACAGTGGCTGTATGTAAATTCTGCTTTCAAGGAATTTGATGATGCAAACGCACACACAGACCGGAAATGAGGACTCGTGTGGTGGTGACGGGTGCCCAGGGGAGCTCCCCAGCGGAAGGGGGAGCACATCTATACCCTACAGGACAGAAACCGCACAGGAGGGGCACTTTGTAGGGCAAATGCCTTTGGGGCGGGACACCCCTCAGCCCAGATTCCTGGTACGTTCTCTGGAGGAGGAAAGGGAATGGGCCGGAGCGGACGTCCGACACCACGCACAGAGCCTGCTGCCGGCCAGGAGCAAGGCGTGCAGTGGGAGCGGGGGTGCTGTCCGGGGCTGGGACAGGGAGACGAGGGAAGGATGGAGCAGCCGGATAAGCCGCCGTTTCCCCTTGTGTCCAACGTCAGTGAGATAGGGGGTGACTTCAGTACCACAACCAGGCAGCTATGACTTCCCCTCCGGCCCCCTGAGTCTCTCGGGGGACCTGGGGGAGAGAAGCCTGCTGGGGGGGCGGAGGGACTGGCCTGCTGTCTCCCCTCCTCTCCAGGGCTGGCACCTGCACACGGAGCCCCTGGTTGGAGGGACTGGAGCACCCAGGACACAGTGGACACAATGGGCTCTGCGTCAGTGCCCTCCTGGGCTGGTGGAGACCCACGTGGACACGGAGCCTGTGCTGTCTCGGACCCAGTGTGATGCTTGTCCCCTGGGAGGGATCTGGGGGCGACACAGGGAGGCCGAAGGGCAGGCCCCCCGGCTCCTGATCCGGGGACTGGCTGCAACCCCCTCTAACAATCCCTGGGGAACAGGCCCTTCCCCCTTCAGAGAGCTCTGCGTTTCCTCTCGCCTCCTGGGGGAACCCTGGACTTTGCCTTCGGTGGCGGTAAATCCCACCAGAGCTGTCACTGTTCTCCAAGTCCCGCCTGCAGCTGCCCACTCCCCCCTCCCCCCGCCCCGCCCCAGTGGGCCCACACTCCCCTCACAAGCCTGGAGCCCCCTGTGCTGATGCCCGCGAGGCATGAACTCCAGGGGGTCTGGCTGCACACAGGCGGCCCTCAGGGCCTCTGAGCGAGTCCTGTCCCCGCCAGGCACGGCGCTCAGGTATCGATGTTCAGATACCATGTGTGCAGGCTGCCTGCACGCACACGCAGTGCCAGAGCTTGCTGGGACACTGGGAATAAGCTGGCGTTTGTTCAGACTTCCCCTCAGTGATGCGCACGTCTTCATCGCCACCAGCACGGCCAGAGCTCCACGGAGGAGCCCATTTCTTTGGGGTCTGACGGCCTGTTGTTTGGGGTTCTTCATTCTCTTACTTCACTGAACTGCGCTCCATCGCGCTGCTGTGTTCGCTTGCACATGGCAGGAGGCACCAGGCCATAGCGCCTGCCTCCTCCAGGTCAGCCAGCGAGGTCCACCGCCTGCGTGAGCTGCCGTCACAGGGAGCCCGGCCCTCAGGTGCGCACACCAGCTCTCACTGCGGATGGACAGGCCGATGCGCTGTGCTGCCTCCCCAGAGCTCCCATTATACCCGACACACCGAAGTGCACAGCGGCCGCGTCAGCGCACTGGGAGCTGCGTCTATGTTCGCCAGCACACAGCTTGCACACAGCTTTTTTTTTTTTTTAATATATTTTGATGTCAGAGAGGAAGGGAGAGGGGGAGAGAGAGAGAAACATGAATGATGAGAGAGAACCATGGATCGGCGGCCTCCTGCACGCCCCACACTGGGGATGGAGCCCGCAACCCGGGCACATGCCCTGACTGGGAATCAAGCCTGACATCCTGGTTCCTAGGTTGACGCTCACCACTGGGCCAGGCTGGCCGGGCAGCACACAGCTTCTCGGAGATCAGCCACGGAGGGCATTTATGCCGCTGACATAAGCCATGTGCGCCAGGGACAGTCCAGTCACCAAGCATGAGCCACACGCCTGCCGGCAGGCCGCGGACAGGACAGAGTCCAGATGGGCTCCCACAGCTGGGCACGGCCTCCTCTGAACAAGACAGAGAACGTCACCTCGTTTATCGCTGGATGCTGCCTCCTCTCTCTCCTGAGTGTGTTCTGCGTGTCCATTGACCCAGAGTGGACGCAGCAGGTGCTGCTTGCTATCGGCAGAACACCGTCCGTCAGCGATGTCTGCATCCTAACCGGGGACCTGTGCTAACTTACGGACGTGCTGCCTCACAGATGAAGGCTGCCTCAGCCGCCTGTGCGGGGTGACCATGGCTCCCCAGGAAGGTCCACTGTCCATCGGGGCCCCGAAGAGGAGGTGGAGGCGGCCCCAGAGGCAAGTCGGGAAGCAGCTGACAATGGCCGTGAGTTGGAGCCTGGGGTGTGAGAACAAACTGGCCCTCAGGCCCTGACGGCGGGGACAGGTCACCCCAGGCGCAGGGCCCAGGCGCTCCCCTGAGCCTCCGACGGGGCCCAGCCCTGCACGCCCTGGCTGAGCCCGGGAAGCGGGGCCGAGTTTGCCCGACGGAGCTGCAGGATGACGATTGCGTGTCGCTGCAGGCCAGCGTGATTTCGCCGTGTGCTGCAGCCGCGAGAAGTGATGGAACGCTGGCGCCTGGGATTCTCTGAAGCCGAGAAGGCAGCGCTGTGGGGACGCTTCCGTTTCCCCTCACAGACCAGGCTGAGGAATCAGAATGCAGACCAAGCATGTCAGCCTCGCGGCCGGCCGGCCGCATAGCCAGGCTGGCGAGTCCGGCGTGCCTGATGTAGACTATTCTGCTCGGACAGTCCACCTGCTGGCGCCGCTTGGTGCATCTTCATGATGGTTCTCCCGCTCCCGCTCAGGCCCGTCCGCCTCAGGCTGCTGATGGACGCAGCTTCATGGAGGTTCCCAGGGAAACCAGTGTGGCTGGAGGCTGCGCCCACTCCCGCTCCGTAAAGATGGAGCGGGTACGCCCAGATAAACAAACCAAACGGAGTCCAGGCCACTGTGCCGGGCTCCACGGGGCTGGGAGCCTGCGATGGGCCTCATTAGAGGAGAGCGAGGCTGAGGTGGAGAAGTGGGGGACAGTGGAGGCGTCAGGGGGGACGAGGGGTGTCTGGGGGCCTGAAGGTCATGCCAAAGACGTCAGCTTCCACTCCAGCCAAAGGACAAGCTGGTATTGACTCTTCAGCTTTGCAAGGACACGATTGGACTGACTTTTCCCAGGCCCCCGGGCTGCTTTCTTGAGGATGAGCGACAGGCTGTAAGGTGGGTGAGGTCAAAGGCGGAGGCCGGGCTAGCCAGGAGGCCGCTGGAATGAAGCAGGTGAGAAATGGGACATGAGACATGGCAGGGGAGGCGGGGGATGCAGGGAAAAGCGGGGGACTTGGGGGTTTATTCTGATGGAAGAAGCAACAGAATCTGCCTCCAGTTTGGGGTGAAAGGGACAAAGAGGAGGCAAAGATAACGCCAAACGTTCTAGCCTTTGCGACTAAAAGTCTGGTTTTCCCATAAACTGCGATTGGAGGGCGCAGGAGGGAGAGTGTGGGGAAACATTAGGACCAAGTGTGGACCTGGTACATCTGAGGCGCGTACGGCGCGTTCAGACAGAGACGGTGAGCACGCTGACCTGAGGGTGACCTGAGGCCCAGGGTGCGGTGGAGACGTTAACTTGGGCGTCGTTAGCATATGACTCAGTGAAGGCTGAGGAAAGACGCCCTCGACACTGGGCTGCCAAGAAAAAGAAGAAACCAGCACAGGACTGGGAGGCAGACGCAGGGGGACGTGGTGTCCTGGAGGCCCAGCGAAGCAAGCGTTACAGGAAAGAGCGGATGGTGCAGTGCTGACAGGCAGGAGAGCCGAGCCCTGAGGATGACCTCGAACTCAGCGACTGAAGGTGGAGGCAACCAGGTGGCACCCACGAGACGTCCCCTTGACATAAGGATTGTTTTGAGCTGAAGGCAACGGAGAAGAAGCAGACACAAGAGGAGCCCCCTGCCCTCCCCGAATTTACCTAAAAGCAAGCCACATGCTTTCAGAGATGGCTTCCTCTCCTCTCCATCCGGAAGGACAAAGGTGAATGCCCTGAAACAACCTCAGACCCCAAGCCAGGGGAGGGTGCAGAGGAGTCTTCGTAACAAACCTGACTGACAGCCTTTTTCTTTCCACCATCAGCGTCCCGTACATTTGTCGTCCCACAGTTTGCCGGCCCTGGAAGCCTTAAACGACTTCCCTGTGTCCTGTCATTTCTCTACACATGCACTGTCTCTGTTGAAGCGGCCGGGTCAGCCTGAGTTCTCAGCCACCTCTTTGAGTTCCTCATTTCTGAGTACTCCAAGGTGATACATGTATGATACATCCTCATAAATGTGTTTTTCTCTTGTTAATCTGTCTTCTACTACAGAGTCCCAGCTGAGAACCTAAGCGGGTGGAGAAAAAAGGGCCCTCCCCTGCAAGGTTCCTGTCACCTCAGTAAGAAGAGTTCTGTGAAGGAATAAAGCATTCTGTGAAGTGGTTTAAGACAACAGGAGGATGATGGAGAGGCGGTGGAGTCTTGCTCCAGCTGTTGACAGAGACACGGTGCGGGAGATGGAGACAGTGGGTCAGGGAGGCCTGGGCATCTTTCTGCTCTTCGTTTTCAGAGGGGAAAATAGCATGTGTGTTGGCCCATGATGAGATGCCTGAGAGCAGGGAAACCTTACAGAGACAGGAAGGGGTCTTTCCTGGCACCGAGAGATGCTGACATCCCAGCAGGTGAAACAGTGTAGGAGTCATCGCCTCAGCCATCTCGGTGACGCTGTCACTCCTGTAGGACAGCACAGACCTAAGGCACAATCACCACACAGTCTTCCCGATAGTTCACTTCCCTCAGGTCTTCTCCCACCGGACAGCTATTCCTTGTGGTTCCCGTGGGTTTAAGCAGCAGAGGAACTGCCTCTCAGGATTGTCTAAATACCACTTGTGCCTGCATTTGCAGCTGCAGGAAAAGAACCTGGAGCTTCTTATAAAAGGGAAGGGGCTTTGGGGTCCTCACCCCCAGGAGGGAGCAGGTCCAGCAGGCTTCTAAGCGGGGGAGGGAGGGCATGCATGGCCGACGCAGATGCTGATGAAGTGCTTGTGGGCAGAATATTTGCCCTTCCTTCCTCTTATCTGTCTTCCTTGCACTTGAAATCGAGTCTTTAGCTGCAGAACTTTAACTTCCTGAGAAAGCACAAAAGTCTCTGGCAGTGGGAACGGAGCCAACCTCCTCTTCTGGCAGAAATCCCTGCCCACAGCAGCATCACCACCCGGCACTCACGTTGGAGTGACTGGAAGGAAGCCCGGTGCCCTGAAGGCGGTGTGAGGACCTCAGACCTCAGAGTACTGGGGAGAGACCGCGTAGAGATTCTGGGGTGAGGGTCCGACCAGTGACTGGCTCCAGAACCTTCTGCTCAGGAAAGCACATCTGCCTGTCTTTACGGTCCCGGGCTGACGGCTGTCCTGTGACCTCAGTTCTCCAGCAGACCCAAGGGAAGCTGTTGGTGTCAGCACGCCCGGCTCTGTGCCCTGCTGTAGGATGATGACTTGCAAGCACCTGACATGCCCACGGGCACACCGGAGGCCCTGTGACAAATGTCTCTTGGGTGGGGGGTGGGAGGGCATCACAGGGAAATGTTGGAGATTCATTCATTGCAACTTATAAGCTTCCCCCCAAATCGTACTTATGTTACCTACGGAAGTGCAGTGTCTATAGCTCGAATTTCTCAACACGGAAGCTGCCTTTTAGCGCAGAATGTCCTTCATAGCTCTCATCCAACCAGACGCCATTCATAAGTAACCAGCCATTTCGTAGTCTGTTCAATAGAAATGTCTATTTCAAGTTCATTGGAAGCGTTTGGACTTGCCCTAGGACTTGCCAGGGAAGCCGCGCGGAGCACTCTGCTCCCGTCACCGGGTCCGACTAAGGACAGACGCTCAGCGCCCACCCCTTCCCTGCCCACCCGTCAGTAGAGCCCACACCGCCCTCTTAGTCCCTTGAGGAGTGAGTTTTCTCCCTGTCCCCACCCCCTCGGGGGCCAGGCCCCTGAGCACCAGCTCACCTGGGACTCTGGGCTTGGTGCCATGTCCTCAACTAATAAACCCTGACTTTATTGTCTGCAAACCCCTGTTCACAGTGATTGGCCTGTTATGAGCACAGGCCAACGGGTCCCTTTAGTCTGGCAGCCAGAGCTTTAATTTGGCGGGATGTGTCGGACCCCTGGGCCAGCAGAAGCTGCCTCTGAGGGAGAGCAGGACGGTGCACAGGGGCCCACGGGCTCCTGGCCGCGCCCCAGCCATCCGGCCCCCGTGGTCCACAGGGAGACTGCAATGGGTGCAGGTATCGCTCTGCAAGTGTCCATGGGGGGTGTCTGGGAAATGGGGGCACCTCTGCCAGGGGGCCTTGATCCAGCATCAAAAGGGTCAGGAATCTGGAGAAAGGCTGTGTGTAAATTAATCAAGAGTCCAGAGACGAAACATAATTTTGAAAGGCATTTTGGGGATCAGAGAAGACTTCGCTAAAGGAACTAAGTTCTCCCTCGTCTCAGGACCCCTCGCTTTTTATTAACACAGATTGTCCTAAGGCGAGGTAGAGATACATCAAAGGCCAGAGTTTAGTATACGGAGTCCACTATGAGATTGGAAGAATTGCTTACAGCTGATCAGATGTTTGGCCAGAATAAGGCAATAACACGTAGATTGAGACGCCCTCAGCTGTCTGGCAGCCAGCAATCATTTTATGCATCCTTTTCAGGTTTGGGGAAATGCCCTCAGCCACCTCCCGATGATTTGGCCCGGCTGACCTGCTGGAATTGGCTCCCGGCACACCTCGTGCTGCGAAGGATGCATAATTTCATAAAGCAAACATTGACATTGAAACGTCCTTGTCAAGGTCATTGCAAATGGTGTTTGATAGCATGAGACATCAGAAAGGGTTTCCCTGCATTAGACGGCAGAGATGGCTGGTGACAGTTCCCAGGTCTGAAGTGTGAGCTGTGTCGCGAGACCTCCAACACCTGGCAGACATTTCTCAGGGGTCAGCGGGGTGCCCCGGGCAGCCAGTCCTGAGGGGCACAGGCAGTGGGAGGAAGCAGGCGGGGCCTCCCGCAGTCTGCAGGAGGGA
>NW_006290032.1:662211-665649 GCF_000327345.1 Myotis davidii | reverse complement strand
TGGCTCCTGTGGCAACGGCTTGTCCTGGTTTCAGAAGGCGCTCTAAGCAGCCACTGCTTCAGGGACCATGTTCCAGAGGCCATAGCGCCCCTCGTCCCCGACCACCTCCTGCCCGGCTCTCCCTTCATCGGAGAGAAAGCTGGACCCGATATTAACAGTGTCGTCTTCTTTAAAACACATTTTTATTGATGTTAGAGACCAAGGGAAAGGGAGAAACATCAGCCGGCCGCCTCCTGCACCTCCCACCCTGAGGATCGAGCCCGCAACCCCGGCCTGCGCCCTGGTGGGAATCGAACCGCAACCCTTGGTGCCCGGGAGGCCGCCCAACCCTGAGCCACACCTGCCGGGCTTAAGGATACCTCTTAAGCCACGCTGCATTTTGGTTGGGAGTTGCTATTGTTTGAATCTTTGTTTTAAAGGCTATTCTCCTATATTTAATTGATGTGATTTTAACTCTGAGGCTGACTGCTTCATTTTCATGTCATATTTTTTTTCCTTTTTTAAAATATATATTCATTGATTTCAGCGAGGAAGGGAGAGGGAGAGAGAGAGAGAAACATAAATGATGAGAGAGAATCATGGATCGGCGGCCTCCTGCACGCCCCACACTGGGGATGGAGCCTGGAACGCGGGCCTGTGCCCTGTCCGGGAATCAAACCGTGACCTCCTGGTTCATAGGTCGATGCTCACCCACTGAGCCACGCCGGCCGGGTCCAATCACTGTCCTTAAATATTTCTAGGATCGCCTTTACAATTCTTTGTTCTCCTGCTGCTTCGGGGTAACCTCGAGTATGGTTTAAACGGGATGCCAGCGAGGGTGTCTGGCAGCGAGTGGCGCATTCTCCAGACGCCCACGGCGTGTACATTCCTAGCGAGGCCGGCCTCCGTGGCCGAGGCTGCTGCTGCTTCGTATCACCACAGAACAGACAGCACCCCCCCAAACCCACCATCTAGCACACAGTGATGTTCCCCACACTCTAGGAACGTTTAGTTCAAATAAACAACAAACAGACACCCAGTGCATTTGCCAAGTTCAGAGTTTAAAGGCGGAAGGGCCCGTTTCCATATTTTCCCCCAGAGAGTGCGAGGGCGCTGCCCCCCACGTCAAATTCCGGCCAAGAACAGACACCCCCGCCTCACAGGCACCCCGTTCTCTCAAAGGAACCGATGCCCAGATCAGAAGAAATTCTTTCTGGGTTAGAATTATTCACAGAGAAGCCACTTTTCAAAGCTATAGCTCTGCCCATCTCTTCGCAGTTCTTAATCCGCTCCTGACCCTGATACACGGCGTAAGGGGGATCGTGCAGACGGAGGGTTTACTCAGTCTGGTGAGTGAGTGAGTGAGCGGAGCCACGTCAGGTCTGTGTCCCAGTGTCCCACTGCCTCCTCTCTCTGCCAGGCCCTGGAGGGCACTGACCTCTGGGCCATCGTGAGGGAGGTCGCGTCAGGCCATCCTCAGCCTGGTCACGTGAGGCTCTGGAAATGCTGCCTTTGCCCCAAGGAGCAAACCCTATGTTCATGTGTATCCTATGTTCACGTGTAACCCTGTGTTCACGTGTAACCCTATGTCCACATGCAGCCCTATGTTCGCGAGTAACCCTATGTTCATGTGTATCCCTGTTTGTGTGTAATCCTATGTTTGTGTGTAACCCCTATGTTCACGTGCAACCCTATTTCCAGGGACGATGGAGCGGCCGAGCTGGGGGCAGGTCCCTGGAGGCAGGAGACCTCGGGCTCCCCATCCTCTAGTCAGACTGAGGTACAGCCCAAGTCTCTTCATCTGAAAATCTAAGTCACTCGTGTCACTCCAAGGAGACAAGCCTACGCGTCTATGACAGGAAGTGATCGGGGTCACCCGTGATCCACAGAACCAGGCCGCGCCCTGGCCCAGCTCCCGTCCCACGTCCACACCTGGATCAGCCTCACTCATCAAATCCCCATGAGCCGGGGAGTCCTGGCGCCCTCCTCCCCCGTGGACGCGGCTGCTGGCGGCTTGGGTGTCCACGTAGAACCGATGAGGCTTCGCTCTGACCTTCCTGCCCAGACACGGAGCCGGGAACTGGCTCAGGCCGGATGGCTCATCGGGGCTTTTCCCTTCGTTTTTGTTTTTTAACTTTTTAAAAAATATATTTTTATTGATTTCAGAGAGGAAGGGAGAGGGAGAGGGAGATAGAGACGTCAACGATGAGAGAGAATCATGGATCGGCTGCCTCCTGCGCGCCCCACACTGGGAATGGAGCCCGAAACCAGGGCATGTGCCCAGGCCGGGAATCGAACCGTGACCTCCCGATTCATAGGTCGACGCTGAACCACTGAGCCACACCGGCTGGGCCGGAATGACCTTGAAGCAACAGCTTTAAAGGCTCCTAGTGGCCACATGAGTGGTCTCCCGGGAGCTGTGCCCGTGCCCGTGCCCGTGGGCACCGCCAGGCGGGCCTGGGCAGCAATGCGGCTGCGAACTCCCCCAGGGCCACGTGACGGCCACAGCCGGGCAGTGCTGGCGCGGACATTCCGGGAACAACAGGGTCCCTGTGTGAGCTTCCTCGGATCTCCGGCGTCGTTATGCAGACGGCGGCGAAGGCGTTTGGAAACCACAGCGATTCTTTCCGAATCCACAGGAATCCGTGGCATGAGCGCCCAGCTGTGGCTTTACAAGAATGAACGCCGCTCGGTTTCCGAACCACTGAGCGCTGGTGTCCCTTCCGGGAATGAGGAGCATTAAGCATGTTCACCAGAGAAGCAGACAGAAGGGACAGCAATAAGACGCAGAAAGGAGGTGGTGAGGGTTGGGGCCGGGGCAGGAGAGATGAAACACAAAGAGCAGAAAATAAAAGGAAAATGCCACGACCCCGACACGGGAGCTCCCTGAGCAGTGACACAGCGACCACGGCACTTCCTGACGGTGGGGCACCTAATGCCGCGTTATCTTAGCGCTTGATGGCAGGAGAGAGCGAGACGGAGCTGCGACTCAATCTGGAGGATGAAGGGGCAGGTGCCCTGGCACAATCAGTGGGGGGCAGAATTCTAGGGCTTCCCCAGCACCCCCCTCCTGTCCGCCCCTCCCCCGGAGTATGGGGGGCCCTGCGCCCCGAGGTGACATCCCCTGGGATGAGGCGACACTAGCAGATTCTGGAGAAGAGACGATGCTTGTACCAAGGAGACAGTATGTGCCAGGCCCCTGCTCTGTGGCTTTTTAAACTTTATTTTTTAATCTTTATTGTTGAAAGTATTACCGATGTCCCCTTTCCCCCCATTAGCCCCTCCAGCCCACCTCCACCCGCCCAGGCCCTCATCACCCCATTGTCTGCGTGGAGGGGCCATGCATTTGTGCACACAAGGTCTTTGTTTGATCACCTCCCCCCCTCCCTCCCTCCCCGCCTCCCCCTGAGGCTCCGCTCAGCCTGTGGCTTTCAGCTGTGGCCACGCCCAGGACAGAGC
>NW_006290032.1:660209-662150 GCF_000327345.1 Myotis davidii | reverse complement strand
AGCGGCCAGGGGTGCAGGAACACGAGGGGATTCTGGGAAGGAGCGCGGGAAGCGGGGACCCAAATCCCGCTGATAAACTACGAATCTCTGCCGACCCCAGACACACGCGTGGGTGGGGCGGCCGGCCGGCTGTCACACAGGGAAGCATTCTTCCTGCGTGTGGTTCGGTCTCTCCCGCCCGCCCAGCAGCCCCAGGCTGTTCCTCCTCCAAACTGTTGAGAACGAAGGTCAGACAACCCTGGGGGGGGAGGCGCTCTGCGGAGTGCGGGCAGCAGGGCCAGGCAGGAAGATTCTTGTCCTGTGTGTGTGTGTGTGTGTGTGTGTGTGTGTCTCCGTAGTTCCCGGAACAATGAGCACCTTTGTGCTAATCGACCGGCTTTCCCTGAGCCAGGACGCAAAGACAACACAATATTTTTAAAAAGGAAAACATCCCGGCCGGTGTGGCTCAGTGGATAGAGCGTCGGCCTGCAGACCAAAGGGTCCCGGGTTCGATTCCGGTCACCGGCACGTACCTCGGTTGCAGAATCCTCCCCGCCCTGGGCCCTGGTCCAGGCTCGTGCAGGAGGCAACCCATCGATGTGTTTCTCTCACATCCGTGTTTCTCTCTGTCTGTCTCTCCCTCTCTCTCCCACTCTCCCTAAAAATCAAGGAAAAATGTCCTCGGGTGAGGATTAACAAAAGTAAATAATAAATAAATGAATAAGCAGGAAAACAAATAATTAAACTTCCAAAACCTCTGTCTGTTGTAAGCTATCGTGATGTGAACAGGAGGTTAAATCCCCTTCGGCAAAATGCCGGCCAATCGCTGGGCAGGTGGGCCCTGGTAGCGGAGAGAATGGCCATTCGTTCTGATGACCGTGAACCGCCCTGGGGTCTGGAGCCAGTTAAACCCACGGGGCTGTGCTGCCCCCGTGTGGTCGGCAGAGGGAGCTCGCTCCGTGCAGAGAGAGGGCCTCTGTGAAAACATGGGCATGCACTTACTTCCCCTGAAAATGCAATTAATCCATTTTATCCAAAACGCCCCTCTCTGTTCGGACTTTTAGTTTGAGAAGGACCCTTTCATTTTGTTCCTCTGTCGGGAGAAAAAAAATCCCACCCCAAAACCCTGAAACAAATGATGCTGCATGAGGATAAAATGACAGGTGTTAGTGAAGCGAAACGGAAGAGGGTGATGGAAATCGTACCAAACGGAAAAATCAGAAGCTGTTGGACTGAGTCCCTCCGATCCCGCCGGAGTGTGGTGCGGGCATGTGCCGTGCTTCCCGGGAGGGGTCCTCGTGATGTCATAAGCTGTCGGCTCCCCGACCCCGGCCTCCCTGGCCTGCACCGCTGTCCCCTAGGCAGAGGCTCGCTCCTGCCATCCGTGGCTGGAAGGATACGGGGGTGGGAGGGGGCACATCCCCCCCACGGAGCGAGCCTCCGCCTGGAATCCAGCCCTGAGACTTAGAAGGTCAGTCTGTGAAAACATCACTTAAAAAAATTTTTTTTTAAATATATTTTTATTGATTTCATAGGCCAGTGGCCGGCAAACTCATCAGTCAACAGAGTCAAATATCAACAGTACAACGATTGAAATTTCTTTTGAGAGCCGAATTTTTTAAACTTAAACTCTATCGGTAGGTACATTGTTATTAACTTAATGAGGGCACTCCTAAGCTGGCCGAAGAGCCACACTCAAGGGGCCAAAGAACTGCATGTGGCTCGCGAGCCGCAGTTTGCCGACCATTGGGCTAGAGGAGAAAAAACAACAACACTTTACCTAAAAGGAGCAAAGTAAGAATTACACCCACCTCTCAGCAGAAACCATGTTCAAAATATTTAACATTTTGAGGGGGGTGGGGGGGACTCACCAATCTATAATTTTATGCCATGAAAAAATATCCTTCAAAAGTGAAGAACTAAAGACTCTCAGATAAACAAAAATTAAGAGAATGTCAGCAG
>NW_006290032.1:651154-660053 GCF_000327345.1 Myotis davidii | reverse complement strand
CCCCCCAGCCGCCTCGCCGCCGCCCGTGCCCCGGCACAGCCACCCCGCGTGGCCACGCCCGTGCGCCGTCTGCTGCGCGAGGTGCTGTGTTCCCACCATCACGGCCTGCTCCTCGTCCTCCACCCAGGCCCCTTGCTGTCCCTGCAGCTGTTTCGCTCAGCAGCTTTTGGACAGCTACCCAAATCCGCTTGATTATGCAACAAAACTACCTCTTTTCGCTCATGCTCCTTCCAGACGACACCCCAGCCCTCGGCCTCACGGGAAACCTCTGACGGACCTCCAGGGCCTCGGGGATCCCAGGGGCCCAGTCTGTGCCCTGAAGAGCCCGGGGCCTTCCCGCACCGTGACACACACCCCACAGGTCAGTTCACAGACAGTTGATGGCCCGGCCGGTGTGGCTCAGTGGTTGAGCATCAACCTAGGAACCAGGAGGTCATGGTTTGATTCCTGGTCGGGGCACAGGCCTGGGTTGCGGGCGCGATCCCCAGTGTGGGGCCTGCAGGAGGCAGCGGGTCCATGATTCTCATCATTGATGTTTCTCTCTCTCCCTTCCTCTCTGAAGTCAATACAATATATTTTTTAAAAAAAAGAAAGAGACCCTGTTCCCTCACTCCCGGCCCTTCTGACCCTTCCCGACCTGCTCTATGAGTGAGATGTGCAGGGACCACCAACTGGATATTTCTTTCTGAAATCTCCTTTTCAGTAGCAAAGACGCCTCAGCCAGATCCCCATAATTATCCCACCATGTTTCTTTTCAGGAAAAGAAAAATGATATTCCTCTTCTACGAATACGAACAGCACTTGGAACAGACGTAGCGGTGGTTCTAACACAAGGTTCTTTCAAGCTTAAAGGGAAAGTATTTCCCCTTAATTGCCCTCCGTGGGTTTTTGCAAAGCGCACTCTGACTTTCTGGACATTTACAGGTAAAATCCTACACACGTTCCAAAAGGGGGGCAGCCGTTGCTGGGGCGGCGGCTTCCTTTGGCCGACGCATGGTGTGCACTCACAAAGCCGCGCATTCATTTATGCGAGGGGTGTTTTAAACACGGAGTTGGAGAAACCTGTGAGCTGACAGTTTCAAGGCGCGACGTAAGACTTCTCACATTTTATTTTCTTAAATAGGGAGTTTCAACTGCCATGATTGGCGGGGGTTAATCCGCACATTTCTGATACAAGTTTCTCTCACAAGCCACGCCGCCCTTTTCATAGAGACAACTTCAAAGTTCATTTTTCATTTGAGTGTTTGGAAGCTATCTGGAATGAAGGGAGTAATACCGTGAATACGTCTAATTTTATTACGCACTTTATTTTTTTTAATATATTTTATTGATTTTTTACAGAGAGGAAGCGAGAGGGATAGAGAGTTAGAAACATCGATGAGAGAGAAACATCGATCAGCTGCCTCCTGCACACTTCCCACTGGGGATGTGCCTGCAACCTAGGTACATGCCCCTGACCAGAATCGAACCTGGGACCCTTCAGTCCACAGGCCGACTCTCTATCCACTGAGCCACACCGGTTTCAGCTTATTATGCACGTTAATTGCACTGCCATCCTCGGAGCTCCCCACGGACACGGGATAGCTGATGCCTTCTGCGCGGTTGCCGCTTAATTCCGCCCCGTCGCCGCCGCGTGCTCCTCATTTCCTCTCGGCGCTTAAGCAGCATGCAGGCCTGGCAGGCGCCGATCTGAGCTCTGTGACCCCCACCCCTCCTCTAAAGCCCACACCCCGCCTAGCGCAGGGAAAAGCTGCTGCTCTCCTCCACTTTGAGCAGAAAACCTCAGTCTCGAGCTTGACTCTGCCTCTCATCCCACACTGCTTTTCCTTTCTTTCTTTTTTTTAATCCTCATCCGCGGATATTTTTCCTTTAGTTTGTAGAGAGAATGGAAGAGAGAAGGGCAGACACAGAGAGAGAAACATCCTTGTGAGAGAGACATCGATTGGCTGCCTCCCACATGCACCCCGACCAGGGCCAGGGATCGCCAGCCCTTGACCGGAATCCAACCCGGGATCCTTCAGTTCTCGGGTGATGCTCTACCCACTGAGCCAAGCTGTCTAGGGCTCGCAGCCCACCTTTAGTCTATCAGATACACTAACATACACTGCTCGCCGCCTCCGTGCACAGCGCCCCTGAGCAGTCACGTGCGCCCCACCCTCGCTCACTGTCATCTCCTGCAGCCCCGTTCATCCTCACTCCGCAACGGGGGGGACCCTCTCAGAACTGGTGGAGCCCCCCGCTTCTCCTGCACACAGGGAGAGCCGGGCTCCCTGCAAAGGCCCCCGATTCCTCCGGACCTGCCCAGCCCCCCGGCCCCCCAGGGCCCCCCTGCTCTGTGCTCCCCTTCCTCCCGCCCTCACCCAGGGCCTCCAGCCACAGGGAGCGCCCACCGTGTCTCCCGGGAAGCTGTGCTGGACTCTGCGTCTCCGCCTTCTCCCCGCCTCACCCGGTTCCCACGTCTGCACCCAGACCCTCCGTGGCTTAAGCAACAGCAATGAGACCCACCTACCTATCAATTAAAGAGAGCGACCCAGAAAGTCTCCAACACTTGAAACTAAAGGACTCACTTTTAAACAACCTGCTGGTCATAGAAGAAACTGAAATGGGCGCTAGAACGTCTTTCCATGAAAATGGGAACACGGCACCCAAAAGGTGAGGGAAGGTTTGCAGGACTCGATGCCGCATCGGGAAGGAAGGGACGTATGACATCAACGACTTCAGCTTCCGTCTTAAAATATTAGAAAAAGCCCGGCCGGCGTGGCTCCGTGGTTGAGCTTCGACCTATGAACCAGGAGGTCAGGGTTCCATTCCCGGTCAAGGCACAGGCCCGGGTTGCTGGCTCGATCCCCAGTGTGGGGCGTGCAGGAGGCAGCTGATCAATGATTCCCTCTCATCATTGATGTTTCTATCTCCCTCTCCCTTCCTCTCTGAAATCAATAAAAATACATTTTAAAATAAAAATAAAAAACCCAAGAGATGCCCTAATGGGTTTGGCTCAGTGGATAGGGCGTCCGCCCACAAACTGAAGGGTCCCCGGGTTTGATTCCGGTCAAGGGCACCTTGTTGTGTGCTCCATCCCCACTAGGGGGCGTGCAAGTTTGATTCTGGTCAAGGGCATGTACCTTGTTGCGTGCTCCATCCCCACTAGGGGGCGTACAAGAAGCAGTAATTGATGTTTCACTCTCATCAATGTTTCTAACTCTCTATCCCTCTCCATTCCTCTCTGTAAAATCAAAAAATGTATTTTTTTTAAAGATTGGTTTCAAAACTGAAACAATTTTTTAAAAAACCATGGCAAATGATAGACATTATGGAGAATATAGTGGTATACTCCTTTTAAGTTCAGCAGCTAGAGAAAGTAGCCCATTATCGCTGATAACAACACTGGAAGTCTGTGTCCACGCCATAATGAAAAAAAAAAGAAAAGAAAAAGGTATAAGTACTAGAATGGAAGAGAGAATTTCTCACTTACAGATTATATAATTATCTACCAGGAAAAACACAATAACAAAATGTGTAGATTACTTGAATAAGTAAGAATTTAACAAATTTTCTTGATATAAATCAATTAGCATTTTTCTGCACCAGCAATAACCATTAAAAATTTTTTTAAATAAAATACTATGTGTAAAAATAAGATAAAATAGTAAGAAAAACATGTCCTAAACATGATCTCAATGAAACATGCATACATACATAAGACATCGACAGAGGAAAATTTTAATTCGGAGAAACATTTTTTAATGTTACACTCTTGGATGAGTTAATATAAAAATAACAAGTTTAGCTGTCAATTGTTTTATGTACTTAATGTTTTAAAGTCCGAAATCCCAGTAGAGGTTTTTGAGGAAAAACAGAAGTTTTCTCTGTATTTGCTTTCCTAGGGAAAGTCTCAACTTGGGTGGTAGGTGACGTCAGAGGGCGTGCTGGGTGGTCCCATTCGCACAGGCACAGAGCTGCCACGCTCTGTTCCATCCCCGGGGAGTGGGGGGGAAGTGGAGGATGTGCATGGGCAGCAGGTGGAGGACCCCAGAGATCTGGGTGCGGGCTGACCCTCAGGGGGTGCTGGGGGAAACAGGGATGAGGATGAGAGAGGAGAGAGGAGAGATGGAGGCAGCACCCCTTGCACAACTCCCAACACAAGCACACAAAGCAAACCACACATTATGCAGCAGCATGGACGACAGAAGTCACCGTCTGTCCTGCTCTGCTGCCAGCTCACCTGCAGGCCCCGTGCCTCCCCTGTCTGCTCACAGGTGCTGGACGTGGGCCCCTGCAGTCCCGCCCGCGGCCACGCCGCATACCTGGAACTCCTGGTTTGTCATCAGAACAGTCTGTGTGTTGACTTGTAAGTCCCTTGCATTATGTAACGGTCCGCACATCTCTGCTTCCCCATCACTGTGGCTCCAGCGATAGGACTTATGAGAAACTAGGTTCTCATCCTCAAAACTGCAATGGTAATGTGCCGGTGGGATCTTCCTCAGCGGTGCACGCGCCTGGGTTATTTAAAGCAATCCTTCAAGACCGTGCTATTTGCATATTCGGGGGGAATGGGCCAACAGTAGTGAGGAGCGTTCTAGAGCATTCTATCAATGAACTACAGGACTTACCCGGGACCGTAGAGCACACGCTAAACCCTATGTTAAAACCTACAGAAAAGGCTTACCCTCTCTGCTTTGCCTGTAAATCATGATGACTTGCAGGTTCTTAAATGCCCGGTGTTGTCTGCGGTCCTGGTAGCTCAGCGCATCCTCAGAATTGCAGCCGCCCGTGACCGGACCGAGCCCCCCACTGGGGTCCTCAGGGAGAGCGAGCCAGCATCCAAACTTCAACTTTCTCCGTTAATCATGAGTAGAATGAGGAGATAAAATGATTCCCAAGTTGGGAAAATGTTTAAGGTCCAATAGGCAGAAGCTTGCACACTTGTCTGAATTTGTTGAATGTGAGGGTAGAAATAGGATTTGAGCCCTGGCTGGTTTGGCTCAGTGGATAGAGTGTCGGCCTGCAGACCAAAGGGTCCCGGGTTCGATTCCGGTCAAGGGCATCACAGGGAGGGAGGGAGGGAGGGAGGGAGGAGAAATGGAATTTGAACAGTAGCCCAGACAACGTCTGAGTAAACGAAGAATGCATCCTGAGCATGTCCATGAACGGTTCTGTCCTTAGGCCCCTAGCAAACCAGCAGGTACTAGATGCAAACTCTCCCCTCAGCCATAAACAATTCATGGAGAATTTAGAACTCCCATTGGAGGAAAAACCAAGTGAAAAATTACACCAAACACAAAACAATGAATCGTAGACAGAATCCCAGACCTCTGGGCACCCGAGGGGCTTGCTTTCCTTGTAGAATCGTTTATTCTTCTGCCCCGGACGACTCTGGGCCCGGCAGCTCACCATGAACCAGAGGATCGCTCGCCGGCACTCACGGAAAGAGGTGCACTAGAATCAGAAGGAAAGACTTGAGCACAGTGACATGCATCCACGATGGTGGGCAGTTCCCACACCCCGTGACTGAACGGACAACTGTCTAACGAGGCCTGAAAAGGGGGCCCAACAGCCCCCGAGGGGTGCAGTAGTGTGCGAAACGGCAGGCGGCCGGGGAGGAGCCCGAGCCCAGGATGGGCGCCACCCGGCTCCCGCTCATCCCAGTCCCGCTCGTCTGCCACCACCACCACTCCGTAAGCTCGCTGAGCGGCGCTCCCCCTGTGGGAGTGCACTGACCACCAATGGGCAGCTCCTGCACTGAGCGTCTGCCCCCTGGTGGTCAATGTGTGTCATAACGACAGGCCAACCGGTTGTTCAGTCACTCAGTCACTAAGGCTTTTATACATATAGATGGCAAAGAATATTCACGCACATGAACTATTTTCATATTGAAAGACTAAAATCCCAGATGGATTTGTAAAAAATACTCAGCAGAAGAACAATATATTCTGGTGTGGTAAACGAAGATGAGCAACTGGCGTGTGACCTCAGCTGAAACCTGTTAAAACCAAGGGCCTGTTGGGGAGGAAATCTTAAAAATCAGTCCCTAGTAACACAGAACATCCAGTGTTCAGCTCCCCCAAACACAGGAAAGCACTATTTTATTATTTTTGTTTTTCTTGAATTTTAGATAAAGACTTAAGAAATAGAAATAAATGTACTTAGAACACTTTCCAAATATCAGTCTAATAAATGGAATTTTGACAGGAAAGAAAGCCAACCTGGTCCGTAAGCTTCCTAAAGCCTTGATCTACGTTGATTCATGAGCTTGTCTTCAACCAAGGCAAGAGCGGACAGGCCGTAAGTCACTGTGATGATGAAACGGGCTTCACTACTGAGTGTTTCCAATTTCCCCTGCGTCAGTGGAAAAGCTGGAGATTTAGGAAACAAACTACAAGAAAAAGTTCCAGCCCGGCCAGCGTGGCTCAGTGGTTCAGCGTCAACCTATGAACCGGGGCATCATGATTCGATTCCTGGTCAGGGCACATGCCAGCTTGCGGGCTCGATCCCCAGTAGGGAGCATGCAGGAAGCAGCCAATCAATGATTCTCTCTCATCATTGATGTTTCTCTCTCTCCTCTCCCTTCCTCTCTGAAATCAATACAAATATGTGTGCGCCCTAGCCAGTTTTGTTCAGTGGATAGAGCATCTCTCTAAGTATCGAGTTAAGAGACATATTATAAAATAGAGGCCCGGTGCATGAAATTTGTGCACTGGTGTGGGGGAGTCACTCAGCCTGGCCTGTGCCCTCTCGCAGTCTGGGACCCCTTGGGGTGATCAGGCCTAAGCTGGCAGATGGACCTCCCTCCCGCAGTCCAGGACCCCTCGCTCCTTACTGCCTGCCTGCTCGCTCCTTACCACTCAGCTCGCTGCTCCTTAGCGCTGACACGGAGGCGGGAGAGGCTCATAGTGACCAGTAGTTTTGGTCGTTCCGCTGTAATGGTCAGTTAGACTTTTATTATATAGATGGAACTACCTGACAGTCAATGTGCCCCCCTGAGGGGTCCCGGATTGTGAGAGGGCACAGGCCAGGCCGAGGGACCCCACCTCGAGTGCACAATCGGGGCCGGGAAGGAACGCAGGAAGTTGGCCAGCTGGGGAGGGACCATAGGAGGGCTCCAGGGCATGTCCAGGCCATCTTGTTCAGTCCTGATCAGCCGGACCCCAGCGGCAAGCTAACCTACCAGTTGGAGCGTCTGCCTCCTGGTGGTCAGTGCACATCAGAGAGAGCGGTTGAGTGGCCTTAACATATCATTAGCATATTACACTTTGATTGGTTGAATGGATGACCAGACAACTGGACAGTTAGCATATTAGGCTTTTATTATATAATATATATATATATATAATTTTATTTTATTTTTTAAGAAAAGAAAGGGTTGCACTACGGTTGGGGAATATTGGCATACTACACTGCCGAGCCCACAGTGCCTAATGCGATGAGCAGGCTGCGTTTCCCAGGAGACCTCTTGCAGCCTTTCTCCTAAGACAGGGGTCTGTCTGCTCGCGGACACTGCCGGTGGAAGCAGGAGAGAGGGTGCCCGTCAGGGGGGCTGCACAGAGCTGGGGGATCCCATTCCCGGAGGAACGGGCTGTTAAATGAACATCCTGGGATCTCTTTTCCCACCTGGAAGGGAACCTGCATTTCCCATCATCCCTGGTGTGGAAGAAGGTTGTCATGTGTCCCACACTCAGGGGTGGGGAGGACCGGAACCCAGCCCGAGATCCCCACGGGGATGAGCTCCGAAGTGGAACCCTGTCCTCATCCCCAGGCCCACACCCTGGGGTCTGCGCCTGTGATGCTCCTGGGACGAGAGAGGGGCAGTTTCGCTTTTGCCCCAGAAACATGTGAGAACAGACGTGACTGCAGGTGTCTGCGGTTCCCACCTGTGCCAGATGGAGGCACCGTGCGTGCCCGGTCGGCCAGGGGCGGCCGAGTGGCCTGGCCACACCCCTCAGCACTCCCGGGGGGCCAACCCCCGCCCCTGGGGACACTCGGACACCACGCCAGGCACAGGAAGACGCCACGAAGTAGACCCTCTTTTCCTTATGATTTTACAGGAAAAATAAATGTAAAATGGATTCTCCTTTCAGATCACCACAGAAAGAAATGAAAACCTGAACGTGTCCTCCCCCCACGTTTTCTCACTCCAGGGAACGGTGGCAGCTCAGGGACTCGCTCGATTCTTAGTTTGGTGCCAGCACTTTTCCCTGGTCGGCAACCAGCACCTGCACCGTCCGAGGCGGGCTCACCCAGCCTCAAAGCTCACGCTGTCCGGTTCTCCGCTATCAGAACCAGTTACAGAAACTGTGAGACTCCTGAAGCATGAGGCCTCACCCCCAGTCTCAGCCGTGAGAGTTCTCACAGGAAACTCCGTGGACGGGATGATGGGATCAGCCTGGAATCCCGCCTCCTGGCTGCCTCCGTGCTCAGCTGTGCTGTCCACGCAGCGGGGCGGCCTCGGGCGGGGACCAGGGCTCAGAGTGGGACCGCGTCTCCCCTCCCACTCCCAGGCTCCCCAGGCAGCCCCCCCGATGTGGCGGCCCCCAAGTTCACAGCAGCCTCAGCAGCGCTTCTGGCAGAAAGGGTTCTGATGACCCGATGCGTCTTAAAAGCCTTCCAATGTCGCCTCATCTGCTGGCACCGCTCGCCCCCCGGAGACCAGGGCAGAGCTGTGACCTTGTCCAGGAAACAGGGCGGGGGAAGGTCACAGAGAACATCGCCTTGGCCCCCAGGGCCCCAGGCAGCCCCACCTGACAGTTGTCGGGATTCAGGGCAAACTCAGTGCCTCCCCTGGAAGTCGCCCTCACGGCCTCCTGCCTCCGCCCTGGGCTTGCTCGTCCTGTGCTCAGCTGTCCGCGCTTCTCTGCTTCCCACGGGGGAGAAGCCAGAGTGAGGCCCAGCCTCCTGTTCTGTG
>NW_006290032.1:650388-650874 GCF_000327345.1 Myotis davidii | reverse complement strand
CCAGCTGTGCTGAGGCCTGACCTCCAACAAGGAGTCAGATTGTTTTCCTGCCTCATGTAAACGGGGGGGTGGGGGGGCAAGAAAAAGAAGCCCCCCCAAAACACTGAGCCCAGCAAAGAGCTGCAGCTGAGACACCCCCCCCAGGCTCCCCCAGCGCCAGGGAGGGAGCGCCCCGTGCCAGACCTCCCACCTCCTGTCGGTCAGGCCTCTCGGGCCTGGCGGCCGAGCTTGAGTAAAAACGTCTTAAACGCTGTTTAGTGAGTTACCCCGAGGCCAGCAGCGCCGTCCCCCTCCTGCCTGGGGGCCCTGGGAACAGGAAGACACACACTCCTCCTCTGCCCTCCATCCCTGATCATCCCCCGCGGCCTGAGACCCACGCTCCCTGCAGATGCGTCCCCCCAGTCCCCGCTCTTCTCCTGGGGGGGGTCTACCCCCAGCCGCGGCCTCTGTGTGACTCCACCCCCGACACGGAGGAGGCCGGGCCTG
>NW_006290032.1:625749-630015 GCF_000327345.1 Myotis davidii | reverse complement strand
CCCCGTGAATTCTGCCCCGTTTCCTCCTCCCGGGTCCACAGCCGGGGACTCAGAGCCCCTCGCCGGACACGAAGGGGGGGGCCGGCCGCCGGGGGTCACATACACTCTGTCTCTTTGTCTGGAGTACGTGTGATGACCAATAACCGGCGTCCGACATTTGGGAAACGTTACAAGATGCATGTGTGACGAGGGTACGGCGAAGAGCAAGCCCAGCATCGCCATGGAAACTGGGACTCGACACACACACATGTCCCCGCGACGGCCGCGGGGAGAACACGCAGGCGGCTCGTGGGCGAGAGGGGCTTCGGTTTGAAACCACACCTTAACTAACGACTTCCCTGCTTCCACGCCACTGCACACGCAGCAGCCACCAGCACGTGTGGTTCCTCGGGTCCCTGTCCTCGTCACGGGTGTATGATCAGCTGCCGCTGGAGACGGGGCCCTCAGGGCAGACACAGACACGAGGCTGCGCCTCCGGCGACCTGCCCCGTCTCCTCGGATGCGTGCCGAGCGGGAGAAGCACAGATAGACGCTCTTAGGGGAACCCCCTCCGCACCCCACCCTCCGAATGCAGGGCACGCCTCTGAGACACGGGCGCTTGACAGGGGGCCAGGTGCCTCACACACATGGTCAGGGTTCACTGTACTTTATTTTATTTTTTAAAATATACTTTATTGATGTCAGAGAGGAAGGGAGAGGGAGAGAGATAGAAACACCAATAATGAGAGAATCAGAGATCGGCTGCCTCCTGCATGCCCCACATTGGGGATGGTGCCTGCAACCCATGCATGTGCCCTTGACTGGGAATCAAACCGTGACCTCCTGGTTCATAGATCAACGCTCAACCACTGATCCACGCTGGCCGGGCCAGGGTTCATTTTAATAAAAACCCCGGGGGGCATTCTAGTATCACCCCTTGAGCTGCACACACGGGAAATGGGGCTCACAGACATAAAGTTCGAGATCATGAACTGTGAGCAGCAGGAGAGGAGGAAGAGGAGGAGGGAGGGAGCCCAGGTGGCCGGGAGGGTGGGGGTGGGCAGTGGACGCAGGGAGAGGGCCAGGCCTGGGCCGGGGTGGGGCGGCCATTGGGGATAAAGAGCCCCCCGTGGGGCTCCCACACTCAAGCCCCTGGAGTGATAGTCCCACCGTGCGTTCTTCTAGCACGTTCTTCTCTCACTGGGAACGGAAGACCCCGTGGTGCCACGCTGCTCTGACCAACGTTTCACTCTCACGGCGATGGTTCATGGCCAATATGTCCTTCGTTGTAAAACTGTAGCTCAAACTTACCCTCCCTTCCTCCCCAGCACGCCCTGCGGGCGATGAGTAACAGCCCAGGAATCTCAGCAACACGGTTCTTCATGACTCTGGGGTGAGTCAGGTCCCTGTAGGCCTGTGGGTGGCTTTGACACGTCTCCATGTCTGTTTGCACACGCAACTCAAATCAGCGTTTTCCTGACAGCGCGGCTGGGCCTCACTTAGCTGGTTTTGTGCTTGTGGCACAAACGTGTTTTGAAAGGAACACTTTACGAAACTCCCAAGGGCGATTCTAACTAGTGCTTTGGCCAGGCTGGACTTTGTACAAAAGTCCAGTATGTTTCCTGCCTGAGTCCTTCGAATAAACATCGGTTGGAGGGTGAAACCACCACGCATTCCAACACGCCGAAGACCAGGCAAGGTCTTCCAGGGCGAGTGGATGCGTCCCCGGGACGCTCGCCCCGCACACAGGCGCCTTCCCCGGCTCCGGGCTCTGGGCTCTGGGCAGGCCTCCCCCAGGCGCCCGGCTCTTGCCGGATGTCAGGGGTGCGAAGGGGGGAGAAGGCAGACGCTTGGCAATCAAGATAACTTCACATTACAACCTTTCTAAAAATCAAAATTACTTTTTAAAACATGAACAAAATCTCAACATTTTAGATGAAGACACGACCTGCTTCTACACGTGCAGGACCCTGCGTCACTCGCTCGCCGACTCCCAGCCCTGGTCCCAGGGAACTCCCTTCACGGGAGCGGGAGTGGGTGGTGATCACCACGTCGGGGCCGGGACGTCGGGGACCACTTTGTTTTTTGTTGTTGTTGTTTTTAAATATATTTATTGATTTCAGAGAGGGAGAGGGAGACAGAAACATCAGTGATGAAAGAGAATCATGGATCGGCTGCCTCCTGCAGGCTCCAGACTGGGGATGGAGCCCACACCCCGGGCCTGTGCCCTGACCGGGAACCGAACCCTGGTTCATAGGTTGATGCTCACTCACTGAGCCACGCCTCTGGGCTGCACGTTCCAAACTTGCTCCCCTCGCGGTCAGCAGCAGCAGCAGCCGCGTGGGGCCAGTGCGCTCAGAGCAGCCCGGCTCTCCCATAAGCACCGTCCTGTGAAACCAAAGGGAAACGGAGCGACTCGCCTGCTGCCGCATTTTCATCAGGAGGAGGCGACTTCGCTGTGATTTCAAGAGACAAGTTCACGGGAAGATCAAGCCAGAACCCGTGACGGGCCAATCCCGTCACAGACGTGGGCTCCTGCTGCGCCTCCCGGGGGGGAGGGGGGGGTAGATGTGCTCCCACCGCAGCCACAGCCCATGGAGAGCTGGGACGTAGGTGTCAGGCAGGGCAGCCGGACAGAGGCGAAGCGCCCGCTGTCTCCACCCAGCAGGGGGGTGTTTGTGGGATGAGATTGCCCGTGCCCATACCCCATGCCCACGCCCTGTGCCCATGCCCGGTGCACACACCACGTGTGGCTCTTTGAATGACTGGAGCCTAATTTAATCTGGGGATGACTGCTGTGAGCCGGTCCTTCCTCCTCACCCCCCTCCAACGGCCACGTTGACAGCTAAGCCTGCCCGATGCTAGTGGGCAGCCCCGGGAAGCCCACCTTCCCCCCACGACAGGAATTCACGGGGCTACAGCCTCTCACAGCCCCTCCTGCGTCCCTGGTATCTGGAGAAACGCGTCCCGTCCGAGGGTCCCATGGAACCACTCGTGCCCTCGGTGACGTTCAGAACCAACTCAATCGGGCCACCTGTCCGTCTGTCTGTCCCGGCCAGTCATACAAGACCAGAGGACTCGGCCCTCGCCAGCTTGGCTCATAGTCGGCCTGCGGACTGAAGGGTCCAGGGTTCAATTCCGATCAAGGCCTGTACCTGGGTGCAGGCTCACTCCCCGGCCCTGGTCGGGCGCGTTTGGAGGCAGCCAATCCATGTGTCTCTTGTCTCTCCCTCACCCTTCCACGCTCTCCAGATCGATGGAAAAATATCCTCGGGTGAGAATTAACCAAGAACAAACAAAAAGAATGGAGGACAGGTCACTCCCCCACCTCCAGGCCTGCGCGCTCGCCACCGCCCTCCCACCATCGCTATCGTCACCATGGAGACGACAGGCTCTTCAAGGAGGATCGGGCTCCCCAACAGGCGCCTTTCTCTGAGTTGTCACTGTCCCGAGTGCCGCCTGTCGGTCTGTAAGTGCTCAGTGATGCCGGGTGAAATGGGTGATGATCAGTATAGACGCACCAAACCTGAGAAGGACTCACAGCTCTGGTGCTTTTCTCTCTCCTTTCCTCTGCACAGGGTGCCTTTCTCAACCTGATGTGAACCAGCCTCTACACACGGACATAGCCGTATGTCAGGCCTCTACTTGACACTTGTCCTCCTTGTTTTGCACGTGTTTGTACACTTTTATGATTCCCTTAGACATGGGCCTGAGCGGCAGTGTCACAGCTGAAAACCCGTAAACATTCGCGAGTGATGCTCCGGGGTGTACACTACCGAGGCTGGAGCCCGGCCAGCCTGCGTCCTTCCCGAGGCTGGTTCTTCGACAAGGCTGCCTGTGTTCCTGTCTGCCAGTCGCTGACACAGCAGATCTTCGCGTTTACACAACAGGCCTCACTGCTTCTCTCCTGGCAAAAGCCCGCAGCCCCACCAGCTGCTGCTCCCGATGACACGGAGCCCTTCCCAGAACCACCCTCAGAGACCCCATTGGGATTCTCTTGGATTGCAAAGGATCGCTTGCTCCCCTTTGTCACGACCGGATTTTAAGGACGCCGCTCTCAGACTCCGTGGAGAAAAAATTCTCCGAGGAATCCCCGTTTCAAATGACTTCATCCGAAAGGAACCCCACGGCCATATGCCTGCTTGGCCCAGATTTCCTTCCATAAAGCTTTCTTCCCGGCCACTCTTCAGAGAGGAGCGAATCAAACACGTGGCTGCCGCTGTGAAGGGCCCGTGCCCTGTGTCGGTTCTCAGAGCGTGTGGGTGATGCCGGGCGGACTCTTGTCTG
>NW_006290032.1:605986-607351 GCF_000327345.1 Myotis davidii | reverse complement strand
CCAGCCTCTCACAGCCCCTCCTGCGTCCCTGGTATCTGGAGAAACGCGTCCCGTCCGAGGGTCCCATGGAACCACTCGTGCCCTCGGTGACGTTCAGAACCAACTCAATCGGGCCACCTGTCCGTCTGTCTGTCCCGGCCAGTCATACAAGACCAGAGGACTCGGCCCTCGCCAGCTTGGCTCATGGTCGGCCTGCGGACTGAAGGGTCCAGGGTTCAATTCCGATCAAGGCCTGTACCTGGGTGCAGGCTCACTCCCCGGCCCTGGTCGGGCGCGTTTGGAGGCAGCCAATCCATGTGTCTCTTGTCTCTCCCTCACCCTTCCACGCTCTCCAGATCGATGGAAAAATATCCTCGGGTGAGAATTAACCAAGAACAAACAAAAAGAATGGAGGACAGGTCACTCCCCCACCTCCAGGCCTGCGCGCTCGCCACCGCCCTCCCACCATCGCTATCGTCACCATGGAGACGACAGGCTCTTCAAGGAGGATCAGGCTCCCCAACAGGCGCCTTTCTCTGAGTTGTCACTGTCCCGAGTGCCGCCTGTCGGTCTGTAAGTGCTCAGTGATGCCGGGTGAAATGGGTGATGATCAGTATAGACGCACCAAACCTGAGAAGGACTCACAGCTCTGGTGCTTTTCTCTCTCCTTTCCTCTGCACAGGGTGCCTTTCTCAACCTGATGTGAACCAGCCTCTACACACGGACATAGCCGTATGTCAGGCCTCTACTTGACACTTGTCCTCCTTGTTTTGCACGTGTTTGTACACTTTTATGATTCCCTTAGACATGGGCCTGAGCGGCAGTGTCACAGCTGAAAACCCGTAAACATTCGCGAGTGATGCTCCGGGGTGTACACTACCGAGGCTGGAGCCCGGCCAGCCTGCGTCCTTCCCGAGGCTGGTTCTTCGTTTCCTTCTGGATTTTGGGGGCAGTCAGCCCTGTGGACATATCGGTCACACACGTGGATCAGTGGCGGGAAGACATGCAGGTAACATGGCAGTGTAGGGCGGGGTCCCACGCTGCACCCCTGGAGGCATTTCTAACATCAGACACATGTGACACGCGTGATAATTATATGGTTAAGTCACATGTAATTGGTGCAAGCAATTCCTAAAGTAAGATGGGATGCATGGGCAGGTGCATCGGTGCCGTGTGGTTTGCGTTAAAATGCTTAGTGCTGCATTTTAGGGGGGCCAGTATGGGGCGACCAGACCAGTGAGGGGAGCAGTTAGGGGCTACCAGGCCGGTGTAGTGGTGTGTGTGGTTTTATTGTTGCTGTTGTCTATTTTAAACGGGGTCTAACCAACGAGTTAATAAGACACACTGACAACACATTTGCACCAGCGCGGATATGCGTGTGGTGAC
>NW_006290032.1:604368-605612 GCF_000327345.1 Myotis davidii | reverse complement strand
GGAGGGAATGGCCCAGTGCACGGGTTCTGAGCCATGGCTTTCCCGTCTGTAGAAACAGCGCCTTCTCCTCCCTTCCGGGCAGAAAGTCCCTGTGCCTTTCATGCCCACCATCGAGTGTGCTTACGTAAAAGGCTGTGAGCCCAGCCGGTGCGGCTCAGGGGTTGAGAATCGACCTAGGAACCAGGAGGTCACAGTTGATTCCTGGTCAGAGCACAGGCCCAAGTTGCAGGGTCCATCCCCAGTGTGGAGCGTACAGGAGGCAGCTGATCGATGATTCTCTCTCATCATTGATATTTCTCTCTCTCTCTCTCTCCCTCCCCTTTACCTCTGAAATCAATAAAAATATTTTTTTTAAAAAAAGAGAGAAAGAACCCAAAACAACATGTTTTTACTTTTAAAGAACCCAGAGTTGCGGAGGAACCAAGATGGCGGCGTAGGTAAACACCTGAACTCGCTGCCTCACACAACCACGTCAAAACTACAACTACAAGACAAAACGGATATCACCCAGAACCACGGGAAGGCTGGCTGAGTGGATATCCAACAACCAGAGGGGAAGAGAAAGGCGCATCTAGACTGGGAGGAGGTGCAGAGACGCGGAAGAGCAAAGGTACAGAGGTGCGCAAAACGGGCTGGCAACTGGGTGCACTGTGGTCTTTTTCAATCAGGAGGGAGATACAAACTCCCGACTGCTCTGAACCCCAGATCCGGGCGAGACTCTAGGGACCCAAACTCATACGGAGAGAAACTGGACCTTCTGGCATCAGCCGGAACACAAGGGTGGCTTTCTCTCAGAGGTGCTCGCAGCTGTCATTGTTCCTGTACGGGGCCGTGGGACACAGAGACCCAGGGACCTATCCAGGCCAGGGCCAATGGGCAACCATTGCTGTTTGCACCACCCCATGATTCCCTGAGACCCCGCCCCACCCAATTTACAACCCCACCCAACCTGTGCTCAGAGGCTTTTGCATATGAATGGCCTGACCTTTTGCAATCTAAAACCTAACAAACTGCAGCTGGGTCAGAGAGCCCTAGAGCTTCCAAAAGAAGGCCTAAGGCTCATCAGTAGCCTGCATTGCTTCACAGCGGGGACTCATCTGGGCACCTCCAAACAAAGAGGAGGAATATGCAGCTCTCTCTGAAGCTCCTGCTGAGTGGCCTCAGGCAGTGGCTGACTTTGCACCTCCTTGGAGATCCAAGAGCCAGTGTACCCAGTGGTCAGAGTGAGACCACAACAGATTACA
>NW_006290032.1:603429-604157 GCF_000327345.1 Myotis davidii | reverse complement strand
GAGATCCAAGAGCCAGTGTACACAGTGGTCAGAGTGAGACCATACAAGATTACAACTCTTCACATCCATAAGAGACACACTCAGTGAGCACCAAAGTCCCACTGAAGCAAGTTCTGACCCACAAGGGTGTTTCCAGCACAGCAGTTCTCCCATTGTAGACACAACTGGTCCTCACAACCAATTGGCCTGAAGGTCAATTCCTCCCAGTGATACCTACAACAATCAAGGCTTAACTACAACAAGACTGTGCACACAGCCCACAAAGGGGTGCACCAAGAGTGTCCACCTCAGGTGACTGGGGAGGCTGAGCCACTGGGCCCTATAGGACACCTAGCACACAAAGCCACTCTATCAACACAGGGAAGCAGTCAAAATGTGGAGACAAAGAAACATGTCACAAATGAGAGAAATGGAGGAAAGCAAACTACTAGATATAGAGTTCAAAACCACAGTTATAAGGTTACTGAAGCATCTTCTAGAAACCTCTGAGAAATTTAGTGAGACCCTCAAGGATATGAAAAGGGACCAATTAAAAATTAAGCAACACCGACTAAAATAAAGAATATTATACAGAGATCCAACAGCAGACTAGAGGATCACAAGAATCAAGTCAAAGATTTGAAATATGAAGAAGCAAAAGACACGCAACTGGAAAAGCAAAATGAAAAAAGAAACCAAAAATATGAAGATAGTGTAAGGAGCCTCTGGGACACCTTCAAGCGTACCAA
>NW_006290032.1:592820-603276 GCF_000327345.1 Myotis davidii | reverse complement strand
CAGAAATTATACAAGCCAGAAGGGAGTGGCAATTAACATTCAAAGTGATGCATAGCAAGAACCTACAACCATTACAACCGAGATTACTCTACTTAGCAAAGCTATCATTTGGAATGGAAGGTCAGATAAAGAGCTAAAGAGTTCATCACCACCAAACCAGTATTATATGAAATGCTGAGGGGTATTCTTTAAGAAGAGGAAGAAGAAGAAAAAGGTAAAGATAAAAATTATGAACAACAAAGTGACAACAAATACATATCTATCAACAAATGAATCTAAAAATCGAGTGAATAAAAAATATGAACAGAATACACTGGTGATTATAATAGAATCAGGGGCATAGAAAGGGAGTGGACTGACAATTCTGGAGGTGGGGGGAATGGAGTGTGGGAGATGCAGGAAGAGACTGGACAAAAATCGAACACCTACGGATGAGGACAATGGGGGGAGTAAGGGCATGGGTGGGGTGGGAACCTGGTGGAGGGGAGCTATAGGGGGAAAAAGAGGAACAACTGTAATAATCTGAACAATAAAGACTTATTTAAAAAAAAAAAAAACGCAGAGATGAAAGGCTCGCCTCTCAGCGGGGTTACCTCTACAGCACCTACCACACAAGGGTAGGCGGGTTGGAATGGCCCGCGCAGAGGCCACACTAACACCAAGTCCCCGCCATCGGCCTGGGGACGTTCCCGGGGATTTCAGTGCCACACGCTCAGCTTCCAGCATCTCCCATGCTCTTCCCTGAGGGCTGATCGGAGGAGGCGGCGATCGCCCGCTTCCTCACGGGAATTCCTTCTCATCACACCCTGAAATGAACCACCAGGGAAACGTGAAAATGTCCGCAGAGCCCCAGACAGAAAAGAAAAAGACAAACCAGGAGAATTTGCCTAAATGAAAAGAGAAAGCAGGAGCCCTAAGTGGGCCCCGGGGATGTAGGAGTAAAATACTGCACAGCCACCCAAGCAGCAAGCCGGCGGCGTGTGGCCACACCGAGTCGTGTTCTGGCGAGTCTGCACAAAGGGGAAGGGTTTGTCCCTCACCCTCCCTGCCCCTTCCTTTATGAAGCCACCTGGCGCTGGGGCCTGGGGGGGGGGGGCTCGGGGTCAGGGCCCGTAGGAGAGAGGCGAAAGGGCCTCTGAGAAGAGGGGTGACCACCGGCCCCCTGCAGCCTCAAAGGTGAACCCTGAGAGTCAGGTGACCTCGGCAGAGGTTTCAGAGCACCTGCTATGGACGTGAGGAGGAAGTTCCCAGAATCTCGGTGTCTTGTTGGTGACTAATGGGGCTTCATTACACTGTTCTCTCTGCTTTCTTCATACAATTAACACTGGCATCATCAGTGGTCTCTGTCATCGCTCTACTACCCGAGGAACCATATTCCAGCGGCCCTTCGCTGGGACACGTACATTGATGCCCGTTAGGAAAGGGTCTTCGTCATTTCACAGTCATCTTCCGCAGGGAACAGACGTGTAAAAACAGCTACGGGGGTCATTGGCTTTTCCCACCTTTTCCACTTCGGAAAAGCCAAATCCTTGTGTAACAAAATCAAATCCTTCGTCAGGTGGCACAGCCTCAGACCCAGTGTCTTCCTCACCTGCACCCTCCCCTGGGGGTCAGAGCTGCAGCCTTTGGGGGGGGGGATCCCTCCTGCTGGGACTCCCCCTGGGCTCCTGGCATTCCGCCTCCCAGGGTGCCCCACCCGACAGGAGGGAGGTCCTGCCCCCACAGACACGTCCCAGTGAAGGAGTGAGTCACGGAGGGTGAGGCATCCAAATGTCAGTCACCCCGTTTCTGTGGGTGCTCGGTGCTCCCCAAAGTGTCAGAGCAAGTTAGCTGAAGGACAAACACCAGCTCCCATGATACTGGGGTTCCACAAGCAATGCAGGGCCCGTGTGTGAGAGACGGGCGTATGGACACTGACAATGATCCCCCTCCAATGTCATTTAATCAAGGAAGGAAAGCTGAGATGCTGACATGGGAAGAATAGCAAAGCTCAACCAGCCCGGCCGGTGTGGCTCAGTGGTTGAGCGTCCGCCTAGGAACCAGGAGGTCAGGGTTCTATTCCCGGTCAGGGCACAGGCCCGGGTTGCGGGCTCAATCCCCAGTGTGGGGCATGCAGGAGGCAGCCGATCCAGGATTCTCTCTCATCAATGTTTCTGTCTCCCTCTCCCTTTGCCTCTGAAATCAATAAAAATATGTTAAAAAACAAACAAACTCCACCAGATGTTTATCGGGGGTAATACCGTTATTTCTTCGTAGTCTCAAGTCCCAGACCCAAGTAGGAGGAAATGAATGGTCTGAGTTTTAAAATGTTCTCTTTAAATTCTCATTTAGTTGTTAAGCCCTTCGATTCTCTCCTACACAAATGCAGGAAAGAGGGGGGTTCTTGCTGGTGCTGAGCGGTCCTGCTTCTGGGCTGGGAACCCCAAGGTCCGTGTAGGGCACAGAGCATCCGCCTGGAGGGTCTTTCTCTGAAACTGAAAACCTCAGGGACTGTTTTCTAGTGTCAGCAGCATGTTTAAAATCTCAAACCAAGGTCCTCTCCACAGCCCATGTCTAACTCGGAAATCTGTGCGTGAGGCCCACACAAATGGACTTGGCGTTTCAACATCTCTCAGCTCAAACCCCGCCCAGTAACGCCACGGAGAACAAACAGGGGAAGGAGCTGGCCCTCCCACAGCCACGTGGGTGGCACCGCTCCCTCCAGCTGTGGACAGAAACCAGGACCTTGGACATGAAGAATCAGTCAGGAATGTTCTGCTGTGAGAACAGCCGTCGCGGCCGCCGCGGGAGGGTAGACGTTGGATGACACGACCGGGAAATACGCTCAGGCGGGCTCAGTGCCTCGGCCAGAGAACAGACATGATCCCGTCACCCGCAGAGAGAAAGGGCCGCTCTTTAGCCGAGTTTGCGTGGGACCTCGGGAGTCAGAGCATATTTTAAAATATATTGTATTGATTTCAGAGAGGAAGGGAGAGGGAGAGCGAGAAACATCAGTGATGAGAGAGAATCATGGATCGGCTGCCTCCTGCACACCCCCCACTGGGGATGGAGCCCCCAACCCGGGCCTGTGCCCTGACCGGGAATCAAACCCTGACCTCCTGGTACCTAGGTCGATACTCAACCCTGAGCCACGCCGGCCGGGCAGGGCATTTTGATTTTACTTATTTATTCTTTTTGCATCTGGAGACCCAGATTCCGTGGGCAGGGGTTCAGACAACTAGCTCTGAGCAAGGAGCTGGAGGGAGGGAGGGGCGACCCCCATGCACGGATTCGACACGGGACAGAGCGCCTGGGCTGCGGGGGCTGCGGGGGCTGCGCAGTCAGTGATGCGTGGGCAGGTCAGTGTCTGAGAGAAACTGGCCGGATGGTCACTCAGCGTCCCCAGCCCTTGTTCACGTCCCTCTCGGGACTGAACTGCTCACCCTGCCCAAGGCCTGCATCCGGGCCCCTTTCATGGGTCCCCACCCCTCACTCCCCATCCTTATTTCTTATCTTTTCTTTTTAATTCTCACACAAGGACACTTTTCATTGACTTTTAGAGACAGTGGGAGAGAGAGGGAGAGACAGAGAAATATCAACGTGAGAGAAACACATCGATGGGTTGCCTCCTGCACGCGCCCTGACCAGGGCCTGGACTGGGAGAAGCCTGCAACCGAGGTACCTGCCCTTGACTGGAATCGAACCCGGGACCCTTCGGTCCACAGGCCGACGCTCTATCCCCTGAGCCAAGCCGGCCAGGGCCTTATTCCTTATCTTGCTCTGCAGGGGCTGACCTCCGTGGCGTGTGTCCGGCGGCCTCCCCTCCGCTTCTGGCTGGTCTGGCCACGGGGCACCAGGCCTTCGGGAGGGAGGAGAGGCTGTGTCAGGGCACTTGGGTCCTCCCAGGCCCCGCCCTGCTGGATGCTGGAGGCTCCAGGTAACTGGAAAGGGGCAGCTGCTGTCGGGTGACCCTGCACAGAGCTGCTCCCTCTGCGTTCAGGGGGGAGTCCCCTCCTGTGACCCCCTCTCCATCACCCGCCTCAGCACACAGCCATCCCAGAGGGATCCCGCCTGTCTGGGTGAACTGAAAAAGCTAATTCCATAACCAAAGAGTTTCAAAGCAGGGAAACTGATTCCCACCATGTGGCCCCTACATAGTCCATTGGCTGGTGCCCGAGCCTGATGGGGCCTGGGACAGTGTGTCACAGAGCGGGTTGGTGGTTAAGGAGGGAATGCCGGATGGGCCCCAGCAGCTCGGGGGCAGCAAGGGGCATAAACCTTATTTATTTACTTACTTACTTATTTGTTTATCTATAAACTAGAGGCCATGTGCACGAAATTCATGCACTGGTATGGGGGGGGAGGGGGTCCCTCAGCCCAGCCTGCACCCTCTCACAATCCAGGACCTTTCAGGAAATGTCCAACTGCCAGTTTAGACCTGATCCCTTCGGAATCCCTTCAGATCGGACCTAAACTGGCAGTCAGACATCCCCTATTGTAATACGGGACCACTGGCTCCTAACCACTCACCTGCCTGCCTGATTGCCCCTAACCACTCTGCCTGTCTTCCTGATTGACCCTAACCACTAACCTGCCTGCCTGATTTCCCCTAACCACTCTTCCTGCCTTCCTGATCATCCCTAACCACCCTGCATGCCTGGTCACCCCTAACTGCTCCCTAGGGGGCAGGACAAGCCAGGGCAAGGGGCTGTGGTCATTCTTGTCTCTGGTCATTCTGGTTGTTCCACCGTTTTTGGTCGCTGGGCTTTTATTATATAGGATACTAGAGGCCCGGTGCACGAATTTGTGCAAGAGTAGGCCTTTCTTCCCCAGCTGCTGATGTCTGGTCTAATTAGCATATTATGCTTTTATTATTATAGACATATTTGTGTGTGTGTGTGTATATATATAGGATGTGTGGAAATAGGATTTTCTGGCTTCGTCCAGAAAATCATCCGGAAGGTCATCTGGACGGTCGTTCTGCTGTCCAATCTAATTAGCATATGAGCTCTTTATTATTTAGGGTTTTTAAATATATATTTACTAGAGGCCCGGTGCACAAAATTCGTGCACTGGGGTTGGGGAGTGGTCCCTCAGCCCGGCCTGCACCATCTCACAGTCCGGGACCCCTCACTCCTTACCGCCCGCCTGCTTGCTGCTCCTTACCGCCTGGCTTGCTGCTCCTTACCGCCTGGCTTGCTGCTCCTTAGTGCGGCCGTGGAGGCTCCCCCCATCGAGCATGTGCCCTGACCGGAATCGAACCCGGGACTCTTCAGTCCACAGGCTGATGCTCCATCCACTGAGCCAAACCAGCCAGGGCTGTTACTAATGTTTTTATTGATTTAAGGGAGGAAGGGAGAGGGAGAGCGAGATAGAAACATCAATGATGAGAGAGGATCACTGATCACTGATCAACCTCCCACACGCCCCACACTGGGGATCAAGCCCACAACCCAGGCATGTGCCCTGACTGGGAATTGAACTGTGACCTCCTGGTTCCTAGGTCAATGCTCACCCACTGAGCAACACCAGCTGTGCCGTATGGTGCATCTTAAGAGTCCTTGTCAACGCCAGGCATCTAGCTCTGAATTCAGGAACGGGAGTGAGCGCCAGTCAGGAAGGGAGCTCCAGCACAAAAACATGCTCATCGGACATCCGAACTTCCCACGCGTCTGTCTCCCACGCTGTCAGCCTAGACGGTTGTCGGTTGTTGTCGCCTCTTGTCTTTGTGTGTTTGTTATCTGATGGAACGATGCTCAAATGAAGCGCAAAGTACACTTTTGTGCTGTGACTCTCTGTACCAGGAGACGGTAAGGACATGGGGCAGCTGGGATCCTCATATGCTGGTGATTCATGTCTAAACTGAGGCAAAGAATTTAGAAATCTGCCCAGCCAGCATGGCTCAGTGGTTGAGCATCGACCTAGGAGCCAGGAGGTCACAGTTAGATACCCGGTCAGGGCACAAGCCTGGGTTGTGGGCTCCATCCCCCGTGTGGGGTGTGCAGAAGGCAGCTGGTCCATGATTCCCTCTCATCATTGATGTTTCTCTCTCTCGCTCCCTCTCCCTTCCTCTCTGACATCCATAAAAATATTTATATTTAAAAAACACGACAGACCAGGACCTAAACAACCGATGTGCGTGTTTTGCCCTCTGCAGGCTGGAGGCTGTGGTCCCGTGTGGGCAGGTGGGCTCACCCTGAGGCCCCTCTCCCCGGCCAGCAGGTGGCCACCTGCTCCCCGCTGTCCCCACCTGGTCTTCCTCGGGGCAGGAGCTTACTTGTCTCTCTGTTGTGCCCCAATGTCCTCTCTCAGATTAAATGGGTCCCCCAATGGCCTCATGTGAACTTACTCCCCTTTTCTAGGCCCTGTCCCCAAAGAGAGTCACATTCTGGGGTGCCGAGGGGGGGGCTCCCAAAGGTGGAATTCGAGGAGGACGTAACACATCACAACAGTGGCTGTCAGTGTCGTTACCGTGACCACGGTGTTCGTCCGCTTCAACACGTTCTGTTTCACAAAAGGGTCTGAGCCCTGATGAACGCTTCTGCAGCAGGCAGGGCGGGAGCGAGAATGCTTCCTCTGAAACGCAGCTTCTTCTGGAAATTAGGGGTGAAGGAAAGCCCCCTGGGGGACCGACCTCCGTGCCATCCCTCTTGCCAGCTTCCGGCTGGACCCCAGCTTCCCACAGCCACTCTGGGCGCCTGCACGTGCACACACACACACACACACACACACACCACGGCCCAGCAGACACTCACTGTAGCTCCAGACTTTTCCCTGTGCAGAATTCCGCGTTCCGTGAGCTCTCGCCATCCAGCAGGGACTTCCCGGGTCAGCGTGTGGGCGTTAGTGTCTGGGAGTGAGGAGCCCACCTTCACCTGAAACGGCCAAGCACGTGAAACACTCCTCCTGGCTGAGAAGCAGAGTGTGGCCCAGCCAGGGTGGCTCAGGGGTTGGGCCTCAACCTATGAACCAGGAGGTCCCGGTTCGATTCGCGGTCAGGGCACAGGCCCGGGTTGCGGGCTCCATCCCCAGTGCGGTTTGTGCAGGAGGCAGCCGGTCAGTGTCTCTCTCTCATCATGGATGTTTCTCTCTCTTTCTCCCTCTCCCTTCCCCTCTGGAATCAATAATAAAAAATATATGTATTTAGGAAAAAAGTGGAGTGTGGTTTCCATGGCAGCACCTTGGGACGGACAGCAGCAGCTGCGGTATCTAACTGTGATTTTCCCTTTTTTCATCAGCAGCCAGCTATTCACGCGGAGCAGAGGCAACTCAGTGAAGCGCCACAAATGCGCCCTGGGGCCCGCCCTGTGGCCGTGGTGCTTGGGGATGTCTTTTACTCAGACTCCGCTATCAGGGATCTGGGCATTCCCCACAGGAGCCCCTCCACGCCCTCCCCTCCAGGCCCCGCCCTCCAGGCCCCACCTTCCAGGCCCCGCCCTCCAGGCCTCCCCCTCACACTCCCACCAACCACAGGTTTCCCTCGCTGCTCTTTTTCTCCCTCTTTCATCCCATTTCTTTCCTCTAGGGCAGCGGTTCTCAACCTCGGCTGCACATTAGAATCACCTGGGAATCTTTAAAATCCTGATTTCTGGGCCTCATCCTCCGGAAATTCTGTTTCTTTGTTACTAGTGTTGTGGCCCCACCCCATCACAAAGAAACAGAATTTCCGGAGGATGAGCCCCAAAAATCAGGATTTTAAGAAGATTCCCGGGTGATTCTAATGTGCAGCCGAGGTTGAGAACCAGTGCTCTAAGGAGTAAGAAGTACTCTTGGGCACGTGCGCAGGCAAATCGATGCATTCTTAGAGACAGCGCGTAAAGAGTCCCTAATGATCTCAGCTGCCTGGATATGTTTGCTTATTTTGTCACATGATGATTTTACCAATTCAAAACTGGTGATGGTTTTATTGTTCACTTCTCCTAAATGACATGGAATAGGAAAAGTTGTTGAATTAATCCCTCTTGCTGGTGTTTATATAGATGATATCTGTGGCATATTGTCTATATTTTCCAAATGGGTAACATTTTAGCAGATATCATTTCCTTTCAAAATAAAATAGCAAAAAAACAAACCTCATTACAGAAGGACAAACTTGATTTCAAAATGAAGATCCGTCCCACCATCCTATATAATAAAAGCCTAATATGCAAATTGACCCCTCAGGCAGTCGTTCAACCACTCGCTATGATGTGCGCTGACCACCAAGGGGCCATGTGGAACATGGCAGGTGTCGGCAACTAGGCAGTGGAGGTACTGCTGGGCCACAATGGGCCTGGACAAGAGCCAGACCGTGGCAGGGTGGTGGAGCAGGTGAGCGGGTGGTGCCAGGTCAAGGTGGGGGGTGGGGCCACTGCCTGACTCCCAGGTGCTGAGGGAGAAAGGGCAAATAGTGATACTAAAATATTTTTTCTAATTATTTTCCTTTCAATGTGCATGAATTCATGCATGGAGCCACTAGTACAGAATAACTTCAGGCATTTTATAAACTGTCTTTTCATTGGATCTCAAGGAGAGGGTGGGGCTGCAGCCGCTGGTGACTCCCAAACCACCTGACCCACGTGGGTGGCCCTGTGGCCCGTTCACTTCCCGTGGACGCCTGTTCCCAGCTCTGCCCGAGTCACACCCCAAGGCCAAGCCCAGGTGGCACACCTTTCAAACAGCTCACCTGCCAGCAGGAAAGGAACAGTGGGTGCGATTAGATCTGGCACAAACATTGTATAAAAGCATATTTAAAGCAGGTTTCACTACCTTTATAAGATAAACTTTCTTTACACTAGGAAACGGTGAGCAAAGGAACTGGTGACTTTGTAACCATTTTAGTAGCAAGTCTGTGACGTGGCAGACCTCCCTTCTCTGCTTATACATTGAGCTCAATGCTGGCATCAAACGCAGTCATCCTATACAATGAAGAGGTGATATGCAAATTGACCCTCACACCATAACGCCATCACAAGATGGTGGCACACTCAGCAGGGCGGGGCAGTGGGGCCGTGGCCGGCGGCCGCTTCACGCTTCTGCCTGGGTTTCTGTGGCCCCATGTGCGTGCTGTGGGGGCAGGGCCAGGCAGCTGCTCAACCACTGAGCCACACCAGCCAGGTGAGAAGGTTACTTTTAATGCAAAAACCCATCTGCTGACCGTTAAATACTTTTTTCTCTTGGTCAGCACGTGGGAAGTCAGCAGTGTTCTCAAATATTGCACAATCCATCTACTGCTAACACGTGTTCACGATTCCTGCCAGCTGGCCCCAGCAGAGGACCTTACTGTGTTAAGTAAATGTTTAGTAAACTTATTTTTTAAAAAATAAAAAAGGAGGTGGTGGTATTTGAAAGAACAATCTATAATAATAAAAGCATAATATGCTAATTAGGCCGGACAATCGAACGACCTTCTAGACATCCTTCTGGATGAAGCCTCGGCAGCTGGGATCAAGGCAGAGATGGTTAGGGGCGATCAGGCAGGCAGGTGAGTGGTTAGGGGTGATCAGACGAAGGCAAGCAGAGATGGTTAGGGGTGATCAGGCAGGCAGGTGAGTGGTTAGGGGTGATCAGACAGGAAGGCAAGCAGTTAGGGGCAATCAGGCAGGCAGGTGAGTGGTTAGAGGCGATCAGGTGATCAGCCCTGGCCATCACGGCTCCCACACCAGAGAGATGTTCACAGTAGAATCCTCGGGACATGGCCTGGGACTGAGAGTTCCAGGGTGGTGGGTCCACGCCTAGAGGGGCCTCAGGGAGCCAGTGAGGTCTGGAAAGGTGAGCATCTGTCACTCACACCTGGGAGCAGGTCATTGGCCAGAATTGGCCCGGCCACCGGCCACCATAAGGGCAGGAGCCCGAGATAAACAAGCTCCTGAACAACAGAGCCCCTCTTGTTCCTTCTCTCCCTCTCCCTCCCCCTCCCCCTCCCTCTCTCTGTCCCTCTCCCTCCACTCTCCCTCCCCTTCCCCCTAACCCTCCCTCTCCCCCTAACCCTCCCCTCCCCCTCCCTCTCTCACGCTCACACCAGGCTCTCACTCCCCACAATGGACTGATGACCTCCACCAGCCTGATGCTGACCTGGACCCGGCCCCACAGGGAAGGGACGCTCTGGACTCTGGCTTTGCTCTCAGCTCGGTGGGAGCCCAGCTGCCATCGCCCAGGGCTGGGGTGCGGGACATGGGGCCCACGTGGACCCTTGCGTGGGGCTGGGCTCTGCACAGGCCGCTCTCTCTGGCTCTCCTCCCTGTTCACCTGGCAGCGCCGCCCCCTCTGGCTGCAGGTGTGGAGGGCCGTCCTGGCTGCTGGGGTGGGGAGTGTGTTTGGTGCCCGTGTCCCCCCGCAGGAAGGGAACACGCCCTCTCCCAGCAGACTCCCTCTCCCCCTGGGGGCTGGGCGCTGCCTGCGGTCCCCTCTCTGTGCAGCTTTCAGCCAGCAGCCGGCTGCGCCCAGCAGACACACCCACCGTCTCCCGTGGCAGCTGATGCCGGTGGGCGTCCCCCCG
>NW_006290032.1:590416-592454 GCF_000327345.1 Myotis davidii | reverse complement strand
GACGGGGAGGCGGAGGGCAGGACTGGGCAGCGCTGGCCTGGGGTCTGCTTTTGAACACCGTCGCCGGGTGTGGAAGACGCATTGCAGGGAGCAGGCAGGCAGGCAGGTGAGCAGCTAGGAGCCAGCGGTCCTAGATTGTGAGAGGGATGTCCCAGATTGGAGAGGGTGCAGGCCGGGCTGAGGGACACAACCCCACATGCACGAATTTCATACGTCCTGCTGTTTGCTGAGGGGACGGAAGAGCCACGAGCCGTGTGTCTCCGCGCACCCGTGGAGGACAAGGGCAGACGGGTGAGGGGGTCAGCAGCCTCAGAGCTCCCAGCCAGCCGCTCATTCCCGGGCTTGGTGTGGGGGAGGGGGGGCATTTTGAGAGGCGAAGAAGCCACATGGGCCACCCCAGACCTCAGTGGCGATGACTGGACGCAGTATGGGGGGCAGTCGCTCAGCACCACCGGCCGCCAGGCTCCTCCATCAGCGACCACACCCTGCGGAGCAGCGGCCGGTGAGCCCTGTGCCTGGGCCAGCGAGCACGTCAGGCCCAGCCCCTGCAGGGAGGTGACACCCACCAAATCCCCGCCCCGTCCTGCAAGCTGAGAGGGTTGATCAGCAGCTGCCACAAAGGCTGCAGATCAGGCCTAGAGAGAGGCCCAGAGTCAGAGGCAGGCAGAGGGGTTAGGGGCAATCAGGCAGGCAGGCAGAAGCAGTTAGAGGTTATCAGGCAGGCAGGCAGGTGAGCAGCTAGGAGCCAGCGGTCCTAGATTGTGAGAGGGATGTCCCAGATTGGAGAGGGTGCAGGCCGGGCTGAGGGACACAACCCCTGCCCCCCACACACACACACAAATTTTGTGCACCGGGCCTCTATATAACTATAATCATTGGTTCTTTCCTGTTGAGTTCAAAAACATGTAAATTAATTGGATAGTTCCACAAAGAGAACCTACATGATTAAGCATATATTCACATGCACATGTTTTGCTCACATGTAAAGCATATCATTGTAAATGAATTCCTTTCCTTATGTTAATTCAAACCCAAAAAAATTTATGGATGTTGCGGGAAGCCACCCACTGCCGATACTGTCATGCGAGTGCACCAAGGAGCACGGAAGGCCGGCGGACCTTGAGCGTTAGCAGGGCTGACGCCAAGCACCGTTGTTCGTGTTGAGATAACATTGGCTCGAAGCAATTTCCTACCTGATAGGCTCCAAGCAAACGTTTCCTGGACCTTCGTGATCCTTACTGATCTTCACTGACTTCAGAGACGGTCTGTCCGCTATCTGTTTGCCGTGCTTTGCCGAGGGCAAGATGTGTACCTAAAACTGAATAAAAAGCTGGTAAGGCCAGGTTTTGGTGTGCCTCTTCAAGGAAGAAAGACTCCACCTGGACCCCATGCCTTCAAAGTTCATATTTCTTGTCTAGGGTTTTCATTTGTGCGTCAGCCCCTCCTTCAGATCCCAAACCCCCGCCTCGAAGGTTGCGGCAAATGTTACAAAACTAGATACCACATAACGTTAAATGGAAAGAAACAGAATACATTCCATTAGTTTCCAAGAGTTTTTAAGGTGGTATTTTTTGCAAACTAGAGTCATACTTTGTGGCTCAGCGTTCTCCGTGTGCTGGTAGAAACACCTGCAGGAAATCTGTGTTCGTCTTTATCGTGGGAGGTAAACACAACGCGGCCACGAGGGAAACGCGTCCCACAAAACCTTCCTTTTACGATCCAGGTCTTTGGTATCAAAGGCAGCTGTACCAGTGGCAGTCTTGTTTAAATCAATGAACACCTTTCTCGCGGGATTAATGTGAGAATCTGACAAATAACACTTTACATCGAAATGCGTGTTTAAAACGTCTCCTCAGCAGAACCGGCGTCCTCCACCCCAGCCGGGAGCCCCGCGGCGTCTGGGTCTGTTCCAGCATCGCCCTGGGACTTTCTGCCTCCGCTGACCCGAGCCTTAACCCAAGGCTTCCCGGAGCGGCGGGCCCGTGGTGAGGCCCATTCATCGCAGATTCACCTGTTCCTGGAAATGACATCCCTCTGA
>NW_006290032.1:589082-590400 GCF_000327345.1 Myotis davidii | reverse complement strand
TGAGGCACTGAGTCAGGCGCTGGCCTCGCTAAGAACCTGCTTGGAGAGGGCGACGTTTCTCATGTTTTCCGAGTGGAAGCCTGGCCCTGATTTCTAAACAAGGAGGAGGACACTGTAAAAGCTGCAGCAGGCAGGCGTGATGTCATGGAACGAGAAAGCGTGACGGCGTGGGCGAGAGGCCCCTGGTCACGGGCTTGTCACGTGACCTGGACAAGCCAGGTGACAGCGGGAGCCTCCCTGTCGGGTTCGCGAGGCAGGTCCCGTCATGGCTCCAGCCCCGTCCAGGTGGGCGGCCCTCAGGGGCTCTGCTGCTACCTAAACCCCCTCCCGCCATGGCTGGCGCGGAAATGCCACTTTTACGGTGAGGATTTCCATGGATGTTTTGAAGAAACATTGCACAACTACCCACGTTTTGTTCTCTGTAGTTTTCTTAGCTTCTCTGTGTAGTGACAGCCCCTCACGTCCCCTCCTGAACTCCCCCCCCCCCGCCACCCATCCCCTTGGTCTGTCCCCTGGGGAGCGGGGCCACACTTACCTGACCGCCCTCTCTGGGTCACTCGCTGCCCCGTGCTCAATCGCTCTTTATCCCACTGGCCAATCACAGAAGGTCCCCGGTGGCCCCTGCCTTCCTCTTCGTTGCTTACGTGCTTCTTTCTGAATATGCACCCAGGCCCCTCCCCCTGGGGGACAGCGCCAGAGTGCAGTTCTGGGCGACCTCACCCCCTGAATCTAGCCTTGGAGCCTTCAAGTCTGTCCCCAAAATGACCAGGAGTTCTTTTCCACTGTTCACGGTCTCGCTCTACACAAACGCCTTCAGCAGACTCAGTGTTTGGGTGAAGTGACAACTCCGTCCTGAGTGGCAGCCTGGACACGCTGGGCTCCCTCCCTGACCCCCACGAGGAGCAGCCGGACCCCCGAGTGTTGCTCCTTCCACCCAGACGCCTGGGGAGGCCCAGGAAGCAGGAGCAGGGCCCCAGCGCCTTCAGGCGCACACTGGGTCCCAGACAGCGGCCAGGGCCCTCCCAGCAGGTCTGTAAGCGCCTGCCAGCTCTGCGGCCTCAGGAGAGCAGACCAGCAGCGCTGCACGCCCCCCGCCCCTCCCCGCTGCACCCCCTCAGCCCAGGGAGCGCCTGCAACCATGGGGCTGAGTTACAGTTCACAGAGGTTCTGCCTGGGAACTCAGTGGGAACCGGCAACCAACTGGAGGGAAAGACAGCTGAAGGGCTCAGCGAGCCCTAGGTTCATGCTTAGGCAGGGGGTCAGGGTCAGGGTCAGGATGAGGGGGTGAGGGTGAGGGTGAGGGTGGGTGGCAGGTAAT
>NW_006290032.1:581436-588156 GCF_000327345.1 Myotis davidii | reverse complement strand
CGGCCGAGGGGGTGAAGCTGGAGAACTACTACGTGCAGCCCATCTGTACGCCCTCCCGCAGCCAGCTCCTCACCGGCAGGTAGGGTCCTGTCTGGGGGAACCCTAGGCCTGTTGTCTGGGGAACCGAAATTGTGAACCCCGAAGCATTTGCTTAATGAAGATCCAGATCCTGACTTAGGGGAGTCACCGGAAATGTGGGGAGCAGCTGAATGAATGAATGAGTGAGTGAATGAGTGAGTGAGTGAATGAATGAGTGAATGAGTGAATGAGTGAATGAGTGAGTGAATGAGTGAGTGAATGAGTGAGTGATGAATGGGTGAGTGAATGAGTGAGTGAATGAGTGAATGGATGAGGTGTTGAGTGGGGTGGGTATGAGTGACCCTGAGCCAGGGCACTGGTCTAGGGCTGTTTTGTGCAGCTGGGAGCCTGCTGGCGGGACTTGGAAACATTCACCCCCGCTCCCCCCCAACCAGACAGCCCAGACGTGGTCTCCCCACATCTCACATCTCCTCTGGCGTTGGGCATGCTCCGATGGCGTTCCCAGGCCACACTAGAACCCACAGTTGCCGTCGCTGGCAAGCAAGACGTGCCCACCTGCTTCTGTGGCTCTTGGCTTGTTTCTAGAACAGAAGACTCAGAGCCACAGGTCATCGCAGAGGGAGAGGCCCCGGAGAGCCAGGCTGTGTGACCTCTGGCCAGTGTCCCCACGACTGTGCTTGGTCTCTGGGGGGACATCCTCTCGTTAGGCTCTCACCAAGGCCGGGCATCGTCATCACAGCAGGTCTCAAAGTGTAGGAAACGCACTGTGAATCCTCAGTGGGGCCCTGGCCGGTGTGACTCAGTGGATAGAGCATTGGCCTGCGGACTGAAGGGTCCCGGGTTCAATTCAGTCAAGGGCAGGGACCTCGGTTGCAGGCTCCTCTCCAACCCGGGCCCTGGTCGGGTGCGTGCGGAAGGCAACCAATCGATGTGTCTCTCACATCAATGTTTCGCTCTGTCTCTCCCTCTCTCTTCCATTCTCTCTAAAAATCAACAGAAAAATATCCTCGGGTGAGGATTCACAACAAAAATGTCAATGCTGCTCGCCCTATGCCTGGGAATTTTGTGATCAACTCTAAGGAAAATCCCATTTGGAGGCCTAAGGACCATTGTTCAGTGCGAGGGTAGCTGGTTTGTAAGCGGGATCCAGGGCCAGGCCAGCTCTGGCCGGCACAGAAGGCAGCCTCGGGCTCCAGTGTGTGTGTCCCTGTGAGTTCAGCCCCAAGGAGCCCTCGCTTCGGCGAAGTTGTTCTTGGAACTGGATCCCCCGGCGGCGCCAGTCTCCGCTGGAAAAATAAAGACTATGTTGTAGGAATCTCCGCCTTGCAGACACCGTTGCTTACGGCATGATTTCCACTGCTCAGCCAACTGTCAGAAGTTGGCGTCAGTGCCAAAGCAGAGGGAAAGCCTCCCTTTCCTGAGACAGAGAAAGGAGTCTCTCTGTGCCTCGGTCGATTCAAAGGGCAGCGTCAAGGGCATGGGATGTTTACGAAGGGGTTGGCGGGAAAACAGCGCATCCATGGGCGGCCTGCAGGTCAGCCGCTCTCGCTTGGTTTATGAGTAAACGTGTCCCAAAGACTCCGCGAGCCTCTCAGCTAATCTCAGAATTGACGCTGACAAGCCCGGCCGGCGTGGCTCAGCGGTTGGGCATCAACCTAGGAACCAGGAGGTCAGGGTTCGATTCCCGGCCAGGGCACATGCCCGGGTTGTGGGCTCGATCCCCGGTCGGAGGTGGGCAGGGGGCAGCTGATCCATGATTCTCTCTCCTCATTGATGTTTCTGTCTCCTTCTCCCTCTCCCTTCCTCTCTGAAAGCAATCCTATATAATAAAAGCCTAATATGTAAACAGTGGAATGACCAGTCGCTATGATGTGCACTGACCACTGGGGGGCAGATGCTCAATGCAGGAGCTGCCCCCAGCCCGCAGGCCCCAGGCCAGCCAAGGTGGGTACCAGTGGGGGCCCCCTGATTACCCTGCTGGTCACCCCACAGATTGGCCCTGATCGCCAGCCAGGTCTATGGACCCTACCCGTGCGTGAATTTCATGCACCAGGACAGAATTGCAGTGACGAGAGCCACGGTGCTTGAACAGCACGCGCTGGGCACCGTGGGCTCCCCTTCCATCGAGCACACTCCTCAGGCTCCTGCCAGCAGCATCCTACACTGAGGGCAGCAGGCTCTTCCTTTCCTTTGTTAATCCTCCCCCGAGGGCATTTCTCCATTGATTTTAGAGAGAGTGGAAGAGAGAGAGAGACAGGAACACCGATGTGAGAGAAACACATCGACTGGCTGCCTCCCGCAGGAGCCCCGACCAGGGCCCGGCCTGGGGAGGAGCCTGCAACCGAGGTCCGTGCCCTTGACCAGAATCAAACCCGGGACCCTTCGGTCCGCAGGCCAACGCTCTATCCACTGAGCCACACTGGCCAGGGCAGGGTTTTCTTTTATGGTTATGGTGACTTAATGGCAGGAGACAGAGAGGAAGTTGGGGACAAGTCCTGGCGTGGCCCTGGAGTCGGAGGGGGCCTCCTGCCCTTTCCTGCAGGGGCACCTCCTGAGGAGACTTATCGGTGGGAATGTCTGTGCAGCGCGGCCAGCGGCGCTCCCACGGCGACCGGCGCTCCTGTCTGGATCGGACAGTTAGGGGCCTTGGCACTTGCAGGTCTTTTTTAACAAAAAACAAAACAAAACATATTTTTATTGACTTCAGAGAGGAAGGGACGGGGAGGGAGAGAGAGAAACATCAGTGAGGAGAGAGAATCATGGATCGGCTGCCTCCTGCACGCGCCTTATTGGGGATCGAGCCTGCCACCCAGGCCTGTGCCCTGACTGGGAATCGAACCGTGACCTCCTGGGCCCTAGGTCGATGCTCAGCCTCTGAGTCACGCCGACCCAGCTGCAGTTTGCTCTTGAGGAACCACTGGGACTTCCCGCGACGTCCCGCAGGCGGGAGAGGGTGGCGCTGGAGCCGGGCTCGGGGCCCAACCACGCATCGATGACGCGGAGCCCCGGGGAGCTGGCCATTCTCTCCCCGGGGACGTGCTGCGGACCCTGGATCCTCTAAATAAAAAGCAAGCAACAGAAACCCACATGGGCCGAGTTACTTTACAGGAGACACTAGGTTATGTGACACAGGAGAGGATTCCAGTCTCCCCGCATTTATAAAGAAAGAGCGCCCATGGCTGAAGCGGTTTCTGAAGCTGTTAACCCCACCCCGACCTATGCTGGGGTCACCAGGTGGAGTCTCTCCCTCCTGCACAGACCTGGCAGCGTCCAGGCGCCTGAGTCAGTGGCATCGCCCCACCTGGCAGCGGGGGGCTGTGCCTGCCCACGCGTCCTCGTCCTGGGCAGGTCCCTGAAGGAACCATCGGAACCCATCGCCCTCACCTCTGGGCAGCTGCTCACAAACCTGCGTGAACAGAGCGAATCAGCCAAAGTGCTGGTTATGATGCAGATTCCAGGCCCGGCCGGTGACTGCACCAGGGCCTGGGGGGAGCGCGGAAGTCAGTAGTAATTTGCCAAGCACGTCAGGTGGCTCTGGTGTCTCCATTCAGATAAATGAAGAAGTGATCTTAAGTGCTGGCCGGCGTGGCTCAGTAGTTGAGCGACCACCTATGAACCAGGAGGCACCCGGTCAGGGCACACGACCAGGTTGCAGCTCGATCCCCAGTAGGGGGCGTGCAGGAGGCAGCCGATCCGTGATTCTGTCTTATTGATGCTCCCTCTCCCTCTCCCTTCCTGTCTGAAATCAATAAAAAAACAATTTAAATAGATGGGGACCCAAGACTAGAGCCCCATCCCCCCCAGAGCCCTGGATGAAAGCTGCTGGTATCCCCAAGTTTGGTTCCCTTCGTCTTTCTCCTACAGCCACCGCCCGGGATTCGCCGTGAGGCCCCGCACTCTGCTCTCCTGACAGCATCAGGGCTTGTTGCCAGGCTCTTACCACCCTGGACGTTGCCTGTCCCCGTGGCGCGGCGGCCCTGGGGTGTCTGACCGCTGCTCCCTCCCTCCTGGTTCCCAGCCCCTTGGCCTCACTCAGACAGGGTCTCTCACAGCCGCACCCGCAGCCAGCACACCGGTCCCCACGGACGGCCGCGGAAGGGAGAGAAACCCCGTCCGACTCCGCCACCCTCTTTCCAGCACCCTGCTGTCTCCCCAGCACACCCACCCCGGGGGCAAAAGATTCATGTTATTTTGAAAAATATTTGTGAAATAATTGAGCAGACGTCATTGCATGGAGGCTGTGAGAGGGCAGGAAGGTTACATGTGTCAGTAACACGGTCACACAGCGTCCCAGCGGCACAGCCTGTCTGACCCTGACGTGTGTGGTGTCAACAGCCTCTCGTCTGCCCCGCTCTGCCGGCCCGAGGGGGGCGTGGGGGCACCGGGTGCAGGCCGGGCTGCCTCCCTCTCTCTCCGGGGGGAAGGTGCTTGGCACTGACCGCCCCCTTGGCATGCAGCTCCCCTCCGTGTCTCGTAACCTGGCCCCCTGTCCAGATGCCCGCCGTCGTCAAGACTCAGCTCAAATGCCGCCTCCCTGCACAGCTCCCCATGCTCCTGAGCCAGACTGGTGTCCCGCAGGACCTTCCAGGGCCTCCCTGTGACCGTTGCCCTGTTAGGATGGCTTCCCGGCTCCTCCAGCTGCGCCTGGGTTCCGCCTGCGGATCTCCCCCGTGGGAGCTGGTCTGAGCGGCCGGAGGGCTGGTGAGCGGGGTGGATGCCTGGAGGGGTAAGCGCAGTCCTGGTCCCTCTGGCCGGCAGAGGGCAGAGTCCATGCAGAGGACGGGGGCCTTGCCTATGACCAGGAGGCCTGGCAGGGGCAGGGGCTGGGCACCCCTCTTTCCGAGTCTCTCCAGCAGCAGGACTGCAGTTCATCCCACGGCCTCCGGGGGCGACCTCGGTGAAAACAGTCTGAAAACACAAGTTTCTTTTTTTTTTTCATTTTTTATTTTTTATTGCTTACAGTATTACAAAGGGTATTGCATATGTGTCCTTTTTTCCCCTCGCCCTTGACAGTCCACTAGCCTCCCCTACCCCCCAGATTTTTCCTTCATTGACTGGCTTATTTCACTTAGCATAATGCTCTCCAGTTCCATCCATGCCGTTGCAAATGGTAAGAGTTCCTTCCTTTTTACAGCAGCATAGTATTCCATCATTGAAAACGCAAGTTTCCTGTCGCTTTGAAGTAAAACTTTCCTGAAACGTGGAGCTGCCCCTCCATAACGTTCACCATTTGCACCCAGGAGAGCTGACTGCTGGCGCCTTCTGTGGGTGCGGCCTGGTCTCTGTTCAGTTTCAGCCAGCAAGTCGGGGTGACGACTGAGCCCACACGCTTCGGGGTGAATGCATTTCCCCACCAAGCTTTCCCCAGGGTTCCCGGCCCCGAGTTGTCCAGGGCAGTGACCAGGGTCCAGCGGGACCTCTTCCTCCACCTTAACTCACCCTGAGAGGCAGTTAGAGACCCGGACGTTTTTCCCATTAGAAACGGTGGAAATGGGATTCATCCGTTCCAGGCCCTGGGACGCTTCCCCCTTTTAATCATTCTTATAGGCGGCGCCTGTCCGATGTACTGTGTAATCTGCAAACACTTAAAAGCAAAAAGGGCGCCGAAACCGGTTTGACTCAGTGGATAGAGTGTCGGCCTGCGGACTGAAAGGTCCCGAGTTCGATTCCGGTCAAGGGATCGAACCCATGTACCTGGGTTGCGGGCTCATCCCCAGTAGGAGATGTGCAGGAGGCAGCTGGTCGATGTTTCTCTCTCATCGATGTTTCTAACTCTCTATCTCTCTCCCTTCCTCTCTGTAAAAAATCAATAAAATATATTTTAAAAAAAAAGCAAAAAGGGCATGAAGTGGAAATTTAACAAAACGGAGAGGAAATGTACAGGTAGCGATGAAAATGGAATCATCATCGTAAGCAGCAACCAAAGCAAAAAGAGACAAACAAACAAAAAACAGGTGAACATATTCACCGCCCAGCACCCTGGGGTGCTAACAGCAGTGAGCGGGCTCATCCTCGCGCCTCAAGACTTGAAGAAAAAGAGGGTGTTATAGGATGTATTTTGTTTCGTCCACAAAGAGCAGAGAGAACTGTGACCTGTGGGGGTGATGACAGGAGAGGACTAGCAGACGGGGCTCTGGGGGAGCAGGCAGGCCCCTGAACCCCAGGGTCACAGGCTCCGGTCCGGCCTGTCCCTGGGGTCCCCATGACCAAGGGGGGGGTGCTTGCTGCAGCCCAGCCGACCTGTCTGCACCCCGAGACTGCACTTACGTTTCTTAGACCGCAGCTCCCTTTCCGTGCACGGGGTTCTGTGGCCTCCTGAGGGCTGTTCCGGAATGAGAGGCGTTGCTAGTCATTGTGGGCGCCCAGCGGACACTCCGCCGACCTCTGCAGCGAGGCCCCTCCCGCGCTCCAGGCCTTAGCTCTGAGCACAGGCGTCGGCAGGCCAGGCTCCGGGGCTGAGGTCTTTCTCTCTTTCCTTCTCTCTCTCTTTCCTTCTTCTTTTCTTTCTCTCTTTCTTTCTGTTTTTTTGTTGTTGTTCATTCTCACCTGAGGATATTTTTCCATTGATTTTTAGAGAGAGTGAAAGGGAGACGGGAGAGACAGAGAGAACCATCCAGGTGTGAGACACATCGATTGGTTGCCTCCTGCACGCACCCAGGCTTGGGGCCAGAGCAGGGGATC
>NW_006290032.1:573980-581095 GCF_000327345.1 Myotis davidii | reverse complement strand
GGCAGGCCTCGGGGCTCTGCCCGGTTTCACATGAGCCTCCTCGGTGGGTTCCGGGCCAGCCTAAGGGACAGGCTCCCCAGGCCAGGCCAGCTCCGCGCTGTTTTCCAGCCTCTGCCGCCCTCTAGGGACCGCTGTCGGCACCGCCTCGCCAGGGTCACAGCCGGAGCTGAATGAAAAGGGGTGACGGGGTTCCCAGCTGTAAGAAGGAGACTGGACACAGGGGCCCGGCCGCCGGTCACTCCTTGGGCCAGTTCAGCACACACACACGGGAGAGAGCCACGTGCAGCTACAAGTGTAACAGGGAAAAGGGAGGGAGGATCGGCCTCCAGGAGCTCAGAGCCCCTAACAAGGAGGCTATCTGTGATGTGACACACACTCAGCCTGTGCCTGGGCCCGGAGGGCAGTTCAGCAGAGATAGGGCTGCATCCCACGCGAGTGTTTATCCCAGTCCTGCCGGCAGCAGGGGGCCAGGCAGGCACCTGGAAGGAGAAACGCCCGGAGGGGGTCAGGGTCCTGAGAGAAACGCCCGGAGGGGGTCAGGGTCCTGAGAGAAACGCCCGGAGGGGGTCAGGGTCCTGAGAGAAACGCCCGGAGGGGGTCAGGGTCCTGAGAGAAACGCCCGGAGGGGGTCAGGGTCCTGAGAGAAACGCCCGGAGGGGGTCAGGGTCCTGAGAGAAACGCCCGGAGGGGGTCAGGGTCCTGAGAGAAACGCCCGGAGGGGGTCAGGGTCCTGAGAGAAACGCCCGGAGGGGGTCAGGGTCCTGAGAGAAACGCCCGGAGGGGGTCAGGGTCCTGAGAGAAACGCCCGGAGGGGGTCAGGGTCCTGAGAGAAACGCCCGGAGGGGGTCAGGGTCCTGAGAGAAACGCCCGGAGGGGGTCAGGGTCCTGAGAGAAACGCCCGGAGGGGGTCAGGGTCCTGAGAGAAACGCCCAGAGGGGGTCAGGGTCCGGCACAGCCACCAAAGCCTGTCCTGTCTGCGGTCTGTTCTCAAAGGCACTTCTTTTCTGGGTCATGGACCCGTCGAGGCATCAGATCTTTTACAGCCTCGTTTCACCCCCAGGCTCCCAGGGTCTGTAAGACGACGTCTCACCTATAGCTGGTGAGGGGGGTGATTGTGAGCCGGCTGTGGCTCCGTTCTCATCACCGGCCCCTCCCCACTGTCACCCTGACCGGGGGTTCCAACCTTCTGGACGTGGGAGGATGCTCCAATCACTGAGCCACCCGGCCAGGGCAGAATCCGTGGCTTTTAAAATGTCGTGAACTCCTCGGCACATCTTGACCCAAGCTGAAAATTCGTACGCTTCTGTGATAACCACCATTCTCTGGGGGGAGATAACCCGTGGCAGAATCTCCACGGAATGACCAACGCCAGGCCCTCAGCGTCCCTCAACCCCAATGCATGAAGGGTGAGCACCAGTCACCTCCCTGCTCTGTGAGGGAAGCAGGCGCTGTGGGCAGCAGGAAGGGACGTGCCCCCTGCTGTTTGGGGGACATTAAACCGCCGCACTCGGGCTTGTGAATTAGCTGTTCCCCATGTTTTACCCCTTCCTGATCACTGGCCACGGCACCTACTCCAACATCACTTCCCACAAGATGCCCCTGAAACGCATGGAATATTCAATGTCAACAGCAGTTGAAACTTTAAATAGTAAAAGAAAATGGTTTTTCAACAATAACGTGAGTCAGAGACCTCCTGGTTCCCTTGGCAGACCTCACAGCTGGAGGGCTGATCACAGAGCATTTCTGACAGTCGAATAGAAGACTTCTGTGTAATTTTTTCACGTGTTCCATGCTTCAGAATTAGCTTGAAATAAGTTATTTCAGGAAATGATTTAGGAACAAATGTGAGGTCCCTGGATGGAAAGCAATAATGGTAATAATAATAATAAGACTCTGAAATTTAGATCTTTTCCTTTATCGTGTTCATTTTCTATGTCATATAATTCATTGAAAGAGTAAAGAGTATTCAAATAAAGTCTGCTACAAGAATGTTAAAAACACTTTGAGACGCGTGGTGAAATCTTCGTTTCAAAAGTACTAATTTAGGCCCGGCCAGTGTGACTCAGGCATTGAGCTTAGGGAGGTCACGGTTCGATTGTTTTGTGTTTCTCTCTCTCTCTCTCTCTCTCCCTTTCTCTCTCTCTCTCTCTCTCTCTCTCTCTCTCTCTCTCTCTCTTTCTCTCTCTCTCCCTCTCTCTCTAATTTAGCCAAATGCGTTTCGAACAGTAAACATGCAGCTCACTGGGTGGGACCTCAGGTCCCCACAAGCATGGGGAGCTGGTCCTGTTTTTTTGTGTTTGGTGGGATCTCTGCTCTACACTGACAGCTCTCTGCTCTCCGCCCAGGTATCAGATCCACACGGGCCTGCAGCACTCGGTCATCAGGCCCGCACAGCCCAACTGCCTGCCGCTGGGCCACGCCACGCTGCCGCAGAAGCTGAGGGAGGCGGGCTACGCCACGCACATGGTGGGCAAGTGGCACCTGGGCTTCTACCGGCGCGAGTGCATGCCCACCCACAGGGGCTTCGACACCTTCTTTGGGTCCCTCCTGGGCAGCGGGGACTACTACACTCACTACAAGTGCGACGGCCCCGGGGCGTGCGGCTACGACCTGTACGAGAACGACCGTGCCGCCTGGGACCACGACGACGGCGTGTACTCCACGCACATGTACACGCGCAGGGTGCAGCAGATCCTGGCGGCCCACGACCCCGGGAAGCCTCTGTTTCTCTACATTGCCTACCAGGCCGTCCACTCGCCGCTGCAGGCGCCCAGCAGGTACTTCAGGCACTACCGGTCCATCGCCAACACGCACCGGCGCCGGTATGCGGCCATGCTCTCCTGCCTGGACGAGGCCGTGGGCAACGTGACCCTGGCCCTGCGGGCGCACGGCCTCTACAACAACAGCATCCTCATCTACTCCTCCGACAACGGCGGCCAGCCCTCCGCCGGGGGCAGCAATTGGCCCCTCAGGGGCAGCAAGGGCACCTACTGGGAAGGGGGCATCCGGGCCGTGGGGTTTGTGCACAGCCCCCTCCTGAGGCAGCGGGGCACAGTGTGCAGGGAGCTGGTGCACATCACCGACTGGTACCCCACGCTGGTGGCGCTGGCCGAGGGGCACATCGAGGAGGACGCTCACCTGGACGGCTACGACGTCTGGGAGACCATCAGCGAGGGCCTGCGCTCACCCCGTGTGGACATCTTGCACAACATCGACCCCATCTACACCAAGGCCAAGCACGGCTCCTGGGCGGCCGGCTACGGCATCTGGAACACAGCCGTCCAGTCGGCCATCCGCGTGCAGCACTGGAAGCTGCTCACGGGCAACCCCGGGTACGGCGACTGGGTGCCCCCTCAGGCCTTCAGCAACCTGGGCCCCAGCCGCTGGCACAGTGAGCGGGTCACCTTGGCGACGGGCCAGAGCGTGTGGCTTTTCAACATCACGGCCGACCCCTACGAGAGGGTGGACCTCTCGGGCAGGTACCCCGGCGTAGTGAGGCAGCTGCTCCGCCGGCTGTCACAGTTTAACAGGACAGCAGTGCCCGTCAGGTATCCCCCCGGGGACCCCAGGAGCAACCCTCGGCTCAACGGGGGCGTCTGGGGGCCCTGGTACATAGAGGAAAGCAAGAAGAAGAAGAAGCCACGCAAAAATAAGGCTGAGGGGAAGCAGAAGAGAAGGAAGACGAAGAAGAGGCCGCAGGAGGCAGGCTCGGGTCCCCAGAGCCGACCAGGTGCCCCTTGGGGGTGACGGTCCTCAGTCTGTCACCTGTTTGCTATTCAGAAAGCAAAAGTGGTTTCACTCTTCCCATCACAGGCCACGGGGGCCATCTGGACACCCCCTGGGGTCCTTCTGCTGGGTGCTTGAGGTGCTGCTCCTGGAGACACCCTTAGGGGACACGGGGATGTCCACCTCCCCGGCTCCTTAAAAGGCAGTCGTGGCCTTATGAGCTCCCCTGCTGTGCTTTCCATTCTAACGGGATGCCGACCTGCTGCAGCGCCCGCTCCCCTGATGGAGGGACCAGGCACCTGGTTAAAAGTGCCTTTGAGAAGGACAGCCAAAGGCTGGTCCACCTCCCAGGCTTCAAGAAATAGATTTGTTGCTGTTGTTAATCCTCACCCCAGGATATTTTTCCATTGATTTTTAGAGAGGGTGGACGGGGGGGAGACAGAGAGAGAAACATCAATGTGAGAGAGAGATATATCGACTGGTTGCCTTCTGCATGCAAGCCTACAACCAAGGTACATGCGTGCCCTTGACCGGAATCGAACCCAGGACCTTTCAGTCCTTGGGCTAATGCTCTATCCACTGAGCCAAACCGGCCAGGGTGAGAAATATATTTTCTGAGTGAGTTTTTGTATGTCTATCTCGGGGCACTAGAGTTTGTGAATTGGCTCCTTCCTGAGCCCTTCCCTTTCCCGGAAAACCAGCTGCCTTCCTCCGGTGGAGCCGCGCCTCTCAGCACGTGTAGGGGGCAGCCACCAAGCACATATGAGCAGCCGGTGTCACTGTGTGCTCAGCTCCTTCCTGGAGGACGGTCCAGCACGGCCCGTCATGTATGTTTACAGAAAAAACACTAATTATTTTGTTTCCATAAAGTGCTATGCAAATGACTTCTAATTATTTATTTTATTTTTGCCACACCATTAGAAGAATGTTATTGCATATTTTCAAGATTACCAAGCACTGTGATACTATAAATTACTGTAACATGGTGGGAATTCAGAGACTATGAAAAGGAAATGATGCAGGAAAATGATAATCATCATTGTTCAGCCAACATTTTGAATGTACTAAGATGGATATATTTCTTACAAATTACTGGGAAATTCCGTGTTTGTACAGAGCTAGAGAGACACCTTTATTGTTTCTGTCACAAACACCTTATTTATGTATCTTCATTATTAAAATGGTTTATTTATGGCACTCGCAAGTTCAGTGTGGCTTTCCTGCTTCAACTCTGAGATAATATTCATCTTCAAAAAATCTCTACCAGTCGGCAATCGAAGGTGTGATTCACTAACAACATGGTAAAAAATACGGAATTTACAAATGGATGTTTCCATGTGAGGGCCCCTGCCTGCGGCACGGAGGCCACGGAAAAGTCACGTGTGAGCAGTGTGACTTGTGGTTTGCACCAACAATGGAGCACAATAAAAAGCAGGCAGGCGGTCGGTGAGAACACCTGGTGGGCCTGCCACTCAGCCCCACCCACCTGCTCCCACACCCTCTCCTCATTGTCATCCACCAGCTCCCACTCCCTCTCCTCACTCAGCCCCCACCCACCTGCTCCACGCCCTCTCCTCTCTGTCCCAACATGGAGGGACTGTCCCAGCTTTGCTGGCCAGGTCCCTTTTAACACCTCAAGAATAGAGGACTCGCAGCAGCACTGGCAGTGGAACAAGCAACCAGCCGATGCCCCCACACCAGGCACCTAGGTGCATCCCTGGCAGCAGGGCCTGCCATCAGCCATCACCCATGGGCTACTGGGCCCGGAGCAGGTTTGCTGGGAGCAATCCGCCTGTGTGTTGGTGGCAGAAACAACCCCACTTGCCAGCAGCAGCACCCAAACCCGCCCACCATAAACTCATGACCTGTGTCCTCATTGTGAGTAACTTGAAAATCCACTCAGTCAACAAATATTTTAAATATATTTTTATTGGTTTCAGAGAGGAAGGGGGAGAGAGAGAGAGAGAGAGAGAGAGAGGAATCATCAATGACGAGAGAGAACCATGGATCGGCTGCCTCCTGCACGCTCCCCACTGGGGATCGAACCCACAACCTGGGCATGTGCCCTGACCAGGAATCGAACCGTGACCTCCTGGTTCCTAGGTCAATGCTCAACCCCTGAGCCACACCAGCCGGCAGCAGTTCTTTAAAGACTACTGTCTGCCTGAGACACATCAGGGAACAAAACAGAGGGAGGTTCTCACCCTGTGCAGTGACCTCAGCGCAGAGTCAGGCAGCCATGATGCACATGACTAGTGAGTGAGTCACACTCCGCACCCAGGGGTGTAGGGAGGAGACAGCAGGCAGGCTGAGGGGGGTGCAGTCGGCGCCAAGTCTATCTGTTCACAACATGTGTATGTGCCATGCGGGTGACTCGATGGCTGTGATGACAGCGACATGGGACCGGGTCCCCCATTGGGGTCGCACGCTCCAGGAAGATGGCTGTAAATCACGTGACCTGCTCCCTCTCCTGGCTTGGCCCCTCTCCATGGTCCTCATCAGCCTCCAATACAGTTCACGTTCTGCCTGCATATGCATTCCGTCTCCTCCTTTAGAAAAGTGATTTATTCGCCCAGCCGTGTGGCGCAGTGGTTGAGCGCGACCTATGAACCAGGAGGTCAGGGTTCGATTCCCGGTCAGGGCACCTGCCCCAGATGCGGGCTCGATCCCCAGTGTGGGGCAGCCGATCCATGATCCTCTCTCACCACTGATGTTTTTCTCTCTCCCTCTCCCTTCCTCTCTGACATCAATAGAAATGAGAGAGAAACGTGATGTATTCTGCTCTGTGTCCATCTCCGACAGGGCCACACGATGCTGGGCCGTCGGCATCAGTCTCTGTGTTTTGAATGAGTAAGCGGAAGAGCCCATATGGCCCGTGGTCAGCCCCACGGCCCTGCCCGGGGAGCCCGCTGATGGAAACAGAACTACCATCCCCAATGCCTTTCCTCGTCCAAGCAGCAGCGATGGGCAATGCAGATGTTTCTAGCATGAAACCCACCTCTAGCAGGTGTTCACAGGAACGAAGCATTAGAGCAAAGCCGGGCAAAACCCTGCAAAACAGGGCAAACTCTACCTTATCACCCGATGGGGTGAGCGGCTGTCCTACCGCCACTTTGAATATCACAGGACACGGTAAATGAGCATGTGCGAGAGGAGAGGAGGCTGGATTGTGAGTATGTTTTGTAGCAAGTTGTGAAAAGAAAAAACAGAGCAAGTGCGGCTCTAGCTGCGTAGAAGGATGAAGCCCAGGCCGCCCGGCCCACCGTGTGTTATTACAAAGCGCTGCCCCACCCACCTGCTCCCACATGCATGTCCACGGCATGTCCATGGCAGAGCAAAGCCACGGTGGTGGGGACTGAGGCAGAGGCGGTGATCAGGCAGGCAGGAGA
>NW_006290032.1:571057-572259 GCF_000327345.1 Myotis davidii | reverse complement strand
CCCCCCCCCCCCCCCCGCCCTGCACACAAATTTCATGTGCCAGGCCTCTAGTCAATAAATAAAAGTAGATCCATTCAAAAAAGAGAGAAGCATCCGCCTCGCCGTGGTCTCTGTGAGCCCGTCTTCGCCCGGAGGGGAGGCCCTTGCCGCAGGGCAGCTGTGGGTCAGGGCACCGCGGGGCCATGGGAGTCAGGCGACCGGCCTGTGTCCCTGCCATTCCACGCACGTCCGTGATCCGAGATCCCCTTTCCCTCACGCTGGCACCGCCCTCCGATGCCTCTGTCCACTGGCTTATGCGACGGTGGGAAAACCAACCCTGACACCTGGAGAGCAGCGAAGAAGCCACAGGCCCCGTGGCGTGTCCCATGCTCACCCTGCAGGGCCTTTCTCGGCGGGAACTGGAGGTGGGCAGTGGTGAGCTCACCCATCAGATGGCAGTAGAGCCTGTCTTTCAGAATTAAAATCCCGAAGCCACGTTCAGTGTGACGCATGGCCCTCTCTCTGGACCCAGGGAGCTGAGGAATACGTTCCCTGAGGCTGGACATCGGAACAGCTATGAGCGGGAACTGGTCTGTCACCCGACCACTGGCTTCAGCGAGTGCCAGCACCGTGTGGTCCATGTCGCCGGCACCAAAGCTCCCCAAGGCTCGGAGACCCCGCTCTCTCTCTCTCCACATCCCACAGACGTGCCTGCTGTCAGGTCTCCTGACGGAATAACTGACCTCAGTAGCACTAAGCAGATGGGGCGTTACAAGCACTCACACCCGCCCTTCGTCTCCGGGCCTCACTGCCACAGACAGGGTCAGAGCACAGCACCCCAACACATGCCCCGGGGCGTTCGAGTGAGTGAAGGGCACTTCAACAGCAGCAGGTACCAGAGAGGGTGTTGCCCAGTAGAGCCAGAGCGCCCCTCCCAGGCCGGTGCGAGGAAATGAATGATGGGACCCTGGGGTGCTCCTCACACACTCAGACATAATGGCATAAAACTGCCGGGAGCCGGTCCATCCTTGCTGTTTCAAGGGACCTGGCATATATGGCATACTGTTCTTAATATGTTTGCTCACCTTCTTGGCACTATGTGTTTTAACCAAGGTCACCTCTCTGAGAAGGTTTGTTTCCCCAGGTAGGGATTTTTCCCTGAAGTTAGGGAGGGAATAAAACCCCCTAACTAAGTGCCAGGCGGGTAGTTACTCACTGTAACT
>NW_006290032.1:568804-570739 GCF_000327345.1 Myotis davidii | reverse complement strand
GACAGAACTTAGAAGACAGAACCTACACAGAACCTAGAGACAGAAGAACTTCGCTGGAGGGAACATGGCAAAAGATCCTGGACATAACCTGGCAACAGAACTTGGTTGGAGAACCTAGACAGAACCTGGCTGAAGAACCCGGCTACAGAACCTGGCGACCGAACCTGGCTAGAGAACCTAGCAAGAAAACATGGATACAGAACCTGGCTGGAGAACCTAGTGAGAGAACCGAACCAGAACTTGGCTGGAGATTGTGGCTAGAGGTCCTGGCAAGGCTGCTGATCAACTGAACGCTGCCTCTGTGCCATTCATTCCTTCTTCGCCGACTCCGTCCACATCTATGGGGAACCCCTGGACCTGCTGGGGTTGGACCCCAGCATAAAATCACATCAACTCAATTACTTTACCTTTCAGACAGAACAATCACACCCTAAGTATTTACGAAAAAGGCATGTCCACAGCACATGTCCACAGAGTGTCCACGGCATGTCCATGGTATGTCCACAGCATGTCCACCGCATGTCCATACCATGTCCACTGCATGTCCACCGCACATTCATACCATGTCCACAGCATGTCCATGGCATGTCCACGGCGTGCCCATGGTCTCATGAGCATAAGGCCTCTTTGTTATTGCTTTAATTATGGACAGTTGGCAGGTGGCTAACTGCTCTCACTCACTGAGCTTTTGGGGGGGCGGGTTGTACAGACGCAGCCCTGGCCCCCCGACCCTGGACGGCAGTGGAGCAGGGGTCACGCTCTCCCGGGCGGAGTCCTCCCTCACTCTGCATGCTGCTACCAGGTTGGATGTAGAGGGCCGGGCAGAGGAGGGGGAAGGAAGCGCAGAACTTTCTATGGGACATCCTCTATCAGAGGGCGCAGGCAGAGAGAACGTCAGTGACTGAGCCGACCACGCAGCCAACCCGCTCTCCCGGGCCCGTGTCAGGAGAAGGACACTCCCTAGAGCGAGCCACCGCCTTCAGCCACGACTGTCAGGGACACAGCTCCTGCCTGTGCAGGGCGGCCGGGTGCCTACTGTGAATCGGGCCTTCATCACAACAAACCCTGAATAAAACGTGACTCGAACCCTATGAAACCCAGGGTAATAGTCAAACGCACACAGTGCCTGTCTAAGTGATGTTGCGCTTTGCACAGTGGATGAAACCAGAGAAGACAGCACCTGAGTTACCCGTCCGTGGCTGCAGGTCAGCGAGGCAGCCGTGACCAAGAGAGAAGGCGTTGCTGAAAGATGGCAAACGTCACTCAAACCGAGGAAACCTTCAAACATCCCGGGTGGACAGGGCTGGCTCCACACCAAGGCCACGCATTGTGGTGACGCCAGGGAGGGGGGTGGGGGAGTGGCACCACCCATTGGGAGCCCGCGGTGAGGAGGGTGCACAGTGGCTCGCGGGCGGATTCCGACGCTGCCTTGTCCGCACACCTGTCTCAACGCCCCGGCTCCCATTGCCACCTCTTCCGCTCAGTAAATGTTGATGCGTCTTCCTCAGGGGCCCTTCCATCATTAAACACGGTCACTCCCATGGCCGGCACCTTTAGATGCTTATACACATCGTCAGCCCTTTTGCAACACGTATATACATGCGTATACATACAAGAGTTTGTGGTACGCAGAGATATAAAAAAGCAGTTTGGTGCAGCCACTGTGGGGAAACAGTATGGAGTTTCCTCAAAAAATTAAATATGGAACTGCCATTTGACCCAGTGATCCCACTTCTAGGAATAGATCCTAAGAAACTAGAAACACCAACCAGAAAGGACATATGCACCCCTATGTTCATAGCCAAGATCTGGAAACAGCCTAAGTGCCCAACAGCAGATGAATGGATAAAAAAGCTGTGGTACATTTACACAATAAATACTACGTGGATAGAATGTAAGCCTGTGGACTGAAAGGTCCCGGGTTCGATTCCGGTC
>NW_006290032.1:566873-568699 GCF_000327345.1 Myotis davidii | reverse complement strand
ACAAAACAAATTGACCAACAAAATAAGACCCAAAGTGGGGAGGCATGGACCTGACTGACATGTCTTGGTGTGGGGTGGGGGAGACGAGAAGAGATAAACCAAAGACCTTATATACTTACTAGAGGCCCGATGCACGGAATTCATGCACTGGGGTGGGTGTCCCTCAGCCCAGCCTGCATCCTCTCCAATCTGGGACCCCTGGGAGAATGTCCAACTGCCGGTTTAGGCCCGATCCCACCGGCAGTCGGACATCCCTCTCACAATCCAGGATTGCTGGCTCCTAACCACTCGCCTGCCTGCCTGCCTGATTGCCCCTAACTGCTTCTGCCTGCCAGCCTGATCACCCCCTGACCATTCCCCCGCTGTCCTGATTGACGACTAACTGCTCCCCACTGGCCTGATTGCCCCAACTGCCCTCCCCTGCCAGCCCGGTTGCCCCCACCTGCCCTCCCCTGCCGGCCATCTTGTGATGACGTGGGGGCAGACATCTTGTGATGATGTGAGGGTGTGAGGGTCAATTTGCATATTACCTCTTTATCATAGCTTCTGCCTGCCAGCCTGATCTCCCCCTGACCATTCCCCCGCTGTCCTGATTGACGACTAACTGCTCCCCACTGGCCTGATTGCCCCAACTGCCCTCCCCTGCCAGCCCGGTTGCCCCCACCTGCCCTCCCCTGCCGGCCATCTTGTGATGACGTGGGGGCAGACATCTTGTGATGATGTGAGGGTGTGAGGGTCAATTTGCATATTACCTCTTTATCATATAGGATAGGCACAGCCCATGGACACGGGCCATAGGGTGGGAAAGACCTGGGGGTGGGTAGGGGCTGAAAGGAAGGAGTTAAGGGAGGGGGGACAAACAGGAGACATCTGTAATACTATCAACAAAAAATATTTTTAAAAAATTTTAAAGGAATTGTCATGTGTATGCTGGTGTAGTTATTCCATGTTTAAGTATGTAAACGCTCACCCGTCTGCACGCGTGTGTGACCACCTGCATAGCTCACAGGCAAAGGACACTGCGCACCAGGCTCCACTTTAGGCACTTCCCATGTGTCCACTAATTCTCCAACATGCTGGTAATATGCGATTGTCACCCTTACTTCAGTCAAGTGAAAACCAAGGGACCGCCCCACACCACACGTGCCGTAGGTGGCGGGCAGGGTTCAGCGTGGACGGTCCCATCCCAACTCTCCTCCCTTCACATGGAGAACACGGGGGTGAGGGGTGGGGCGGTCCAACTTCTATGTAAATAGGAGGGGACCTATGAGTGGGCAGCTACCAAACACCACACATGTGCTGGGCCGGGCACCACCCATGCCCACCCTTCTGCCCGGGCAGTAACAAGTGCACACAACCGATCTCGGTGGCTGTGAGCATTCTAGACGCTGTAGCATGTCATTGCTTCTAAGAAAATGCGTCCTGTCTGCCCAGGCAGTCCAGGTGCTACAAACGGTCCTCCCGCCCTAAGGGAACGCAGCCAGCGGGGTCCTTAGCAATTCCCTCCATGGGACAATCTCCATCTGTTCCACACCTGCCTCTCAGACTGCGTGCCCTCTCCATTCTCCTTACAAACCCCCTGCCTTTAGAGTCTCGATCCACCCCTCCCATCTCAGTCCCCGTAGGACACACTGTGGGCACCTCACCCGTGGACGCAAGCACTTCCCGGAGCATATCTGCTACCGCTGTCTGGTGTGGCTTGGTGGTTGAGCATTGACCTAGGTACCAAGAGGTCTCCAGTTCAATACCCAGTCAAGGGCACCAGCCCAAATGAAGGCTCAATCCCATGGGGGGAGGGGGAATGCAGGAGGCAGCCGATCACTGAT
>NW_006290032.1:564729-566701 GCF_000327345.1 Myotis davidii | reverse complement strand
ACACACACACACACACACATATATATAATTTTAAATATATATTATTTTTTAAAAAAACTCTTTCCTTCTGCCTATAACCTGCAAAACGCTGTAAAATGGTTTGCACACAATAAATATTTGACTTTTTACTTCTTATTGAATGTATTGGAGTGACACTGGTTAACAAAATTACACAGGCTTCAGGCACACCATCCCACAGCACATCGCCTGTACATTGCACTGTGTGTGCACCACCCCGAGTCTCCATCCTGAATAAATCTTTATTAAATAACTAGAGGTCCAGTGCATGAAATTCGTGCACGGGTAGGTGGTGTCCCTCAGCCCAGCCTGCACTCTCTCTAATATGGGACATCCCTCTCGCAATCTGGGACCTCTGGCTCCTAACTACTAGCCTGCCTGCCTGCCTGCCTGCCTGCCAGCCTGCCAGCCTGATCCCCCTAACTGCCCTCCCCTGCCAGTCTGATCCCCCTAACTGCCCTCCCCTGATGGCCTGATCCCCCTAACTGCTCTCCCCTGCCAGCCTGATCACCCCTAACTGCCTCTGCCTTGGCCCTGCCACCGTGGCTTTCTCCAGAAGGACGTCCAGTCTAATTAACATATTACTCTTTTATTAGTATAGATTACTGGCAACAATCATTGCTATCTTGGCTTCTCCTGTTTGGATCTGGGTCTCTGTACCCAGTAACTTCTTTCCCTTTGAACGTTGCAGGGTCAAGAGCCCACACCCCTCGTTGTTTGAGATAGCTGTGGAGGGTGTGTTTTGTTAAAGGAATTTGCTTGATTTATAAACAGGACATTCTTGTGTTACAAAAACCACTGACTTCCGAGTACAGTCCTGCCGATGCCGCCAATACTCCTGCTCCTAGCACTGTTACCCTGGTAATCAGTATAGAATTGAGTACTTTTGTAGAGAACTAAAGGGTATTTAATAAAAACTTGACAAGTAAAAAAATTCATAAATGATGTTGAAGGGATGGCCTTAAAACTACTCCACTCTGAAATGACTTATCACTGGGTTAGTAAGTAGTGAATTGTCTAACATCATAGTGTCATTTCCTTTACTTCAGTGGAAGACGACTGCCACATATTTCAACGCTGACCAGGACTGTGAGTCATTTCTCAGTGTATTTTACTGGCTGACCTTCACCGTCCTGTCCCCTTGCCACTTAGCGGAGGCCCTGATTGGCTGCCGTCCCAGTCCCAGGCCTTGGCTGCTGTCCCCACCCTCTGATCCCAGCTCCCCTGCCCAAGGCCATCTCAGATCACACACTGACCCAGGTCCCTCTGTGGCCTCCTGCTCGCCGCTGGTCCTGGGCGGGTCTGGCCCTCCGAGCAGGTGCAGCTGTGCTCAGGTGACGGCTGACTGCCCAGGCGCCCGCTCCACTGTCGGACGTGCCCGGAGAGACCGGCCTTTGCCCGACCTGGTGCCCCTGCGCCTCTTTGGAGAGAGCCTGTTTCCCAAAGTGCCGTCCTCGGCGCCTCAGTGGGTACCTCACTCCCAGGGCAGCCCCGGAGGCGGCAGAACAGCAGCTGTGCCCTCGGTCTACACGCACCTTACTCCAACAGACAGGAGAAGGTCCAGGGGAAGGCGGGGCTGGCAGTGGGCACCCAGCGCTGGAAGCCTGCCGCCCCCGACAGACGCTAACACCACTGACTGAGGCATGATGGACAGAGCGCACGGCAAAACCCTCAGGCCTCATCTCCAACTCCTGGCCACGCAGGTCAGCATTCCCCTCTGAGAGTGACCCTGTGCGAGGCTAAGGCCACGGCTCCAAAGGTGTGCGCCAGGGCAGGGACCCCTGGAAGACCGCCATCTGCTCGCTCGTTCCTGCCACAAGCCCGTTCTGAGCTCCTGCCCCCGGAGCTCACTCCCTCCAGGACAGAGCGACATCATCTCCATGGGGCCGTGGGGGAGGCGGGTCTTGTGCATAGCAAGCACCTGAGCCCTGGCGGGTGGGGGGAGGGTGGCGGG
>NW_006290032.1:546237-564573 GCF_000327345.1 Myotis davidii | reverse complement strand
TGGTGCTACCCCCAGGCTTTCTCAGGAAGGGACTCTTGTCCAGAGGCCTGGAAGAGGATGGAGAGGAAGCTGGGAGGGGGCTGCGGGGGGAAGGAGCTCCCTAAAGGGTTCAAGGAACAGAAAAGGACCAGCACATACTGTAATACTGTAAATCAGCGAGCTCAACAGAAGATGCCAATAAGCCAAATTAATATGGATCTCTACTACACTAGCGGTCTCAGAGGCGTAACCTCCCAAGTCTGAGCAAAGCAATGGGGAGGAAACTTTTCCTTTATACCCCCTCCAGCTCTTTTGTCTCCTAAATATGGGTTTTCCGGACCTTTCGCAGGCTTTACAAAGATCCCTATGTCGATATTTTTGCAGGCAGCTTGTAACCTTGAGCTCAGTACTACTGAGATAAAATGACACCTGGTATGGGAGCTGCCAGGGACGGAGCAGAGCGGCTTGCAAGGCCAGATAGTTTGAGCTTATTCTCCTATTATTTAAGCAAAGCAGGTTTACAGAAGCCAAGAATAGCAAGACCAAGGACTATCTATGTTTAGTGGGAAATTTCAAACAGCAGTTTTTACAAAATAGAGATTTATGGGAACAAAATGGGAGTGCCTCTGCTTCAACAGTAGGGAGGGGACGAGCAGAATGTGGGATTCCCTGGAAGCTGGCCAGAGGTCGCCACAGAGGCCCATGAGCTGCGGAAGGCTGAGCTGGGCTTCATCCAAGTGCCAGGGCAGCCGTCGGGGGGAGATCTGATCATTGGTCCCAGTTTCCACACCCCTGGCCTCGTCTTTGCAGTCCCCTCCACTGGGGGGAGAGTGTACCCCTCACCCCAGGGACACCTGCGACTGGCCTTGGTCATGATCTCTTAATATGACAGGCCTTAGTGACGATGACACAGGCCAAGGCCTGGACGTCCCCTGGGGCTGCCCTGGGTGCCATCTGAGAGCCGGCCACAGAGGACACTGCCCCTTCCGCCAGGGCCCAGGGTCAGAGTGGTAAGACAGCACCGCCTGCCCTGAGCCTGCAGCAGAGCCACCCAGGTGACCTGGGCAGCAGACAGGAATGCTGGGCCTTATAAGCACCAAGGCACCTACTGAAGCGGGAGCCCATGAATTTCCACCACAGCTCTACATCAAAGGAGCAATGGGATCATCATCATAAAAGGCCGGAGGTGTCACGACCGAAACAACCCAACAACTGGTCACCCCCCCCACCCCCTACCCCCAACCAGCAGCATCAGCGGAGCATGCGAGGCGTCGCAGGGCAGTGGGCATGGCCCTGATGGTAGGCTAGGCCTAGGGAACCCTACGCGCCCACGATTTAATCGTGCGCTGGGCCTCCAGTCAGATTATGAAAGGCCCACACTGACAGCCGTTGCAGCGGTTCTCAACCTGTGGGTCACGGCCCTTTCACAGGGGTCACCTAAGACCATCGGAAAACACATATATAGTTACATACTGTTTTTGTGATTCATCACTATGCTTTAATAAAGTTCAATTTGTAACAATGAAATTGGGGGTCACCACAACATGAGGAACTGTATTAAAGGGTCGCGGCATTAGGAAGGTTGAGAGCCACTGCCTTAGAGAGTACAAGGAAGGAAATAGACCAGCCAGGGGAAGAGGGGCAGGCGCCTGCAGGAATCCTGGGAGAGGTGCTGGGGGCTGGGACCCGGTGGGAGTGGGGGGAGGCGGGATCCGGTGATGACGACGGACGGGCAGTGAGGTGTGAGATAAAGGGCTTGCAAGCCTGTCTTACAGCAGTTTTATCCTCGGCTTGTTGTTTTGTTCCTCCCACCGGCCCACCTACGTTTCTGAGCATAAAAGCAGCACATAAAGAATGTTGTTGCCAACTGCCGTATCCCGGGACACTGTTGCCATGGCAGCGGGGACTCTCCGTAGCCAGGTGGAAACAAAGTGCCCCTCAAGGCCACTGCAGTGCTTTGTGAGGAGCATCTGGAACCATGGATCGGCTGCCTCCTTAACGCCCCCCACTGAGGATCGAGCCTGCAACCTGGGCATGTGCCCTTGACCCGAATCAAACCTGGGACCCTTCAGTCCACAGGCCGGCGCTCTATCCACTCAGCCAAACCAGCTCAAACCAATTTTTTAAATGCCTGGTGTTCCCCTGTCAGCCAGGGCGGGAGCGGGTCTGGCAGACCCTGAAGCTCATAGCTCCGCAGAATGGACGGCCCTGATGTGGGCAATGACAGCCACACGTGCATGAGACCCACGACAGTCCCAAGAAACTCAAGAGCGCTCGAAACCAATTGCATTCGGGCACCAGGCGTTTGGGGAGAAACCTCCCGGGGGGCGTCCAGACTCGCTCGCCATCTGCGGGGGCTGCGTTTTCTGCGTTTGGAGAAGAAACCGCACGGATGTGCAGGACAGACGCGCTGTCCATGGTTTCTACGCAGCCAGGAGCGAGGGGCGAGTAGACGCCGCGCCGGTGAGAGAGCTGGTGCTGGTCCGCACGCCCTCGGTGAGTATGCACAGGGTCACAGTGCAGTTACGTCTGCGTTCGGAGATGCTGAGCATCCTCAGTAAAAGGGTGGTCTCCTGTCAAATCCTTTGGGGATGCAGGACCCCTTTGTCTCATCCATGGCCTTGGAGGTCACGGGGGACAGGTCCCCAGTGCCTCGTCTACAGCACAGCTCCAGGGGCACTAAAGGACAAACACCACTCACGCCACAGGTTTCGGTAGCCCGAGCCCAAGGCACCACCGGGAACCAGCCCCTGCAGGCCCGTCCCTGTTCGGTCCTGGGAGGGAGGGAGGGGCGGTCCTGCGGCATCACTGAGAAAGCCGGACTACATGTCGAATGCTGTCTTGAGGCAAACATTCATGGAGTCAGAAAATGGGGAGCTCCCTCTGTTTCCCACCGGCCCTGAGCCTGAGCTGATCCTGCCGGGGTGCCCACTGCACCCCTGGAGGCCATGGGTGTGCCCTCCTCCCGGGACGTCAGATGAGAAGGGGCAAGGAGGGGCCAGTGCCTGGTCAGCTGAGTGTTTCTGTTCGTCATTTTCAACGCGGCATGGAGTGCACGTGCCTGCCCAGCAGAGAAGGAGATAAAGACTTCTATTACAGAAATAAATAACTTCTCCATCAATTTGTTTAAACACTCTTGACATCAATATAAATATTTAGACAAATGCTTAAAGAGGTACAAAATGTACACAATACCTACACACAATAATACATCTATATATATAAAAGCCTAAGCAACCGTTTGACCGTTTGATAGCTATGACGCGCACTGACCACCAGGGGGAAGACGCTCAATGCACAGGCATGGAAACACAGAACAGACTGATGAATCTTAGAGGGAAGGGGGGGAGGGCGGAGGGTGGGAAGAGATTAACCAAATAAATATATGCATACCAGAGGCCCGGTGGGGTCCCTTGGCCTGGACTGCAGGGATTAGGCCAAATTCATGCCCTGGACCTCTGACATCCCCTGAGGGGTCCCGGATTGTGAGAGGGCACAGGCCAGGCCAAGGGACCCCACCGGTGCACGAATCCGTGCACCTGGCCTCTAGTATATACATAATACATAAACACAATACATCATATACACATACATAAAACATACAAATATAGAAAACATACAAATACATGCATAACACACATAACACATACATAGTACTGCCAAAATACATAAATAATACACATACACATAAAACATACAAGATACACACATGACCTCTGTCTCTAACTGCCCTCGTAGATGTGTCTTCTCAGCACGTCTCCCTCCACATGTTCAGAAAAAGCCTTGTCTCCTCCCCAGGCACACAGCCTCCTTCTACACTCCCTCACTCATCCCTCACCTGGTGGCCACGCCCAGAGACACCAGCCCTGTGCTCCTCCCCCCTCACCTCCACTGCCAGCCACTCAGCAGGTCCCAGAAATCCTGCCCAAAACAGCCTCTCAAATTCATTCATTCTTCCTCATTTCCACAGTCACTAAGCATCCCAAACAGTTCTCTGCCCCCCTCTCCCCTTGCCCACCCACCCATCGGGCACAGCTGCCAGAATTATCCTGCGAAACCGTTATCTAGTACCAGTGACTGACTTAAACACTGACCTTGGGGCTCTGTGCCTTTAAGATAAACTCATGTCAACACCCATTTTTCTTTTTTAAAACATATATTTATACTAGAGGCCCAGTGCATGAAAATTCCTGCACGGGAGGGGGGGTTCCTCAGCCCGGCCTGCCCCTCTCACAGTCCGAGAGGCTCAGGGGATGGAGAGGGCCTAAGCTGCAGTCTGGCCTCCCTCTGTGGGAGGCGACCAGGGCTGATCAGGGGAAGGCACCAGGCATAAAACACTATTATTACACAGGCAAAACCAACAAGTTACACAGATGATTATTTATGCTGAGTGATTGCTATGGGCTGCATTGTAACCCTCCCCTCCAATTCACATATTGAAGCCCTAACTCCCAGTACCTCAGAATGTGACTGTATTTGGAGATAAGGTCTGAATATTTTTATCGATTTCAGAGAGGAAGGGAGAGGAAGAGAGAGATAGAAGCATCAATGATGAGAGAGAATCATTGATCAGCTGCCTCCTGCACAGCCTCTATGGGGATCGAGCCTGCAACCTGGGCACGTGCCCTGACCATAATTGAACCTTGACCTCCTGGTTCCTAGGTCAATGCTCAACCACTGAGCCACACCAGCCAGGCAACACCCACTTTTTCAATGTCTCTGACTGCAAACCCAGCAGCCTGCGGAGTGCAGTGACCACGAAGATGGAAGGCACGGACTCCAGGTGCCCTCAGGACTTGCAGGACAGCCGGACACATCAGTTGCTGTTGAGACAGCACAGCACAGGCAACCACAGAGCCGGCACAGGGCAGAGCAGCATGGAGCACGGGTGGCCCCGTGTCAGTGCTTCAGAGTGGAGGTGTATGGGAGCAGGGGGCCGCCCACCGAGGAACGGAACAGCACATGCCCAGGGCCAAAGCACGGAGCAGCTCCCGGGACTGCTGACCGCAGCCACTCTCACTGCTGGGGATGCTGACATCGAGAGCTGGGACAGGAAACCCGTGTGGCTCAGGAGCTGGGCGTCAGCCTATGAACCAGAAGGTCACCATTGATTCCCCGTTGGGGCACACGCCCGGTTGTGGGCTCGAATCCCCAGTGTGGGGCCTGCAGTAGGCAGCCGATCCATGATCCTCTCTCATCATGGATGCTTCTCTCTCCCTCTCCCTTCCTCCCTGAAATCAATGAAAATATATTTTTTAAAAAAACTTCCAACAGCCGCCGTCCCTAGACGCCAACGCCCCAATGCCTCATGTGACAATGTGGACAGTAATACGGGCGCTCGGGCACCGAGGGTTAGCAGATGAAGTGCTGTGATGAGCAGTTCCGCCGTGGGGACCACCTCTCAGACCTGCACCCCTGGTAAGACTGCATGCATCTGATGCTCACGGCGACATGGCAGCAGCAAAACATAAACCTGCAAACACTAGAGGCCCGGTGCACAAAAGTGGTGCAGGGGGAGAGGGGGAGTGCATTTCTCAGCCCACCCTGCCTTCTCTCACAGTCTGGGAGCCCTCAGGGGATGTCCTATTGATGGCTTAGGCCCGCTCCCTGCTCCCCATGGGGAGCAGGCCTAAGCCACAGTCTGGCCTCCTTTTGTGGGAGGCAACTGGGCTGATCAGGGGAAGGCGCTGCCCCATCACCCCACTGCTGCCGCCACTGCCAGCTGTCGCGGCTGCGAGGGCTGAGCCCTCTCCCTTGCAGCTGCTGCAGCTGCCTGAGCCCTGGCCCTCACAGCCGCCAAGCTGCTGCAGCTTTGTCGTGAAGGACATCCAGAAGATGTCCGGTCTAATTAGCATATTAGCCTTTTATTAGTATAGATAGATTTCAGAGAGGAAGGGAGAGGAAGAGAGAGATAGAAGCATCAATGATGAGAGAGAATCATTGATCAGCTGCCTCCTGCACAGCCGCTATGGGGATCGAGCCTGCAACCTGGGCACGTGCCCTGACCATAATTGAACCTTGACCTCCTGGTTCCTAGGTCAATGCTCAACCACTGAGCCACACCAGCCAGGCAACACCCACTTTTTCAATGTCTCTGACTGCAAACCCAGCAGCCTGCGGAGTGCAGTGACCACGAAGATGGAAGGCACGGACTCCAGGTGCCCTCAGGACTTGCAGGACAGCCGGACACATCAGTTGCTGTTGAGACAGCACAGCACAGGCAACCACAGAGCCGGCACAGGGCAGAGCAGCATGGAGCACGGGTGGCCCCGTGTCAGTGCTTCAGAGTGGAGGTGTATGGGAGCAGGGGGCCGCCCACCGAGGAACGGAACAGCACATGCCCAGGGCCAAAGCACGGAGCAGCTCCCGGGACTGCTGACCGCAGCCACTCTCACTGCTGGGGATGCTGACATCGAGAGCTGGGACAGGAAACCCGTGTGGCTCAGGAGCTGGGCGTCAGCCTATGAACCAGAAGGTCACCATTGATTCCCCGTTGGGGCACACGCCCGGTTGTGGGCTCGAATCCCCAGTGTGGGGCCTGCAGTAGGCAGCCGATCCATGATCCTCTCTCATCATGGATGCTTCTCTCTCCCTCTCCCTTCCTCCCTGAAATCAATGAAAATATATTTTTTAAAAAAACTTCCAACAGCCGCCGTCCCTAGACGCCAACGCCCCAATGCCTCATGTGACAATGTGGACAGTAATACGGGCGCTCGGGCACCGAGGGTTAGCAGATGAAGTGCTGTGATGAGCAGTTCCGCCGTGGGGACCACCTCTCAGACCTGCACCCCTGGTAAGACTGCATGCATCTGATGCTCACGGCGACATGGCAGCAGCAAAACATAAACCTGCAAACAGCACAATAACTACCCGGCTGCTCAGTGAAGCCCCAGGCGTGTGCAGACCCCGCCCTTGGAGACGTCTCCAGGGGGTCATCACATCTCCTCTGGAGCCACTTTGCGCTCCAGCTGTTGCCGTGGCAACCTGAGGCTGGTGGTGCAGCCCACAGCCCTCCCTTCCCTGAAGCAGTTTCCTGCTTTTTGCCCAGAGTCTGTCAACACCTGGTTTGCTGGGAGGAAGTGCAGCCGGTCCAGCACAGAGGCAAACCCGGACCCCCCAAAAGAGCCTGGGGCACATCCTGAACCCCCACCCCCAAAAGTGGGACCCAGGAAGAAGCACGGCTCTTCTGTCCCCGGAAGACAGTCTGAGGTGCTTGCACAGGGCTCCTCGGAAGCCGGGCTTCCGCCTGGACCAGGCACTGATGGCCCTGCAGGGGGAGCGGCCTCACGTGCCTCTCCCAGCCCCACTCCCAGGCCTCAGACCTGCACGCTGGAAAGGGACTTGGAAAAAGCCCGCAGGGGCCGGCGCACGGTGTAGCTGATCCACCCAACAGGCAGCTCATCTTCAAGTCCTGGTGATGAATATTTTAAGGAGCAGTAACCATAACAGCCTCGTACCCTTTGGCCTCTTTGTGATGCTTAGAATTTGGCTGGCAATAAATAGCTCTTCAAGGATACAGTAAACTGAAAATCACTTATTTTTTTCAAAAGCCTTAAAGGCAAAGTTCCTCCTGGGAAGCGGTACAAGCTACTTCCAGATAGAAATAATCCCCGAATTCTCTGAAAGCCTGTGGGAATTGTGAGTTTCGATAAAAATAGATTTAAGCTCCATCTGAGAAAAATACAGTGAGCAGACTTAGGGAGAGCAACGCGCCTGCCACAAGAAAGCCTGGGGGTCCCACAGAGCAGCCGTGGGCTCCAGGGCAGCCACCAACCACCTGGAGGGGTTGTTAGTGAAGGTCACAGGTCGACATCCAGGGCTCTGCTCTCCTCAGGGCCACCAATCCCTCATGCCCATCTAGAAAGCTGAGTGTGCCTACAGCAGGACACTCACCCTTTCCAAGCCTCATTTTGCTTGTCCATAAAATGGGTACAGTGGCCCGCTGCCCTGCAGGGGCCCTGAGAGATGAAACTTAAATGCACCCAACACCCTGAGCACGGAGCTGGGCACATGCTATGCGCCCAGATGTTAGTCAGTGTGACCTGACATAACATGTCATCGGGGGAAAAGCAAATGCTTTCGGAGAAGTACTGATGGTCCTTGAGACTGCGACGTCTACAAAGCCAAGCGTTCTCGCGTTTGCCAGGCAGAGCTCAGAGCAGCGAGGGGGCTGAGGGAGGGGGTGAGGGAGGAGCTACCGGCAGGGATCCCTGGTGCCTTCTGTCAAGGTCACATCCTTTCCAGGCGACTCTGCCCCTAATACGAGATGGTAAGACAGCGCATCTGGAAGGCAGTCAGCTGTCCTCCCTCAGGCTCTCGCTCATCACGAATCACGTTACTTAAAGCACACGTGTTATAACCCGAATCTCCACAGAACGGAGGCAGCACGGCACAGAATGCTGGTTCAGTTCCGTGATGATCCCAGGACTTGCTGGAGGTGGCTGCTCTATCGCACGTCCCGTCTCTGCGCGTGGCCTCCAGGGAAGCCAATAGGAGGTGTGACCGCAGAGCCACAATTTGTGCATGGAAAGGCTGTGACAGAATGCCTCATCCATCCCTCAGTGTTACAGCGGTGGGAACAAGAACACCGAGGAACAGTCTAGAAATGTCCCTCCGTGGAAGTGGGGGACATGCAGGTACAGTGGCGGTCCCGCGAGGCGGGGCTCATGCTGACACGTCATCAGGGCTTCCGAGCAGCACAGAACGAGCCAGAAACGAAGTGGCAATTCTGAGAAAGATACGATTCTCAGCAGACACGCATGGTTTTCCTCTGAAATGTGTAATACGGACCACGGGGCCTGTACCTCGGTTCCCCACCTGGCTGAGGCCTGGCCCGCCCCGCTCAGACGCCGAGTTGCTCTTGGTGATGGTAAATGGCATATGGACACACAGACTCCACCCACACGGCTGTGGATTTAACCTCCAGCAGCCCAGGCTGCCGGGCCCTTGCTCCTCCTGCCTCCTCCGGTGCACCCACAGGGTCAGCTGTCTGTGTGCCTAGCCTGTCAACAAGACAACTGCCCTGGCTGGTTTGGCTCAGTGGATAGAGTGTCGGCCTGTGGACTGAAGGGTCCCAGGTTCGATTCCCATCAAGGGCACATGCCTGGGTTGTGGGCTCGATCCCCAGTAGGGGGCGTGCAGGAGGCAGCCGATCCATGATTCTCTCTCATCATTGATGTTTCTATCTCTCTCTCCTCTCTCCCTTCCTCTCTGAAATCAATAAAATATCCTATATAATAAAAGATAATAGCAAACTGACCCTAATGGTGAAACGACTGGGAACTGGTTGCTATGATGTGCACTGACCACCAGGGGCAGACACTCAATGCAAGAGTGGTCAGTGTGCTCCCACAGGGGGAGCTCTGCTCAGCCACAAGCCGGGCGGATGACTGTGAGCTTAGCAGCGGTGGCAGGAGCCTCTCGCACCTCCTCAGTAGCATTAGGGATGTCTGACTGCGGCTTTCAGTCAGACATTCTCCGAGGGTTCCAAGTTGCCAGAGGGATGTCTGACTGCCAGCTTAGGCCCGATGGGGAGCGGGCCTGAGGCAGCAGGTGGACATCCCCAAGGGGTCTCAGACTGTGAGAGGGTGCAGACCGGGCTGAGGGACCCTCTCCCCCACGTCCGCCCCAGTGCACAAATTTTCATGCACCAGGCCTCTAGTATACATATAAAGCACTACAGTATTATCAAAAAAAAAAAAAGAGTAATGGCAACAATACAACATCTCCCCTTTGCCCTGTGATGTGATAGTCACAGTTCCCTTCATTGGTTACCAGGACACACCAGGCCGTGCTAACACGAGCCCTAAGAAACAGGTGCCTCCGCTTCCCTTTGGCAGAGATGCGAGACCCAGACGGAGAATGAGCAGATACGCTGAGTCACAGGCCAGCCAGGACTCGGGGCCCAGCGTCCTCCCATTCTCAGTGCCCACTCCTAATCCTAGATTCAACTCTGAGTCACAGCACCCACAAGTGAGTGTGGGGAGAGCCGGGGTCACGACGCAGCCCTGAGGACGCCAGCCCAGGCAGTGCAGAGGGCCCCGCATGGCCGGCCTCGGCGGCACTGTCCCCGGCCACCACGAGGACTAGGGCTGGCTCGGCTCCAGGACTGCCCCTGCCTGCTGCCTCCTGGCTCAGGGAGAGACCATCTGGAGTCCCACCGGCCTGGCCAGCACCACTCCTCGCGAGCCCTTCCTGCCTCACTCTGCTAAGCAGGGTCTCCAGCCGTGCTCACCACCTTTGGACACCACGTGCTGGAAGCTGGCCACTGCTCTGCTGGGCCCCGGGCTTCAGGCCAGGTTCATCTCCTCTTCCCATTGGCCCGGAGCCCTGAGACCTGGATCCCTCCACTCCGTACTTTTCAAGTCTCCACAGTCACCACATAGGGTCAATGTAAAATAGCTCAATGGGAGCCCTGGCCAGTTTGGCTCAGTGGATAGAGCATCGGCCTTAGTGGATAGAGTTCAACTCTGGTCAAGGGCACGTACCTGGGTTTCAGGCTTCTCCCTGGCCTGGGCCCTTGTCAGGGCTCCTGCAGGAGGCAACCAATTGATGTGTTTCTCGCACATCGATTTTGCTCTCTGTCTTTCCTCCTCTCTTCCCCTCTTCCTAAAAATCAATGGGAAATTATCCTTGGGTGAGGGTTAACAAAAATAAAAATAATAATAATAATAATAATAATAATAAATTAAATAGCTCAATCGGATGTGATATATCAGCACTTTTATTTTAAATTATATATTAAGGTATGTAAGTTATAGTTCATTTTATAGATTTCAATAAAGACACCTAAAAGGCTTTAACCAAAATATATTTAGTGATGTGCTTAGTGATGCAAAACATTTGGTCTTAGAATGTCCTGTTAATCTTCATCGGGTCTTACTGCCTTCCCACGAGGTTTGCACACAGGCAGCTGCTCTTTTTTATTTTGTTTTGTGAATATGTTTTTATTGATTTCAGAGAGGAAGAGAGAGAGAGAAACATCAGTGATGAGAGAGAATCATCGATCGGCTGCCTCTTGCACACCCCACACTGGGGATTGAGTCCACAACCTGGGCATGCACCCTGACCAGAAATCGAACCATAACCTCCTAGTTCATAGGTTGACACTCAACCACTGAGCCACGCCAGCCAGACTAGTTGCTCTTAAAAAAAAAAAGTTTCTATTGATTTTAGAGAGAGGAGAAGAGAGGCATCCATGAGAGAGAAACATCAACATTGATTGGCTGCTCCTGCATGCCTTATGCTGGGGATTGAACCCACAACCTGGGCATATGCCCCGACCTCCTAGTTCATAGGTCCATGCTCAGCCTCTGAGCCACACCGGCCAGGTCAGTCAGCTGCTCTTCTTAAGTCAAATGAGTGCCCAGCTGCATTGCTTAACAGGAGGGATTTTTTTTGTTTTGTTTTGTTTTTTGTTAATGCTCACCAGAGGATATTTCTCCATTGATTTTTAGGGAGGGTGGAAGAGAGAGGGAAAGACAGAAACATCGATGTGAGAGAGACACATCCATTGGTTGCCTCCCGCATGTGCCCCGACCAGGGCCTGGCCAGGGAGGAGCCTGCAACCGAGGTATGTGCCCTTGACCAGAATCAAACCTGGGACCCTTTGGTCCGCAGTCCGAAGTTCTATCCGCTGAGCCAAACCAGCCAGGGCAGGAGGGATATTTTACCTGTAAGTAAGGCAACCAGCTGTGTCCATTGTTCTCAGGGCTGACTTACAGATGCTTTCATTGTCCACGTCAGCGCTACTGCGAATTGGCCGGTTGCCCTTAGAAACAGCAGATACCTCACGTTGCTCTTGGTACTATTATAAGGGCAGTTTGTCGAGAATGTGGCCCGAGAGATCAAGAAGTGCCTTTAAAAGTCCTTACCCTGAAGCTTTCAGCACATCGGTGGGGAAGAGGGAGTGGTTGGCATACTATTAAGATGTCCACAGGAGACCAGGTGCTGACGGAGCAGAAGAGAGCAGCCATGGCCCTCAGGTGATCTGGGTTATCTCTGTGTACTCAGTTTTAGTCTAGTTATCTCCCTCATGCACAAGAGCCCTTGTTAAAGAGGAAGCATTGCTCTGAGCCTCTGAAACGCATTTTCTTCTGTGTGAACAGCTTGAAAACAGCGGAGCCGATGCCAACTCTCAGAGTGCGAGCTGCAGGGAGACCTCTCCCACTGGGCATCATTACCATCTGAAGCTCCGAGGAGCCATTTCCCTTGGTCCCGGGAGGCCCTGAGCATCGTGTTTTGCTCAAGTCGTAACCCTCAGATGGAGCAATAGTCCTCGTCCCTGCAGGTCCACGCGGGCAGTTATGGGATCATAAGCTCAGACGCTCTCCTCTGAACCAAAATGACCTCTCACAGCAGCATTCATGACATTGATCACCGTGTTTAATATCTTCACTGGAAGTTCTTTTCAGTCATACATTCAGCAAAAGACTTTAAACTTGGCCAGACAGGAAAGAAGGCTGATACATACTAGTCTGGCACATCTTCCCTTAGATCTTACAAGGAATATTTGTTGTTTTCAGAAATTTTCTTTGTGAACTCCTATGGCTCATCATCCTATATAATAAAAGTCTAATATGCAAATCAACCAAACAGTGGAATGATTGGTCGCTATGATGCACACTGACCACCATGGGGCAGACGCTCAATGCAGGAGCTGCCCCCAGCCCACAGGCCCCAAGCCAGCCAAGGTGGATGCCAGTGGGGGTCCCTGATCATCCTGCCAGTTGCCCCACAGATTGGCCCTGAACACCGGCCAGGCCTAGGGACCCTACCCATGCATGAATTTTGTGCACCGGGCCTCTGGTTAGTGTATAAAAAAACGAACAGCAGGGTTATTTACATGACAATTAAAGGTAGGAACGGGCCTGTGTGCAGAGCCCAGGTTATCATGAATCGACACAGGAGTCTGGTTCTGCCCAGAGGAAAGTCCCTAATGGGCTGCCTCCCACATGGGCCAGGCTCAGGGGCCCCAGGGCTTGTGTCCTGAGCCCGGAATCAGCAGTGAGAGGTGGACACAGCCGCGCTGTGGAGCTAGGCCTGGAGACTGGCTCTTCTCTTACCACGCGTATGGTGACACTGGTCAGGTCACTGCACCCGCTATGCCTCCAGCTATTCTCCGACATAGAGCTCCAAGGAGCCTGCAGCCTCTTCATAAAGACCTCATTCTGACTCTCCTCGCTCCTGGCTTTGCCCACCGAAGCACAGAGACTTTTCTGGAATAGCCAGACCTGGGTCAGCACTTTTAGAAATCCGCATTAATAAGCTATTTCATTGTGAAGGGCCAAGACGTTCATGTAATCGAACTCACACGCCACGAGAAACACACCACGCTTTCCCTGCAGCCTTAGTATATGATGAATACAGGACACAGTAGTTCACATTCTTTCTTTAAATATATTATTGATTTCAGAGAGGAAGGGAGAGGAGAGAGAGAGAAACATCAGTGAGGAGAATCATGGATCGGCTGCCTCCTGCACGCCCTACACTGGGGATCGAGCCTGCAAACCAGGCATGTGTCCTGACCAGGAATTGAACTGTGACCTCCTGGTTCATAGGTTGATGCTCAACCACCGAGCTACGCCGCCTGGGAGGTAGCTCGTATTCTTAAAGACTGGATGATTTTCCTTAATGCTCGTTGCTGGCTGTATTCTGTTTCTCTATATCCCCTGTGATTTGCTGTCCCACTAAACTGGTCTGGGGGTTGTTTCTTTCAGGCTCTTGTAAATGGGTTTTAATTATGCTTATGCACTTGTCCAACATGGAGTCTTCTAGAGCTGCTCTTCTCTCCTAACAGGTACTTATCCACCTGCTGTCACAGGACAGGCACTGTGCCTGCCGACTCCTCGGAAGCGCTGATTTCTGCGGGAGGGTCTGCACCCGTCACATGTTCTGACATGCTGGCCGTGCGCGGGGGCGCCTGCTCTTGGGGGCAAGATCAGGTCTTCCGCCTGGATTGCCGTGTCCTCTCTGCGGCCCGCGTCCTCCACGCTTCGGAACCTCACAAGGGCTTAAGTGCCTTTAACGGGAGAGTCATTTCCTGTTTAGAGCATAAAGTGAAATCAGGCCCAGATGCTCATGGCCATTATACTTTCAATTACACACTCCTGGCAACAGCAGCGCAGTCATTTCTATGCAATCATTTCAGGCTCTCTCTCTCCTGGTGCTCATGAAAAGTTACACAGCAAAATCCCGGTCAGATCATATTTTTCTGGAAGTGCGAAGCTTTTAATCCCTGTTGTTGTAACCAGAAGGGCATTTAACGGGTGGGTGACAGGAAACAGACAAATAGGTAATGGATTCGGAGTAATGTGAGGGTGGAGGGGAGAACGGAAGCTGGGGTGGGGTGCAGAGGGGGAGCGGCCTAGAGGGTGTTCCCGATTGAACTGGAAAAGATCCTTTTGAAAACTTGCCTAGAAAGGAGCTGCTTTGTTGCTTCAATGTTATTGTAGAGGTAGACCATGGCAAGACTCTAGTCTATAAAATCAGTGACTCATTCTCTACCTGTCCCAGTAACAATCATCTCATTCCTTTAATCATGTTTGTGTTGTTTTTTTTTTTTCAATACATTTTAGACCACCTAAATTAGGAGGTCAACGACTAAGAAAGATTCTTCTAGAAGGAAACTCGGTCTGGACACAGTCAACCGCACCTGAGAGAGAGGCCCTCTGTGCAGGAGGTGCTGGAGAAGGAGAACCTCCTGAGACCAGGGAGAGGCGTCCATGAGCGGCATGCTGCGTCCGAGCTGGACCTGAGACCACGTGAGGCGGGCTGACGGGCACCAGGCCAGTGCCCTCGCGGCTTCCTTCGCCCTGCACTGCACCCACACGGCTTCTGGAACAGGCTCTGAACACAGGTTCACGGGTTGTGCTGTTGCTCACGGAGGATGGCCACCCCCCTACCACCTTCCTGCATAGCTCTCCCTCTCTAAGGGCCGGCTCACACACTGTGCCATGGTCTGAACGAGGTGCCCGCCTGGCAGCCTGTGCTGTGTGTGTCCAAGCTCACAGAGGCGCCTCACTCATCTTCAGATGGACCCACGTGCCTCCAGGGGCCTCATGGCTGAGCACTCGATATTCCTTCATGCAGAGTAAGGTGGGAGGGGCGGTCTGAAACCTCAGAGGGTAGGTGTAAGTGTCTGTCTACTACGGGTGCAGTGTTTGGGGAGTCCGGGTCCTCTCAGAACCTCTCACTCTTCTGTGCTCTAGGGACAGAAACAACAGCCCGCCTCCCGCGTGCGTCAGCAGCAGGAGGGCTGCGGCGGTGCATGAGCCTCAGAGCTCAGCCAGAGGCGCGACCTGTGTCTATGAACAAACTGCAATCTGACCTCACTTCCCATCAGTTTCCTGCCCAGACTACGGCCCTGACTATAGTTCTCACCGGTCAGTGATAACTTCACAAAGGCTGCCCGTCCTCGGACACCCACCCGTGGGGAAGGGAAGTCTAGCTTCCCACGCACCCCACTGGGTCCCTGGTTGTCCTTGTGACTCGGTCATAACTAGTGGAAAGCATGAACCGGACCGCATGTGAATACAAGGGCACGGAGCGCCCACTGGTCTTCGGGAACGTCACTCTGCTCGCAGGCTGAGCGTAAGTGCCACCTGGAGAGGTCACATGCACATGCACATGCCCCAGTGGACAGCCCAGCCTCGCCGGGCCTCCGGCCACCCTGGCCCATGTGCCTGGTGTGTAAGTCAGGAAGCACCAGACAACTGCAGGCCCCAAGTCCCCGTCACCTCAGCCATGTGGAGTGCAGACCACCAGCCCCACGCTGCCTTTCTGAATTCCTGGCCCACAGAATCCACGAGCACAATTAAACACGCGTTGTTTTACGGCACTAAGTCCTGGGTGGGTAATTGCACAGCAATAAGTAACTGAAAAAACCTCTCATATAAAACATGAATTTTACCCTGACCACCCCTTAGCTGATGCGCCAGGGCAGGCCAGGTGACACGGAGGTAAAAGCTGCTCAATCATTTCAATGGTTTCAAACAACAAAGGCTCAGTCCTTACACGGTGAGCTGACTGTGGGAGTGGGAGCCCCTCTTTTAGGTCCTCGGGCTGATGGTCACTGCCGTTCCCTGGGCTGGGAGGCGGCCACAGCTCCAGAGGGCCTTGTACCAGAGGTTAAACCCAAGGCCTGGAATGACAGTCCCTTCTGCTCCCAGCTCACTGGCCAGACTAGTCACCTGGCTCCGCCCACCGGCACAGGTGCAGCCTGCTGGTCCTGTCTGGTCTTTGGAGGAGGAGACACTGGGGAAGCGGCACCGATGGCCACCTGTAAGCTTTCCGACACCGCCCGTCACACCATGGGCCTCTGTGCTGATCCTCTCTTCCCCGGACCTGTTCAGGCTCCCCACCGCGAGGCCAGGAGCCTCTCCAGCACGACCATCCCACCACTGGAACCACATCTACCACTAACTGTCCGGCCCACCCTTCCTACACATTATCTGCATATAGAGCAGCTGCCAGTGGTGGTTTCCATGACAACCAAAACTATTGAGTGCTTTTGCTAAACCTCTAATCATAGGGGGTATGGTTTTTTTTTCTTTCTCTTTCTGTCTTTTCTTTCTCAGAGCCAAAAATCAGACAGAGTCTATCATTCCTCTTTCACTTCAAAGAAAAAACTGCAGCCAGAACTCACATCGGTGTCCAGAAATGATGCCTTGTGTGAGGTATCAAGTAAAGACGGTTATGAAGAATGCAAGGAGGGATCGACAATTTTTTAAATGCTTTAAGAAGAAAGGGTTTTGTTAAATGCAAACACAGGGGAAGATTCCAGAGGAAAGAGAGGGTGGAGAAGGCAGGGAACGGGCCAGTGTGTGTTCTGGTGCAAATTCTTGACTGGTGATTAAATTCAAGCCCAACTCTTTGCTTGTTTACTTTTTAACCTTTTGAAAGTTCAGAACCCTCCCACATAAAATGGGGAAATACAATACTTCTCCTACCTAAGTAGCAAGGAAATTGTTAGGATAAAATTCACTAGTTTAAGTAAATATGCATTAAAAGTAGAAAATGCTAATAAAAAAAAACCTAAGAAAAAGGTTTAAAATTAAAGAGGAAAAAAAAGTAGAAAATGCCACTCAGCTCCAAAGTATCAGCATCACACTCCTTTCAAACCGACAAGAGGGTGTTGGTTACCATGACAGCCTCTCTGGTGGAAGGTGTGCAGGAGGCTTTGCTCAACGCCAACCTGCAGGACTTGCAAGCTGGTGGTGAGTGACCAGCATAACTGCTGCTGAGCAATGGAGGCCGCCGATTCCACAGTTTGGGGGAAGCCAAAGGCCAAATCCCAGCAAAGCACTCCTCAGGGAAATGCCTCTGAACGGGGCTGATGACCTGAACAACCCCACCGCCTTCCATCCACCCACAGCCTCCATCCACCCACAGCCTCCATCCACCCACAGCCTCCATCCACCCACAGCCTCCATCCACCCACAGCCTTCTTAAGAGTTTAGCGAAATCTGCCGGCGTCCCTGGCTCAGTGGTTGAGTGTGGACCTAGGAACTAGGAGGTCAGGTTTCAATTCCCCGTCAGGGCACAGGCCCAGGTTGTGGGCTCCATCCCCAGTGGAGGGCGTGCAGGAGGCAGCCGATCCATGATCCTCTCTCATCATTGATGTTTCTCTCTCCCTCTCCCTTCCTCTCTGAAATCAAAGATAGATAGATAGATAGATAGATAGATAGATAGATAGATAGATAGATATGAGTTTAGCGAAATCTGCCCCTGCAACTGTTTGTAATTCCGTGACTTTTAAGACTTTTCCCTCCAGTGTCTCCTGTGTTTCTCTGATATTTTCCACGAACCCTCTCCTCTGCCATCTTTTGTGGACATTTCCCCACGGGCTGGTGATCAGCTTTCATCCCTTAGGATGGCTCAGAGCAGCCCTGCTTCAGCGATGGCACCCAGATGGCACCCAGAACGGCGCCCAGATGGCACCCAGGACGGCACCCAGGGAGCACACAGATAGCACCCAGATGGCACCCAGGACGGCACCCAGGGAGCACACAGATAGCACCCAGAAGGCACCCAGAACGGCCCCCAGATGGCAACCAGGACAGCGCCCAGGATGGCACTTCCGGGGTCCACCTGCTTCCTCCCGCCCAGAGGACAGGTCAGGAGCAGAGCAGCTCGCGGCTGCTGAGCTCCTTCCATTGCGCTCTGCGGAGGGTTTCACAGCGATGCCCTCCTGACAGCCGCTCGTCAGCCAGGCCTGGGCGCAGAGGCAGCCCGTTCTGCACGGGCACCGGGAGCCCGGGGAGAAGGGGCCGCACGCCTGTGCGTGCAGCGTCGGCCAGTGTGTTGGTCTCAGGGCCAGGGCCGGGTCCTGGCTGTGCCTGTGCCCGTGCCCGTGCC
>NW_006290032.1:544949-545956 GCF_000327345.1 Myotis davidii | reverse complement strand
CCCGCCCCGGCTGCGCTCCCCTCGGCTCCCAGCAGCAGTCTAGCACCTGGGACTTCGTGACATCATGACGCACGACGCCGGGACGGGACGTAGTGACGCCACGATGTGGTGGTCTCTGGGCCGGCGCCCGGGCACAGCCCCGCGCACACCTGGCCTTGCTCAGGGCCGGCATCTTGTCGCCCCCGGGACGGGACGCACACGGGAGCCTGTCCTCAGACACACGTCACCCTCGGGGTAGAGGGGAGCCGCGGCCTTGGCCACGGTGACTGCCTTCCGGCTCCCTCCGCGGGACCCGCCCCAGCTGCGCTCCCCTCAGGCTCCCAGCAGCAGTCTAGCATCTGGGACGTCATGACATCATGACGCAAGACGCCGGGACGTAGTGACGCCACGACATGGTAATTCCCTCCACACCGCCCACCAGCCCAGGCCCTTCCCCTCCGGCTCCCTGAAGCAGTCTATCAGCTGGGACGTCGTGACATCATGACGCAAGACGCCGGGACGTAGTGACGCCACGATGTGGTGGTTCCCTCCACACCGCCCCCCAGCCCAGGCCCTTCCCCTCCGGCTCCCTGAAGCAGTCTATCAGCTGGGACGTCGTGACATCATGACGCATGACGCCTGACGTAGTGATGCCACGACGTGGTAGTTCCCTCCGCAGGATCCGCCCGCCAGCACAGGCCCTTCCCCTCCGGCTCCCTGAAGCCGGCCATCACCTGGGACATCGTACTTCATGACATACTCGGTGACGATCCGAAGCTGCCGCGCGGAGCTGGAGTCACTCTAAGCCTTAGAGTCTAAGGGCGTCCGGTGCTCGCCCACGGGGTCGCCCACGAAGAACCACGTGGAGACGGTGATCTTAAGAGATTGAAACGGAGCCAGTGCTGGGGCCTAGCGACGTCTCCCACCCTTCGCGGGCGCTAACGTCATAATGTCCACAGTGACGCCGCATGGGCCGCAGAGGCCTGGGCGCCGTGTCTCCCGGCGGGGCGGCCCGTTGAGCCAGTGTG
>NW_006290032.1:523176-525179 GCF_000327345.1 Myotis davidii | reverse complement strand
TGAAGCCGGCCATCACCTGGGACATCGTACTTCATGACATACTCGGTGACGATCCGAAGCTGCCGCGCGGAGCTGGAGTCACTCTAAGCCTTAGAGTCTAAGGGCGTCCGGTGCTCGCCCACGGGGTCGCCCACGAAGAACCACGTGGAGACGGTGATCTTAAAAGATTGAAACGGATCCCAGTGCTGGGGCCTAGCGACGTCTCCCCACCCTTCGCGGGCGCTAACGTCATAAAGTCCACAGTGACGCCGCATGGGCCGCAGGGGCCTGGGCGCCGTGTCTCCCGGCGGGGCGGTGTGCGGGGCGGGGCCTCGGCGCCGCTCGCTCTTCGTGAGAGAATTTATTGTGAGTTTATGACGTCACCGGGGAGTGTCCCGTTAGGAACAGACACCAGGGGCCCCACGGCCGGCGCTGGATTCGACCCCTACCTACAACCAGGGCCTGTGGGAGGCGGCCGGCCCGGCCTGGTGTGTATTCCAGTCCCCTTCAGAAGGGGGGGTCCCGGGCCTTGGGGGCTGGAACCGGCTCCTGCGTCACAGAAGGAAGTGCCGCCGGGACAAGGCCGCTCTCTGCCCTGCACACGGGGACGGAGTCACCCATCGCGCCTTTCCCAGCCGCAGGGCACCCTCCGCCGCCTGGAGAGGAGCCGGGCTGCACCTGGTCCCCAGGGGGCGTGTTCAGTGATGATCTGCCGGATGCAGAGCCCGTCTTTACGAAAGAGGACCCGCTGGGTCTCTGCACTACCCGCTATCGTCATGCTTCATGCCAAAAAGAAGAAGAAAAAAGTCCCGGGTGAAATGGTACATCGGCTGTATGGCTTATAGTGGAGTTGAGAACTAGACTTCAGGTTTCAGCGGATCACAGCGTTCTTGGGGACAGCAGCTGTTAAACATACGTGATTCTCCGCTTCTGTCCTCAGCCCCCACGTCCTTTCTGAAGGCACGCGGCATGTTCAGTGTAAGGTTCTGTGCCAGACATCTACCTGTCTGCTTTCCTATGTGAGGAGCATACCTCACAGCAATCATTTGTGTATTTCCTGAGTATCGTCTCTCCCAGTTTGAAGGCTGATGTTTCTCTGCTCCTGAAAACAAGATGATTCAGAGGCCATGGAAGGGAAAGGTGGGAAGCCAGGAAAATCCCGCGTAGCAGCTTAAACATCGAAAAGAAAGCATCACCTGCCATTTTAAGTTATATTGTTATTTCTTACACGGTTTTTGGTTGTGTTTATAAGAACGTTTTCTTTCACACACACAGGAAAAAATGTTGCGAAACCCCTGTGCTCTTGAGATTCTCGGGCTGGGAATGTTCGTCTAGAAACTGGAGCAGGAGGGACTTACAGTTTGTTTCGAGCCTCTGGTTGGTGCCGGGGTGTCCATCCACTAGTGAGGAAAGGCACGCAACCTCCGAACACGGCCACGCTCTGCCTCCCACCTTCCTCCAGTCCATTGTGGGGACATTCGACATCGGACAGCGTCTGTCTCTGCCCCGGGAGCCCTGAATAGCAGGCGTGATGTTTCTTACTCCCGCAACTCTTTAATTATTTGAATACAGACATCATGTCTTCTCTCCTCCAGGCAAAGCTACGGCTTACTTTTAGCCCAGCTTACATCTTTTGGTAAGCATTTCAAAGGTCTCAGAGAAGATCTGGGACCGTACAGTTATGAAAGATCTTTAGGAGTTTCTGCTGAATCTCCTCCCTCTCCCACATCTGCCATGTGCCGGCAACACCCGCCCCGCCCAGTCTGGGAAGTCTAACGGGATGTGTTCCTGACACAGGAATCCCCACGCATGCCCAGATGTGGGGAGCTGATATAGGGTTAAGCCTCGGACTGACCTATTGGCAAAGTCACAAACAGGTCTTCCGAGTCTTAACCCAATCCAAGAGGTGGCCGCTGATTTACACGCGCTGTCATTTAAAAAATAGAAAAGGGGGAATTTGCCAGAAGCCAGTCCATCCTTGCTGCTTGACACATCTGTAGGGAAGAAACATCTGCAGCATATGT
>NW_006290032.1:512628-523135 GCF_000327345.1 Myotis davidii | reverse complement strand
TAGATAGGATTAAAATCAACTGGTATAAATACAGATGTAACAGGATAATAGACAGAACCTGTCTATAGATGAACCTGGCTATGCTGATCAACTGAACGCTGCCTCCATGTCCTTCGATCTTCGCCAACTCTGTCCACACCTTGGGGAACCCCTGGACCTGCTGGGGCTGGACCCCAACACCCAGAGAGCAGAGCGGAGCTTCACAGACTCACCCAGTTTCACTGATGCGGTTACAGACCATTTGCTGCTATCCTGACCCATGACTCCCAGAGTCGGATTCATTCCTGAGTTGTTGCTTGAACTTCATCTTTTCTTGTGCCTAACTCCACCCACCACTTGTCCTTCTGTGCCAGACATCTACCTGTCTGCTTTACTATGTGCAGGATCTTACCTCACAGCTATCATTTGTGTATTTCCTGAGTATCGTCTCTCCCAATGCTTTGCACACGGTGCACACAGTGCTCTGAGGGCATTTCTCCCAGCCCATGGCCCCACAAAGCAAAGACCCAAAGAATGAAGCCATTGACGACTGTTTGAGACAGGAAGATTTGGAAAACAGTTTGAAGGCTGATGTTTCTCTGCTCCTGAAAACAAGATGATTCAGAGGCCATGGAAGGGGAAGGTGGGAAGGCAACTCAGACTAGAGAGTAGTTAGGGGTGGTGGGAGCTAGGCCTGCAGAGCCCGGCGGTCAGTGAAGGGTGCTGAAGGTGAAGTGGGTCGGGGACGGGCAGGAGGAGAATCTCAGGCGGGGCAGCGTACTGCCTGGCTGCGGTCATAAGTACATTCGGAGTCGCCAGCAGTGCCCTGTGAAGACCACTGGGAGCTGACTTTGCATTCTTTGAAGAATTGTCATTTTCACATTTCTATTTGATTGGCTTGTGCCTCCGCCCACTCAGAATATAGTTCCCTGGGGACTGGGCCTTGTCTGGTTGCCTTACCTTCATATCCAATAGATACTGTGCCTCCGCCCACTCAGAATATAGTTCCCTGGTTGCCTTACCTTCATATCCAATAGATATATGTTGAGTGAACAAGGTATGAGGAAAAAAGGATGGCAACTTAGAGAGATGACAGGTTAGTCAAGAGCAGGTCATTAGCTGTGTGTGTGCTGAAATTAACTACAGTGGGGCCTTAACTTACAGTTTAATTCCTTCCCAGACCGAGCTCGTTAAGGAGCTGTTAACTCAAATTACTCTATCAACTCAATGCAAAAAATCAGCGGAGAGACAGCTGGTATCTCAAAAAACTCGTTAGTCGGGACACTCGTAAGTCAAGGCCCCACTGTACTAGGAACGCACATACAGTCTACCAAGCGTTTGGGTCTTCCTCAACTAGTTACTGTGCTGCCTTCCATAACCCTTCAGGAGATTACCGACTTAGGCGCTGTAAACTGACCCATTTGACTAGCCAGACGCACTCAGCCACCTGGAGGCCACCGCAAGCCTAACGAGAGACTGCTGCCCACTGGCATCCTGGCAGGGACTCCTGGGCACGTGGTGTATGAGCACAGCTTCCAGGCATGCACAGGCCAAGTTCCACAGTCAGCTGACCAGCTGGGCAGCCGTGTGCCCGCTCCCTGGCAGGTCGAGCTTCTGCTCCAGGGCTCACTTTTGGATATCTCAAGGGGTTTTTATTATGTGTTGATATATTTGCATCCAGTTTGAATATCTGAAGTAATAGGACACTGAAAATACCAGCGAAGCTGACTCCATTCCAGTTCTTATCCTTTGAAGCACAATCAGGCCATTATGTGTGAGTGTGGCTGTGAACAAAGGAGTGTTTAGCATGCAGTCTTCTGGGTGGGAGCCAGGCATTCCTCCTCTCCCCACAAGCCTCGCTACCACAGGGCTTCCTTCCCACTGACAAAGGGCTCTGCGCTTGGCTCCATCCCTCGAGTCTCCGTGTCCGTATTTGGAGGGAAGAAAAGGACTGAAAAACACTCCCTTTGCTCTTACCAAGCAGCGGTCAGTACCATCGTTACTGTTCAGGCAGGCATCTTCCATAACCTCCTCTTCTTCTTTTTTCTCTTTAAGTGTTGGTTCTCCTTTATTGTTTTGTTGTTGTTGTTGTTAATCCTCACGAGAAGATATTTTTTCATTGATTTTTTTTAGAGAAAGTGGAAGGGAGTGGAACAGACACAGAGAGAAACATCAATGTGAGAGAGAGACATCGATTGGCTGCCTCTGCACATGCCCCAACCAGGGCCGGGGATTGAGCCTGCAACCCAAGTACGTGCCTTTGACCAGAATTGAACCCTGGACCCTTCAGTCCATAGGCCGACACTCTATCCACTGAGCCAAACCGACGAGGGCTCCATAACCTCTTCAAAAATTAGGTTTTTGTTTTTTCTGCTTAGCTTGAGCAGGAGGAAGAAATAACCTAAAACGGGCACTTGCCGCCCACCTCCGCAGTCCCCGTGCCATCTGATTCCAGCTTGATCCACACCTGAAGCAGCTGTGCCATTTGGAAGGAGAGAGAGAAGATGAAGGAGAAGCAGGAAGTGTTACTGGGAGAGGCAGGCAACTGCTCAGCAGGGAGGGGCAGGAGCGAGCCCCTGGGACTCTGCCCGCTTCCATGGCTCCCACTGCCTTTGAGGATAAGTTCAGTCCCCGATCCTCTGCCTACCTCGGAACCTTCCTTCCAGGCTGTGATTGGAAACCGTGCATTCAATTTCCATTTGCTTCTTCCTAATTGACTTGATTTTTAAATGATGAATGAAAACACTTTCTCTCAAATTAACTTTGTAAAATGGAATTGGTGTTTGGAGGTGTGTGTGTTTCCCATGCTCAAGCCTGGGAAAAGTTAAGGTAAGGGAACAGCTCCCAAACCCCGCTGAATCACGCTCAGTGCCTCCACGAAGGGAAGTGTGTAGGTTCGTGGACCACTTGCTTAGGGGCGTAAGAGAAGGGGCCTGGATGGAGAAAGCAGCCTTACTACAGAGGTGGACAGTCCATCGTCACCAGAAAGGCTGGCTGCTCTCCGCCCCCAGGAATTGCTTTGTTTAGAAATCTGTCATCTATCGATGGGAAAGAATGTCTTTTTTTAAAGATTGTGTTTTTGACATCATAACATCAATCAAAACCAGGGGATGGCATCCCATGGAAGTGACACTCCCTACGGCACGTGCTGCCTGTGCGGACAGACACCTCATTGCCTAATTTTGCAGCATTGCTGAGAACACTGTTACCTTACTGAAGTTTCACTTCCGGTTGCACACAGTGAGCCCTGAAGTTCTTGTGGCTTCGAGGGGTTGGATCCTAAAGCACGCCCCCAGCCCCGTCTTCCCAACCCAGGAGGCGAAGAACATGGCAGCAGGCAGCCTCCTCGCTGCTTTCAGGAGGAGACTTCATTGTTTCTCCTCCTCCTCTCAGCTGCTCTCTGAACAGTAATATTTTACTTGCAGGCACCCCCGCCTCCCACGGCTCCCATCAGCTGGGAGGCTGCCGGCTCTGACTCAGGCTCCTGCCGCCTGTGTTGCTCCTGAGAGGCAGCTCCGTTATTACATGCAGCGCCCACGGTACCGACCGCGGCTGCTTCACGGCCTCCCTCCGTGGCAGGCAGACACGCGGGAGGACACACTGGAGGAAGCGGGTGCACAGAGCAGAGGCATCACTTTTATTTACACCCAGCGTTCCCAGGGAAGAAGGGCAGCTTTGCTCCCTGGTGGCTCATCAATCCTGATGACATCCCTAGAGGCAGGGAAGTGACCGGACCGTTATCCTGGTTAAAGGACCAGTAACAGGCAGCCTATCTTATCAGTGAGGATTTACATGGCTATCTGGTGGGGAAGTTGCTTCAGCTACATTGTCTGGACTAAACAGTGGGTGCATAGCTCTGACCTTTGCCAGAGCTCAAGGGTCACCAGCCTTCCAGGCTCCTCTTCCACACCTCTCTGCTAGAGAAGACAATGAGCAGCTTCCCACAGGAGAGGTTAGCAGTCTGTGGAAAGGGACACAGTTATTGGCGCCTGGAGAGAGAGAAGTGTACACAAACCCTGTTATGCCCAGATTTCAAGATCCCCAGAAGCCCACCAGGGAGCCAGCCGAGTCCAATGCAAAAGCAAAGAGTCTTTATTCGAGCTAGCTCGGCTCCCCGACCACACTCACCGACGCAACAGGAAGCCAAGTGGCAGAGGGAGAAAACTCTGTGTGGAGAGGGGTTTTATAGGGGGGTTGGAGTAAGGGGAGGAGAAAGGACTGTGGGCCCTGCTGATTGGCCAGGCGCAAGTTGGTGTCTTGTTACACAGGATGTGGTCATATCTATGGCGCGCACTTCCCTTGATTGTCATTGGTTAGTTTAAAGAAGTCCTGGGTGTGGCTAGCAGAGGCTTAGGCTTTCAGGAAGAAGCTCCTTGCTGAGCACATGGCTGCCCCAAAATGGAGGATCCAGGGTAAGATGGAGGGCATAGCCCTCGCCCTTTCAAACCCAGTTTCTGGCTCCCAGGGAGCTGTTGTTTCTTCTCTCTGTGCTCAAATTCACCATTAAATGTCGTAGGCCAAGCATGTCAAACTCGCCACCAGCTGGTGGGCTGCATAAACGAGGCATGCCTTGTTGTAGGCAGTTAATCATGTGATAAAAATGTGGGGTACCTGAAACCCCAAAGGTTCTCAGACAGACCTTGTGTCTAAAAGACTTACGGACGTGAAACATTGCGTTTCCTGGTGAGAGTCCCGTGTGGAGGGGGAAAGGCGCCCAGATGAAGGGCACAGGGCCCTGGGCGTGGGCTTCACCCCAGACCCTTCGCCGTCAGGGTCTTGTGTGCATGTCGTGCGGGCGGCACGGGTCCTGGTCAGCGTGCGGGCGGCATGACCTGTGGTGGCAGCGCACGTGGCTGTGAGCTCTGCAGCCTCCCACCGTCTGGTCCCTAATCACGTCTCTTATCCCCAAGCCGCCAGGGTCAGAGTGGCCTGCGTGCAGCTCCGCCGGCCTCCGCAGTGAGAGCATCGCCCACGGCAGCTGTGAGGGGGTGGCCAGGTCACTGCCCGTCCTCCGTGGACGGCCTCTCCGGTGCTCTCACCCACCGCCCATGCCCTGCACAGGGTACTCGGCACCTACAGCTGTCCCAGGCCTGCCTTGGCTCCTGGCGTATGCTCTCCCCGATGGCCCGGACACGCAGGCCAGCAGGGACCCCTCTGTCGTAGGCATCGTCCCACCCCAGGGCCAGTGCAGTGTTGGAACTGTTAGCGGTGCCACACACAGTTGCTGAATCAGTCCGCTCTGGCCCAGGCGCTCCCGGGACTGTCCACGCATAGCTTAGCACAGAGGATAGGATCACAGTAGCTGAATGTACATCCTAGAGCTGCCACTTATAGCCACGTGTGTTCTAAAGTCAGTAGCCTCTGCTTCCTCCTTATAAAACATGGCAAAATCATGCTTAGCTGGCTCTGGCCCATAGGCTCAGTGGTTAGAGTATCCGCCCCTGCCCTGAAGGGTCTCGGGTCGGTCAGGGACACATACCTGGGTTGCAGGTTCGATCCCTGGCCTTGGGAAGCAACTGGTCATTGTGTCTCCCTCACATCAATGTTTCTGTCTCCCTCTCCCCTGCCTGTCTCCCCCTCCCTCCCTCCCTCTCACTCGCTCTAAAAATCAATGAAAAAATATCCTCAGGTGAAGATTAACAACCACCACAACAAAAAATGATGCTTAGCTACCTAAGTTCCCACCGCATTGAGTTCAAATAAGATGTTGCATGCCATCGCTGTGTGATTGGAAAGTGGAACGATGATATTTATAGTGTAGCTATTAATAGCAGAGTAACAATTGCTTAATTAAATCAATAGGAAGAGCTATTCCTCTTTCACAGTTGGCCAAGAGTTAGTCCTACATCATACGATTCAAACATTTCTGGAGCGCTGCAGCCCTCCGCGGCCATGGCCTTGCCTGGGATGGCGGGAGGATGCCCACAGGCGCTGCAGCCATGCTGGCCACTACCAGCTCCGTCACATCCGCTTTCTCCTCTGCGCTTCATCCAGTTTTGCTCAGAGCGGTCCCCCCAGAAGCCGTTCTTATAGGCCCTGTTGGAGCCGCCGTCTCCCTGTCTCCCTTCAGCACCAGACTGGTTCACGGGCACTTCTCCCCACCTGGTGGGGGATGCAGGGATGTGAGGGGTGAGGCGGGTCAGAGCCGCTGGCAGGGGAGCCCGGCCACCACCGTGAGGACCCTGGGCGGGTGGCGAGGGCCCTGGGCGGACGGGCAGCAGAGAAGTTAGTGTCCTTGTGGCTGGTTTTCTTTTCAGGAGAGGAGGAGGGAGACAGCAGGGCCGTGTCCCTGTGAGAGTGTCGCTGTGGCCCTGACAGCACTGAAGATGGACACGAAGGCCCGGGCCCGAGTGGAACCGGCTCCCCAGGAGAGACGGGGTCCTTCCTGAGCACCGGCTCCAGCAGCAGCTGCCCCGGCCGAGCAGTGACGATGCTGGACCTCAAACTCCCGTCCGTCACAGCTGTGCCGCCCGCAGGGGTGGGCTGGGACCCACAGCCGTCCCGGGTCCGCCGCGGCTGGCGGGCTGCACTGGCTCTGTCCTGTGAGCGGCCGTCTCTGCAGCCTCCTGGCTCTGCGAACAGGGCCTGTCGGGGGTCAGACGTCCGCTCCTGTTCCTGAACCGGCACCGCCGTCCCTCCCCGTCCCTGTGCACAGCCCGGCCGCCGTCCTCTGCCCCTGGCGGGTCCTGCAGGCGGGCCTGGCTCCTGCCTGGAGCTCTCCTCTGAGACTCAGGTCCTTTCTGGCCGGGTCTGGGAGGTTTTCTCCCAAAACGTCACAAGGAGCCCGGGACCAGAGGCGCACAGGGCAGCTGGGAGAGGCTGGATCCCAGATAAGCTGCCCTGATGCGGGACGGACCCCTCCCGGAGGCAGAACCTTCTCTTGTCCTCAGGACGATCACTAGCGGGCAGGCGGAGACATTGCCATCCTGTCCCCTCAAACCCGGAGAAGGTGGAGCGGGACACGGGCGAGGGGGCTGAGAGGGACGTGCAGAGCCGGAGGCGGCAGAAGGGGCGACGGAGGCACGGAAGGCGCGGCCTGGGCTGCGGTGCTGAGGGCTGTCCTGCCCAGCTGCCTCCCTGACCGGATCTTCCCAACGCGTTTGTTCCAGAAACTTCCACGCCATCAGCACCCACTCCAGCAACGTGGGGTGACTCCGTGGTCTACACATGAGGTCGCTGTTCCAGGCCCTTCTCGCGGACTCATTTGACTCATAAAACCATTTTATTTTAGGCCGCTTTCGAAGGTGTGACTCCTGGCTTTTGCCTCTGGCAAACAGCACGGAAAGTGTATTACAAAGGAGACAAGTGCATGTCTTCCAGTCTCAGTTGTTTCCTTCCTGTGAAATTCCTCTTTAATTCAGCCGATGAAAAAGGGCATGAAAACACGGGCCAAGGCAGAGGTTCGCTCTTTGTGATAGAGGGTAAAGAATTAAGCAGTATCTTCTTTCAAGCTAACAAATGGTGTATTTTAATTTTTACCTCTCAACTTAAAAAAATAAAAAGGTGTCCAGTTGAATGGTTGGAAAATGCCTACAAAAAGGAGCAAACATTTTTAATGGACAAAAATGTTTGTTCACATTTTTGTCACCAAATTATTCCTACTAAGCCAGCAAGCAGAAAATTTGGATTACTAAAGTGAGGGTTGTTTTCTTAAGAAAAAAAAAAAGCAATAGCAGATAGGAGAGAAAGCAACGCTGCCTCTCAGTATTTTATTTTTTAAAATATATTGTTATTGACTTCAGTGAGAAAGGAGAAAGAGAGGGAGAGGGAGAAACATCAACGATGAGAGAGAATCATGGATCTGCTGCCTCCTGCACGTCCCCCACTGGGATGGAGCCCACACCCAGGCCTGTGCCCTGACCAGAATCAAACCCAGAACCCTTCAGGCGCAGGCTGACGCTCTACCCACTGAGCACACCAGCCAGGGCTCAGTATTTTATAACTTAAATGTTCAGATCTGAAAGTGTCTTCCTGAACACCACGGACCGTGTGTAGCATGTGGTCACACGCCACCCAAGCCCAGTGCTTCTCCCACGGCTGCAACAGCTTCTGTGTGACATTTGATTCAGTAAATAGTAGCTCAGCACAGGGAAATACATGAACACATGTACATGCACACGCACATACACGCCCGCACAGGCACACGTACAAGCACAGGCGTGCGCGTGCACACACACACACACACAGACGAGCTATATACGGCACACAGAACAGTTCTAGAAGGAAAAGAGCAGTGCGGTTCCTGAAATCAGAAGCCTGGCCGTCCATGAACTGTGCATCGCCCCGGCCTCCTGCCCTCAGCACCCCTCCTGCCTCCACTCCGAGGCTTTCTCTGCTTTTCTGTTAAAAGGCAGCAGCCATGCTTGGCAGCGGGGAGCGATGAGCAAAGAATCTTTCCCCTTTTTAAAACTGGAGAAATTGAGGTCAGCTCTAAATTCACATCGAGGCAGCCAGCATTCAGGCGATGCCACCCGTGGTTCATTGTTATGCAGCCTGCAGGGCCAAGTCTCCTTCCTCTCATTCCCCAGGTTTCAAAATCGAGCAGGTGCCCTAAGAGCACATTAGGAACACCAGCCGAGTTACCACAGCACTGATGCCTTCCCTAGGACACCCCTGCAACCAGCTTTGGTTTAAGAAATCATTAAGATACTAGAGGCCCGGTGCACGAATTCATGCACCAGTGGGGTCCCTCGGCCTGGCCTGCGGGATTGGGCCGAAACCAGCCCTGCAACATCCCCTGAGGGGTCCAGGATTGCAAGAGGGCGCAGGCCAAGCCGAGGGACCCCACTGGTGCAGGATCAGGGCCTGGGAGGGATGCAGGAGGTTGGCCAGACCGGGAGGGCTCCAGGTTGTGTCTGGCCCATCTCGCTCAGGCCTGATTGGCCAGACCCCAGCAGCAAGCTAACCTACCAGTCAGAGTGTCTGCCCCCTGATGGTCAGTGAACGTCATAGTGAGCGGTTGAGCAGCTTTAGCATATCATTAGCACATTGTGCTTTGATTGGTTGAACAGAGACTGGACACTTAGCATATTAGGATGTTTAATTTACTTGCATTTTAGTGGGGTCTTTTTTTTTAATTTCTAAGTGCTTTATACTTTTTCAAAATTATAAGTCCTATAGAAAACACAGACAATTTTAAAGACTGAGATTAACTCAGAAGGATATGATATTTGTTCAGTTTCTCCCACGATGAACTGCGCTAAATGGGAAAGCGCTCACTTCCGGCAGGTGTGGGCCCTCCATGATTCCCCTGTCTGACCTTGGACCCGGGCCACCAGAGTTCTACGAGCTTCATCTCAAGAGTAAGTCCCCCAGCGGGTTCTCCTTCCTGCAGGTGGTCAAGGTCATTCATGGCCCTTTGTCTTTCCATGTAAGTGTTACAAGGGTTGGTCAGTGAGCACACACCACTCACACAGCATGGGAGGTATGACTTGGAATGCATTAAATCTATATATCAATTTGGGAAAAATTCACTTCTTTTTTAAAAGTATTTTTTTATTGATTTCAGAGAGGAAGGAAAAGGGAGAGATAGATAGAAATATCAATGATGAAAGAGAATCATGGATCAGCTGCCTCCTGCAAGACCCCCACTGGGGATCAAGCCCGAAACCCAGGCATGTGCCCCGCCCGGGAATCGAACCATTGACCTCCTGGTTCATAGGTTGATGCTCAACCAGTGAGCCACGCCAGACGGGCAAGAATTCACTTCTTTACAACATGGGTAACAGCTTCTTCTGAGCCATGAGCATGTCTTATCCCACCAATTATGTCAGTCCTCAGGAATTTCAACAACAATTAGTATTTTCCAGACTGTAAGTCTTGTGTGTTTCATTAAACTGGTTCCTAGATGTTTGATGTCTTTGCCTCTGTCAGTAGTACTGCATTTTTATTTTATTTTCTTCGCATCTAATTGCTGGGAATGAAAACTCATTTGTTTTTTAAACTTCTGAACAAACTTTCAAAATAAACTCTAATCCTTGTCCCTAGGGTTCACTTGAAATATTTATAGACACAGCCATGCCATCGTGGCCCACTTGGTTTTTCTTATCTCCTGCGGATAAAAATAGCCCACTTTCCCTCGGCTGACCTTGACTCAGAGCCTCGCTCCTTTGAAAATTATTAATATCGATGCTTTGACTCGTCCCAGTGCTGCCCCACGTCAGACCTCAGTTTGGATTCTAGCTCCTAACCTTACGCTCTGTTTTGCCCAAAAATGTCCCTAAACTCTGAGCGGTTCCTCAGCCATGAAGGGCACGTGGTGAAGCACCTCTGGATGGCCCCAAAGTGCCGCCTCCTGATGTTGGAGCTCCCCTGTAACTCCCGCCTGGGTTTGTGTGTGTTTTGCTAGTTTTCACTTGAGAATATTTTTCCATTGCTTTTTAGAGAGAGTGGAAGGGAGGGACAGTGACAGAGAGAAACATCGATGTGGGAGAGACATCGATGGGTTGCCTCCCGCATGTGCCTGACTGGGGCCGGGGATCAAGCCTGCAGCCAAGGTCCCACTGTCCTCACTCCAAGGACAGGGGCT
>NW_006290032.1:502496-512503 GCF_000327345.1 Myotis davidii | reverse complement strand
TTAAAAAAAAAAAGGTTCCATGGCAGGAGACTGGCTCCCATCTCAGTGCCCTGTCGTGCTCACCCGCTCACTCATCTGCCCTGTGGACAGGCTTACGTGGCAACGAGCTGGGGGAGGACCCTGCCACCAGCCAGTGAGGAGCTGAGACCTCATTGCGACACTGACAAGGACAGAAACCTGCCAACCACACACCAGGGAACTTGAAGTTGTACCCTCCCCGGTCAGCCCTGCAGATGTGATCACAGCCCTGGCTCCACTGTGCTCACAGTCACGTTAGAGACTTTGTGGCAGAAGCACCCAGCTAAGCCACCCAGGGATGCCCAGTTCACAGAAAGGAGCAGATGATACATGTCGCTGGCTCAAGCCATGGAATTGGGGGGATGTTTGTTACTCAGCAATAGCTAACCAATGCAGAGGGTAATTCACGGAGTCGATGCCCGTACAGGCGGATGCTGCCTCTCCTGTCTCCCAGGTATAGCATAGTCCCTGCCTCACGCACAGCACCAAGCAAATGTTTCAACCCCGGAGCCGCTGGAACCCTTTCGTTTGTCCTGACTGGCCATGTTGCATGTGCTATGCCAGCACGGCCAAGGTGAACCTGAACAGGGGCGGTGAAGGATTAAAGAAGACAGACAAGAGAATACAGCTGGGGTTTTGTGGCTCTCCCGAGCCTGGATGAGGACACAGAGAGACCCAGCCTGCAAGCCGAAGCTTTATTTTATAGCCAGAGCACACAAAGCAAAACAGGGAAGTGGTCAACATGTTTACAATGTTCTTGTGAGTTTCACCTTGTTTTGGCAGCACTTGCGGCACCTCCCACAGCCCATTAGCTACCGAGGAAGGAACTAGGGAGGACTATAAGGTCAAGCTTAGTTATGCTAGGAGGGCTCTGCCCTCCCAGCTGGGACTTGTCTGTGGTCCTGCCACAGGTCAGTCCGAGGCTTGACCTATTGCCACTCCCTACAGTTGCGCCCATGAATGCCCAGAGGATAAGAATGAAGGGATAGGATTCCACCGTGGCCTGTGGGTGCTCGCATGTTCCCCTGACAGCAGGGCAGCCCCGCCCCGGCCTCACACACCCACACTCTGACCAGCGGAGGCGGTCTCACAGAGGAGCGAGGATGGGTCCTGGGACTCCGGCCGGGAGAGCCCAGCCCGGCCTGGATACTGCTCAGCATCAGGCTCAGGAAGGGCAGTGCTCGAGGTGAAGGCGTGGGAGGCTCCGGGCCGCTCAGGGCTGAAAAGTGTGCTGCCATTTAAGCACTTGAAGTGCAAAAGGGAGCTTCCTGTGTCAGAACGACGCCGGAATTCCTGCGGACACATCTCGACACTCCGGGCCCCTCCGTGTGTCTTCCCGTCTGGGCAGAATGCATGTGTGAGGGTCTGCACTTACTCCGAGCAAGCCGACTCTCAAACAGCATGATTTGCAGAATTTGTCCTGTAAACTAAAGCAAGTTCTTTTTGATCCAGTCTGCATTATGTAAGCCAGTTTTTCCTTTTTTCAGCCATTTTAAACCATTTTTTTTGGCATCAATTTACTCTCCAGGAAGATATTTAGGGTTTTGTTTTTTTTTGTTTTTTTCCTAGAGTCACATTTATAAATACTAAATCTCACAATAAAACGAATGACTTTCCTTTGCTTGGTTCTCAGCGCTGCAGCACTACCTCTGCGTTGGCAATAATTAAACTCCTGTGTCTCAGGGGGAGGACGTGAGCAGATCAGGAGACGATAGCTAGACCTTCGTGTCAGGTAAACGGGGCCCGTGCCTGGTTCCCGCCCTCCCCACGGCACAGCCTTCGAGGCCGAGTCCCAGCTTTCCTGGCTGCGACGACAGCAGCAGCATCCGCTGGGAATGAAACACTCTGTCTCCCCAGGGTTTGCCCATGAAAGTCCTCGTTTCTATGGTGACCATCCCCAAGCAGGGCTCCTGGGCGGTGAGGGGGCCCTGAGGGGGGAGCCCTCTCAAAGGTGAGACCCCTGAAAGGAGATAGCACGAGGACTGTCCCGCTCTCTGCTCTTCCCCCGTGCACCTGGGAGGGCCCCCCAGAACCCAGCCACGCAGGCTCCTGGTCCCCGGCTTCCAGCCAGTCTCTCACCCATGACTTCATGTCATCAAAGCGTGCCAATTGCTCCAAGGCAGGAATACTCCATTTGGCGGGCGGTGGGGGTGTGGGGCGGCAGTTGGTTCTCTGTCCTTTGCCATCCTCCCTTCTCTCCTGGGATCTCATCCAGGTCCCTGTTGGCTGCTTCTCCCCATAGACTTTCTAAGCGCCTCTCCCTGTTGTTAATCCCAGGACGTCCCTTGCCTCACACTCCAGACTCATTCCGCTTCCCGGGAAGAGTCATCAGCTGATGAAAGTAAAATACCCACCCACGCAGTACGACTGCTCAGAAATGAAGATGCCAACACGCACTAAAGAGGATTTTCCGTAGAGCACGTGCCCGCCAGAGGAGAGCCACAGGGTCCGTGTGTCCACATCCCTCCTCAAAATTCACCAGAGGCCCTGAAAGAGCTGACCGCCGGACGACAGGGATGGCCAGCTCCTAGCCGCCTAGTGGGTAAGTCACGCTGCCCCGTCTCCAGGGCCCACAGGGCTCTTCAGCGATGAAACATGACTGCAACCCATCCAAGTATTTCCCACGAAGGACAACAGCTCTGTATCCGTGTCCCCTGTACAGTTATCACAGTGGAAGCTGAATAATGTGCTACATGTAGAAACTAGCTGCCCTGGCTGGTGTGGCACAGTGGTTGAGCATCAGCTTGTGGACTGAAGAGTCCTGGGTTCAATTCAGGACAAGGACACAGGCCTGGGTTGTGGGCTCGATCCCCAGTAGGGGGCATGCAGGAGGCAGCCGATCCATGATTCTTTCTCATCATTGATGTTTCTCTCTCCCGCTCTCCCTTCCTCTCTGAAAGCAATAAAAATACATTTAAAAAAAGAAACTTGTTGAATACTACTGTTTATCCTAAAAATAAAAAAAATGGAATCTAAGTAATGCTAATTTAAGTCATTGGCAGTCTACAGTTTTATCTAATTCATATTAACACAGATGGCCTCAATTGTCAATGTTTTATTATTTTGATACTAGAGGCCCGGTGCACAAAATTCATGCACTGGGAGGGTGGGGGAGGGGTCCCTCAGCCCGGCCTGTGCCCTCTCACAGTCCAGGAGCCCTGTGATGGATGGCCCCAAAGAGGTAGGCCCTGCCCGTCTGGCCGGGGCTCTGTGATGGATCACCCCTGCAGAAGGAGGCACCCCACCCACCCGCCGCAGCCCACAGGTCGGTGGCCTGGGCCTCCCTCTGCAGGGTGATCATGGAGCGATAGCCAGGCCCCCGACCAATTGCATTGCATCCCCCTAGGCTGGCTGGAGCCAGTGGGTGTCATAGCGTAGTCGTCCGGATGGTCGTTCCACTGTTCAGGGTTTGGTCGATTTGCATAGTATGCTTTTATTATTATAGATTAATTTCCCCAAATGTATTTTAACTCTGTCTTTATCTCCGTTTTCTCCACCATCCCTTTCTCTCACCTTGCCTGTGAGCTGATAGTCTAGATCAGTGGTCGGCAAACTCATCAGTCAAGAGAGCCAAATATCAACAGTACCACGACTGAAATTTCTTTTGAGAGCCAAATTTTTTAAACTTAAACTATATAGGTGGCACATTGTTATTAACTTAATTAGGGTACTCCTAAGGCTTAGGAAGAGCCACACTCAAAGGGCCAAAGAGCCGCATGTGGCTCTCGAGCCGCAGTCTGCCGACCAGGGGACTCTAGGTGGCTGACCTTCACTCTCCAGGAGGCAGCCACTGGGCCTGTACAGCCCAGATGTCACACCCATGCTAAGTCCTCAAGCCCCCATGCGACAGGCTGGATTTGCTCCCTGTACCCGCCTCAGTGGGCCTCTTGGTTCCGTGAATGGCCACGTCCCACCCCCTAGAATGCTGTTCCCTGGCCTCTCTCATATCTCGTTAACTGCCACTTACCCTTCAGATCTCAGTTTGCTCTCCTTTTCTCAGGAAAAACCTTTGCCAACTCCACCACGACCAACAGAATACATCTTCACAGCCCCCTACACTCTTCCTTTGTAGCATTTACACTTTCATGAATAACTGATATCATGCCTATCTCCCCCACTCGACAGTAAACCATATGAAAGTGGGGACACTATCACGTGGTTCTACTGTGCATCCTCAGAGTGCCTGGCCTCATACAGAAACGCAATTTCTGGAATAAATATTGCAAAAGGAATCGCACGATTCTCCACATTTAAGCCGCAGGGGTTCTGTTTTGTTTTCTGCTCGTGTTGATAATCCACCCGGTTTAATTGCCTTCACCTTCAGAAACACCTTTTCACTCTTAATTTGAGGGCACACATTCTTTGTTAAATCAACCAAGTAGTTGTGAAAAAGAAGTGTTGCACATAAATACGCGGCTCATTGAAACTCCCCTGCCCCCTCCAGGTATGAGAAATGAAAGAGAAGAGCATTAAAACTCCATGAATTAAGAAAAAAGAGTTGTCACAGGAACAGGCCAACCCACGTATAAATGGATATATGATTTTTTTTTAAAAAAGGTCTTTTAAATAAGTGGGAAAATATGAACGATATAGTTAATTCATTGGCAAAACTGGCCATCTGCTCAGGGAGAAAATGAAAGTAGACCCTGCCTCATGCTGCTCACCAGCCATTTCATTATTATTTTTAAATATATTTGTATTGATTTCAGAGAGGAAGGGAGAGAGAGAGAGAGAGAGAGAGAGAGCAACATCCATGATGAGTGAGATTCATGGATCAGCTGCCTCCTGCACGCCCTCTACTACAGATCGAGCCCCCAACCCAGGCACGTGCCCTGACCAGGAGTCAAACCCTGACCTCCTGGTTCACAGGTCAATGCTCAAGGACCGGGCTCACTATCCATTTTAGACGACTTAAAACCCCAATTATCCTATATAATAAAGACCTATATAATAAAGACGGTATGAGGGTGTGATGACCATACCGTCACACCGTAATGGCTCAGACACTCAACACTGAGGAAAGAGGAATGGGGACCAGCCAGGCTGTGGCCTGGGAGAGGGACAAGCCATATGCCCCTCAGTCCCAGGTGCCAGCGGCTGGAGTTGCAGCCCAGGAAAGGGACAAGCCACATGCCCCATGGTCCCAGGCACCTGTGGTTGTGGCATAGGTGAAGCCACCTGCCCATAGTCCCCTGCGGCTGTGACCAGCCTGGGCAAAGCTGGCCTGGGTCCTGGGTACTTGCGGCTGGCCAGAGGGAAGGAAGCCTGGGTCCCAGGTGCCTGTGGCCGGCCAGAAAAGGGAATCATGGGTCTCGGGTGTGGGGTGAGGCAGAGGCGGTTAGGGGTGATCAGGCCAGCAGGGCAGCAGTTAGGGATGATCAGGCAGGCAGGCAGAGGTGATTAGGGGTGATCAGGCAGGCAGGCAGGCGAGTGGTTAGGAGCCAGCAGTCCCTGGATTGCGAGAGGCAGTCGGACATCTCCTGAGGGGTGCCGGATAGGAGAGGGTACAGGCCAGGCTGAGGGACGCCCCGCCCCCCATCTGTGCACGAACTTCATGCACCGGGCCTCTAGTCTAAGTATAACAATATAAGGAGAAGATAACTTGAGGATTAGAAAAGGCTCTTAAACCAGATGTAAGAGGCAGCCACGGAGCATGCAGGGCTTTCGGAAACGCAGAAAGGCTTTTGTGGGAGGGGGGAAGGGGGTACGAACCATGCAGGGCTCCCACAGCTGGCTGAGAGAAGATGACAGTGTGGTCTGAAGGGCAGTGATGACAAGGGGACAGATGATCCTAAACATGTTTAGGGGTCATGGGACGGGTGGGGGGACAAGGAGGTGAGTCTATGGCACTAAGAGGGCCAGACCGGGGAGATGCCAGGCTGGGCGGACTTTCCCCTGAGGGCGCACAGTGACCCGAGGGCAGTGCCTGCCCCAGGAGGGACACCCAGGAGGGACCGCACACCTGAACCCAGGAACACACAGGCGTCATGTGGTAAAGCTACACACCTGAGCTTTATATGTTATTAACCAATGGTGCCCCACTGCATTTAATTCAAAAAATGGAAAACCAAAAGATGGCTTCAGCTCCAGTGACTGGAAACAGACAACCACATCTTTCACTTCCTTCCACTGACTTGTGTCTCCAGGAGACCTCGTTGAAATCATGGCGTCTGGCGTTACAATGAAAAGTTTAGTGAGGTCCATCTATCTCAAAACCAGAAATTCCTTGTTTCTTTAAAGACTTCAATGGCAAGAAAATTAGGACGAGATCCTTTTCCCTCGATGCCAATTATTAGTGTGTCTCTTAAATCCATGTTTCTGCATAAGAACTTCGTCATGGGCTACCATGACCCTCCTGATGAAAAACGACCACACTTCATAGTAAGAAGTCTTATGGGCACGTTATCACCTGCCAACTGTCAGGTGGACATGGTGATTAGATCCTCTAAGCCAGAGGTCCTCAAACTTTTTAAACAGGGGGCCAGTTCACTGTCCCTCAGACCGTTGGAGGGCCGGACTATAGTTTTAAAAAAAAAACTATGAACAAACTCCTATGCACACTGCACATATCTTATTGTGAAGTAAAAAAACAAAACGGGAACAAAGACAATATTTGTATTTGCGTGTGGCTCCCGGGCCGTAGTCTGAGGACCCCTGCCTAAGCTACCGATAATGAATCTGCTTGTTCAACAGTTCATTGAGCTGCTAGGATGTGCCCAGCGCTATTCTCGTCGCTGGAAATAGAGCAGCAAACAAAACAGACAACAGCTCATGCGCGGGGAGCTTGTTTTCTTGCTGTGAAGTATAAATGGCTCACAAGGGACCAGTGAAATGTACGCAGTAGTAGGGGGTGATAGGTATTATTCAGGGGAAAGGAAGCAGGAAGCAGGGATGGAAAGAGAAGTGATTGATAAGTTGCCAGGGAAGGCCATGCCTATGGGTGATAGTTGAGCACAGGCTGGGAGGAGGTGAAGAAATGAGACAGGATAACTCACAGGGGACCATCTTGGGAGGAGGGAGGGCACATACAAGCCCCTAACCGGGAGTGCCCAGTCACGTCAGGGTCAGCGGGGGCCAGCGTGGCCGGCGTGGAAGGAGCCAGGCCCAGCCTGAGCGAGGAAGACTAATGGAGTCTGGATGTCTGGGTGGCGGGCAGATGCCCTGGGCCCTTGGGAGCCATTTTAGGGTTTGGGGTTCAGTCTAACTGAGACGGAAAGCCTTTGGAAGTTTTTGAGCAAAAGGATCCCTGTTCTGACCGAGTTCTTAAGGGGCTAATTCTGGCTGTTGGGCTGCGAGCGAAGGGGGCCAGGGCTGTGATCCAAACGGAATCACGTCTAAGTGACTTTCGGACCTCTGTCTTGAGGTCCAGCTTCAGCGGGAATTGTCAGTGCTTGTTTAAATAAGAGAAATGTTTTAATTAGTTCGAGACATGGATGTCATGAGGCAGGGAGCGTCCCAAAGAGAGTGACTCCACACACTGGCGTCTTTCCCCAGCGCCAGGCTCATTAGGGGAGACCTGCCCGATAAGCCGACAGCCACACACAGGTTACACGGAGAGGGAAGTATGTGCCGCAGAGGCGAGCAGAGCGAGCGTCCCGTGTGGAGGCTTGGAGCTGAGTTCTTACAGCCACAGGGCTGGGGTCCCACTCATATTGTCACCGACAGCCAAGGGGTCCGGCCGCCTGTCACCACCTGAGCCAATTCGGCAGAGACCGGGTTGGATCCTCTGTGAGCGTTTATTCCAGTCCTGCCGGCAGCAGGGGGAGCAGCAGGCCGCCCACAGACATCTGCTCTGCCCCCCCATATGCCAGCTGCTTATATGGGGTAGAAGGACAAAGATTACATGGGTAAGTGGGCAAAAGGGCGCGCCAAAGGGGCAGTTCACAGGTAACAGGGGCTGGGGATTTGTAAAGGCCCGTGGGTGGGTGGTTGTGCAAAGGCCCGTGGGCGTGCAAAGGCCCGTGGGCGTGCAAAGGCTGGGGGTCTACAGAGGGCTGGCGGCTCTGGTTTCTGCAACAGGTTGTTGATCTTTCCATGGCCACAGGCAGCTCCCGGCTGGGGAGGATGGGCCGCATTTCCGGGTGAGCTCCCAAGGCCCACCTGACCTCCCAGCCCGGTGAGCATGTGCCTTCTTTAACCAGAACAACCCAGTCACGGCTAACGGAGCGGGACTGACATTTCTTAGTCCTCGCTGGGCCCCACACTCTGCTTCTGCCCCTACCATATCAGCGTCCAGGTGGATTCCCTATCCAAGCGTTCAGACCTACCGTTTGGGCTATTCCTGGCCCCTCCTAAGGGCATCCCCTTTACACCCCATTGCTTCAGTCTTGACATAGCACTTGACATGAGCAGTCATGGCTGACAGCGGCTCCATATTGATTGATTTGTCACGGTGTTCAGAAAGTCCCCTCCATTCTTGCTCTATATGTATACAGTCTATACAGTAGATCAAGGACCAGAGCAAACACAGACGAGTAGATAGTCTTTGCTTCAAAAAAGCACACCTTGGTTGTCTACTAATACATCACTATTAAAACTCAGTTACATTTCCTCTATTGTCATAACCACTTACAATCACCAGTCATTTAAGGAACGGAGATAAATACTGTAATTATGTAGACCTCATTATGTGAGTATTTAAAAAACCATTTTCTTCCCCAGAGTTGTAAAATGTTATGATAACTTGATTTATTGTTTTACTTTTTTTTCTGTTTCATTTTTAGGTTCAGAGAATATAAAATTATTGCAGGATAACTTGGAACCATATTGCTAAATATTCAAGCTATTGATTAAACATCTTTTAACCTAGACCAAATTGGTGGGGGGGCCTTTTCTCCAACATTATGGCCCAACTATTAATGTTTAGACACCCCGTTTCTTCCCTGTATGTAGTTTCCGGTATCATCCTGTTTTGTTCCAGTGTCATATTTACTTTTTAAAAAAATATATTTTATTGATTTTTACAGAGGGAGAGGGATAGAGAGTTAGAGACATCGATGAGAGAGAAACATCGATCAGCTGCCTCCTGCACATCCCCAACTGGGGATGTGACTGCAACCAAGGCACATGCCCTTGACCGGAATCGAACCTGGGACTCTTGAGTCCGCAGGCCGACGCTCTATCCACTGAGCCAAACCGGTCAGGGCATATTTACTTTTTTAAGTCTGGTAATCAAAACATGCATAAAGTTCAATTCTGTTGCAGTAAGCGTTCCAGTGATGGCGAACCTTTCGAGCTCGGCGTGTCAGCATTTTGAATGACCCTAACTTAACTCTGGTGCCGTGTCACATATAGAAATTTTTTGATATTTGCAACCATAGTAAAACACTTATATTTTTGATATTTATTTTATATATTTAAATGCCATTTAACAAAGAAAAATCAACGAAAAAAATGAGTTGGCGTGTCACCTCTGACACGCGTGTCATAGGTTCGCCATCACTGCGACAGTGTGAACGTTTGAGAACTTTGGTAAAAGCTCAGGTTACTGGCAGGATGACACGTCCCAGGCAGGGGCCTAAGGGAATTAGGGGGGACACGGACAGCAGCAGCCCTGGGTGCAAGCAGCACCGCCTTCCCACCCGGGCTCCCCCTCCAGGCCCCTCCCTCTCCCAGCTGCGAGGTGACCGGTCCCTGATGCAATGGATGCTCAGGGTGAGCCAACGAGCCATGGGCTCCGAGGCCTCCCTGCGGGCGCGGGCGCTGAAAGCAGGCGGTGGTGAAGCCAAAGGCGCGGACCACCGCTCCCTGCGCCATTGCTTCCGGCCGCTGTCCAGCCGGCCTTCCAAGGTGACAGCTGCCTAAGGGCACTGCACGGGGAGGCGGAGGGGTGCTCCGCAGTCATAGCTCATCCCCCGTTTCCCACGTGGCGCACCGTTATTTCCCCGCCTTTTCCTGTAAACGACACGCGTGCTCAGGGGCAGCCGGGACTTGCGCTCAGCCTCCCCGCAGGACACGCGCGCACACCGGGCGGAGCGGAGCGCAGCGCG
>NW_006290032.1:497018-501308 GCF_000327345.1 Myotis davidii | reverse complement strand
AGGCGTGCAGGGAGAGAGCGGGGACCCAGGGGAGAGGTGTGCAGGGAGGCCAAGGGGTGCAGGGAGGCCAAGGGGAGCCCCCCCCCCCACCTCCCAGGCCCATGCGCGGGGACCCAGGGGCTGGAGGTGTGCAGGGAGGCCAAGGGGTGCAGGGAGGCCAAGGGGAGCCCCCCCCCCCACCTCCCAGGCCCATGCGCGGGGACCCAGGGGCTGGAGGTGTGCAGGGAGGCCAAGGGGTGCAGGGAGGCCAAGGGGAGCCCCCCCCCCACCTCCCAGGCCCATGCGCGGGGACCCAGGGGCTGGAGGTGTGCAGCAGGCACGGGTTGCTGAGGGTCGGGTAGTGCACAGGGACCCAGGGGCGACCCGGATGCTGGTTGATGGTTTATGCAGCATCTGACCCAAACCCAATCCTCTGCCTGTTTCCACGATTACTGATGAGACGGTGCGGCCTGTGATGATGTTCATGCAGCTGAATTAGAGGAAATGGAAATACCTTTTAGATGGAATGAGCTTTCTATCCTTATATGTTTATGCATTGTTTGTTGTTAAAACATGGAGAATATGTCAGAAGAGCAGCTTAATTCAAAGCTCTCCCCTCCCCCAGCCCAAAACAGGCACAGAGAAATCACCATGTTAAACCACACCAGTGTTCCCAAGATTTATATTTTAATGAAAACAATCGCCATCTTTACTCACTCGGAGCCGCGTTAATTTTTTCTTACCAGGATATTTCTGCTGCTCTTCCTCAGCTCGGCTCTGTGCAGGGCTGTTTTTTCCTGGAGCATTTGGTGCGGTGTGAGTGTGAACTGCAAAAGGTTTTCCTATTTCATGTGCATACAGGAGCCTGGGTATTGGCAGTCCCTGTCATTTTGTTGATTAACGATGTGTGCTCCCAGTTAAATAAGATTTACTCTGTTCTCGGCATCAAGGCTGGTCGGGGCTTCCAGGAAGAGTGGGTCATTCTCTGGGTAGTGCGTAGCGCACTGATATTTGACAGTTTGCTACATGCACCAGAAATGCTCCACATGTAATTTTTAAGTAACTGTCAGAGCTGACTGTAGAGGTGACCTGGCAATGTTCTGTTTTCAGGGGGGCTTTCTCAGTGGTGAGAAGATGTATGAAAATCCCTACTGGTCAAGAATATGCTGCCAAAATCATCAACACCAAGAAGCTGTCTGCCAGGGGTAGGTGGTGTCCACTGTGCGTGTCTGTTACCTTTGTGCTTCTCATGCGCTGGGGTTCTCTTGCAAGCACATCACATGGTTGTCGCTGAATGATGGACTTGGGTGGCGGGTCACATACTGAGATTAGTTCTCCCGAATGCCTCTTGGTCTATACAGTTTAAAAATAAATGAACAAATATAACTTAACAAGTTTTTATAAAAATTCTGTCCTATGAGCAATAACACAAATAACTATATTTCAAAGCAAATAAATGTCACGAAGTGTATTTTGCCTTTAGCTCTACTGTGAAGTAACTTTCAAAAGCCGCTGGAATGGAAAAAATGTAAGTCTCACAGCGATCATTGTTTCCTTTTGCTTTTGAGAGGAAAATAGGTCAGAGCTCAGTTGATTCATATATTTCAGTTGTAGTTACACTTGAACTTAATTCATCAAGGTATATTTAACACTCATGGCGCTGGGAGGAAAAATTTGACTGCTGTATTCTAGGAAGTTCAGCCGGTTTTGACATTTCCATGGGCACTTCAGCCCTCCCCTTGGCCTTAGCAGGGAGATTGCTCAGAGGCCGGAATGTGTTTTGCACATGCTCAGTAGCCACAGAGATAATTCATGCTCGTGAATAGCTGTTGACATAAGCAAGAAACTTGGCGCGCCCTCCCTGCACTCGCGTTCCTTCTTTGGACTCCTGCAAAGTCCTCCTCCTGAAGTGAGGCACCCGGTTACTGGGAGCATGTGGCTGAGGCATTGCCGTGGGGATTGATGGCTTAACAAAAGAAACATGAAATGAACATGAACAAAATGCCAAGTGTCAGCCCGTTTCAGTGACCTGGTTTGTTTTATTCTAAGTAATGAGAAAAGGAGCTCCATCAGGGTTTAATTCGTCTTCAAAGAGTGCTGCTGCCTGGGCCTGTGACATCACTGCCTGGGCCTCTGCCGAGAGTTGTTGCCAATCCCACCTGAGCGTGGCCTGTGGGTGTAGACGGCATTTCAGGGAATTGGTGCGGGGGGTTGGTTGTGATTCTGAGGAGCCTCTGTGCCGAGCAGGCCAGGCCGCAGGCCAGAAGCAGCAGAGCCGTGGCTCAGGGGTGCTCCCTGCCCGCTGCTGCTCCCCAGGGAAGGCTTTCTACCGGGAGAGGAGCTGCTCCCCTGCAGCTGACACTTCAGTTGTTAGAAAGTGTGGAGGGGCCCCCTCAGTGCTGGTGCCATCTCCTCCATGCGGGCACCGGGCCTGGGCACGATGGGACGCACTTCTTTCCCAGGCATCTCAGCCCTCCCAGAGTTCCAGTGGCTGGCTTTCCCACAGAGCAGACACGCTGTGCTTCCCTTCGCTGGTTCTTGAATTAGAGTGTCCCTCTTCTTCCACCTGACCCATGCTGAGAGGCAGACGCCATGTCCTCTCCCTCCTCCTCCTCCCTCCTCCCTCCTCCCTCCTCCCTCCTCATCCCCTCACAGCTCTCGGGGGCGGGTGGAGGGGGCCATGTGGCAGGCGGTGGTCGGAGGCCACGGTTTTGTCTTGTGGTCATGAACAAGCTGCCAGGGTGAGGTGGTTACTCGCCTCCTCCACGTCGCATTTCCTCATAGTGCCTGCTCACGGTGGACACAGGTATGGATCCGTGAGGTGTGTCCATGGGGCGTGTCCGTGGGGCAGACAGTCAGACGGCAGGCGTTGTGCCCGCCTGGTGGTCTCCCTCTCCCTCCTCCCTCCTCTTTCTTCCTTCCTCTTTCCTCTTTCTTCCTTCCTCTTTCCTCTCTCTCCCCCTTCCCCAGCTCCTGTCCTCTCTCTGCCCATCATCTGCTGAAAGAGCAGTCTGCACCCCAAGCCCCCTTGCCCTCCTGGAGGCACGCCCCCCACTGTCCTGGTTACCTTCATTCCAGAGAGGTGGTGGGTGCAGGACGGAAGACCAGCCTCCCGCTCTCCTCCCCTCTCCTTGGTCTGCAGGCGGCTCCTCACCTGCTTGGCCTTAACCCGCCGCAGTTGTAAATTCTCACTCCTCTGCCTGCTAGCTGCTCTTGGGCACTCAGGTGCTTCCATTGGGCCTCGATTTTCTCACCTTGGAAACGGGGTAACACTGGAACACCTGCTGTTGTGGGGCCTGTGAGGAGTGACGCGTCACCACCGAGGGCCCGTGCTGGGCGTGCGGTGAGCTCTCTTATCTCTGTGGGCTGTGGTGAGCCAGTGAGGTGACCTATCTGGGAGGTCAATCAGAGGCAGCGGCAGCCCGACTCCCTGGGAGCCCAGTTGGCTTCCAGGCTCCACCACCAGTAGGTGGAACCGCGCCGGTTTCTGTTATTTTGATAGCAGGTTCTTCCTCAGTGAGGTTGGAGGGGAGGATGCCAGACAGAATCCTCGGTGGCTGTGAGGAGTCATTGAATTGTATGAGTCACTCCTGAAGTTGCCAAGCACTGTGTCTGTGTTATCTATTATTACTGCTCACCTGAAAATATGACAGTACTTTTCCTTCAAGAAGTTGAATTCATTTTATATTGTCAAAGCAGTTGAACTGGTTATAAATTACTTGTGCCTTTGAATGTATACATTTGTTTAATATATACCCACATTAAATCATAAACCCTCGGAGGAGAAATGCTGTGCTTTTGTTGTATAGTGTCACAGGCCACAGCCCGGAGGACACAGGATGGCTTGGTAGAGTGACCAAGACCGGACATGGCTCTTAAATCGAGTGGAAAGGAGGGAGGCACCTTGTTTCTTCAGAACAAGCACATCGGGGTGTGAAGTCATCTGTAAAGTGTAGCAGAGCTTATGCTTTAAAACACTCCATGCCCAGAATGTAATGATCCTGGAACACTACTATCACAAACATTTTATGCAAAGGGCAATGTAGGATGAAATGCAAAATAGCACGCTAAATTTTTTGTTTTTTTTTCGGGGGTGCATATGGTGTTTTTTGTGGAACATATAAATTTTTTTTTGTAAAAATTTGTGTTTTATTTGAAATGCCACATACCTTTGTAAATCTGAGTTTTGAACCTGTTAGTTTTAAAGACCAACCAGACAGGTCCTTCAACCAAAATAATGTTCTTTAAATATAGCATTACAACTGAAGAAGAAGGCCATTGTCAGTGATTGTCATCCAAGACCGTAAGGGA
>NW_006290032.1:491668-496968 GCF_000327345.1 Myotis davidii | reverse complement strand
ACCCTTCCTCCCCACTCCTCCGCGGGTCCGGGTGGGTTTCCAGCAGACCTTCTCAGCTGCGCTTCCTCAGCGGCTGGTCACACACCATATTTGGGAGACTCAGAGTCTTGAAGAATTTCATTCCTTTTGTGTTAACACCTGTGCACAGGGCTTCCTTATGCAATTCTGATCAGATAGACAATTACACTCATATAATTTGGCTTGTTTTAAAAATAAATAATGTAGCCCGGCAGGTGTGGCTCAGTGGTTGAGCATCGACCTATGAACCAGGAAATCACGGTTTGTTTCCTGGTCAGGGCACATGCCCAGGTGGTGGGCTCGATCCCCCGTGTAGGGCATACAGAAGGCAGCTGATCCATGATTCTCTCTCATCATTGATGTTTCTCTCTCCCTTTCCCTCTCCCTTCTTCTCTGAAATCAATAAAAATATCTTTAAGAAAAATAAAAATAAATAATGTAGAAAAGTCTCAAGCATCTGATATTTTATATGTAATTCCTGCCTTCTAAGAAGTGCTGTCTTAGATAGGAAGAGAAAGCGTGCTTGGTCCATGCTAGGTGGTGGTACTTGGATTTTGTCTCATGTGTTTACCATGAGAATTAGAATTGGATCACTTTGATCCCAAACAGTTAGGTTAGTGCTTAGGCAGTGCTCCTGTCCTTGCTCTCTTGTTTTTTTGTCTGTTTTGACACGTTGTTGCTGTGAGGTGCTGTCAGGCTCTGGAAGGTCCCGCAGGGCAGTGCTGAGGTGAGAGCCAGTGGCTGGTGGCCCTGACGATTGGTGTCTTCAGAAACAGGACGGGGGTGGGTTCTGCATTGTCAGGCCTCCTGGGGCTGAAAGGTTTTTATGGTCGTGGTGACTTGCTGTGCGTCTCCTGTGGTATTTTTTGATCATTAGAAACCGCTCATGACGTAGAGTGTGATGTATCAGGAGTCCCTGTGTTTGTTAAATACAATGAATTCTAACGGAAGCTGAAAATAATTATGCTGTGATAAGTGTAGTTACTTTACTCTCGACGGAAGTTAGAAAAGAGTTTCAAATCTTATTTTTCTATAACTCTTCAGACATAATGCAATTAAATCATGTTGGTAGTCGTTGATGCTGCTACTTCTGTTAGTTCCTACATACTGATGACTTGATGAAACTACTTGGCCATGTACACACCAAGGTCTCAGCCGTGAAACCCGAAGGTTGGATGTATGTTCTGAAGTTCCTCTGTTATGCTATAATAGGTATGTCAGTAACTAACTCTTATTCCTCTTTCTCTATGTTGGCATTCAGGTAGTCCAGAAATTATGTAATTTCTCAGCCTCTGGTTACTTGTCTTGAAGTACAAATAGATGAAATGATATAGGTGAGTCAACTTGTTCTGAATATGTTACTGATTTGATTATTTAGAACTCTTTAAACAAATTAATATTTTTTAAAGTTTCATGGCTCCAACAATGTTTTAAGAAAAATTAGTAAATCATTTTTATTTTTGTTCATAGAATCTCTACAACTCTTCAATCATTGGTCCCCAAAATGGCATGCATCATCCTTCTCATGCTGTGTTCTTTAGTTATGTTCAATTGTATTTCCATCCTCACATAGGCCCTGGCATTAGACTTTTACTTTCCTCTTTCGATGAATGAAAATGTTATTGCTCTTCAAAACCAGTTAGGACATAAAATGGAAATGCATATCTACATTTCTAGGAAATAATAAGAATTCCTTTTGTGTTCCAGCATCATTTAAATAAGGCAGACTTAGCAAAGCTGTGGTTGCTAGGTCCCTGGCTGTGACCCTAACTACCAGGGTCAGAGTCTGTGGGCAGATTCTGTGGCCAGAATTGAGCGCCCTGGGAACCTCATTGTTACAAATGAGAGCAGTGTTTGTCTTCCCATCGACACACTGAATCAACTCACTGTAGAATGTAAAAGTTGGTAGCTAATCACTTTTTATAGTTTTTAATGTTAAGTGTGAGTTGCTATGAAGCACATAGTAGTATTTTCTTGGGCATTTGATTTCTTTTGTTAACTGGAATTTTAATTAATTCTTTACAATCTTCCTTGGCTGATATTGGGGCAGCCACCCTGCTAGTGTCACTAGGACTGGGTGGATATTTTTTTTAAAAAAACATCTGTCTCTCTCCATTTATTAGAATATAATGTGTACAGGTTTTTAAAAATAAATATTGGCAATGAATCAATGATTGTTTACATAAGAGGTGTGTTAAAGTGTGTAAGTTATTATAATATCACTTCACTGTGATACATTAAATGGAGTCTCTAGCAATATTTTTAGTCTAAAACGTAGTACCTTTATAATAGTAACATATTTCACACCACTTTATAGATTACTGGTCACATTCACATGTGTCACCTCACTTTATGTGTTTTTATTGAATAAATATGGAATGATTTCAAGGGCAGAGTGTTAGGAAAAACGAGGCTTTCCCAGCAAATAGGTGTCGTGAGGACTTGGCGTGCTCGAATCTGGCCTGAGTCACGTGCTGTGGGTTTCAAAGGAGGTGGGATCTTCCTGCCAGGGAGACGAGGCAGGTGGGCCTCTAACACGGACTGAAATAGGAACTTAAGCCAGGACGCAGCTGGTGTTCAGGTGCCCAGATTCAAATAAACAATTTGGAGAGATTGTTCAAAAGTGCTTAATATCTGCTTGTCATGAAAATGTTATTTTACTCATATCGTAAACTTATTGCAACTATCAGTATAAAGTTATTTTTAGAATTAAATACTTTTAAATGAAGTTGAACGTTTTTAGATGACAGATTTCCTATGATTCCAGTTCACGTGGATAGAACAATACTTCTTAAGGTGAATTCATAGACCTTTCGTCTGCAGAACCCGTCTCTCTCCAGGAGGCGGACATGGGGAGTTTGAGAGGGAGAAGTCAGCTTCACTTGTTTGCTTTTGATTCTTACTATCCTCAGTATCATCACAGTCACACACAGAGCAGCACCATCGCTGGTTCTTTTAGCTTATTAGCTCGTTTCTGACACTACATTCTCCTTTTCACTTCTTGACTTTATTACCACCAAATCAATGATAATAATAGGAATAATAATAAAATGAAAGTGCTATTAGTCATTGTTTAAAGAGAACCTTCTAAGCAACAGTATACCCTTACAGACACGTGGTCTTTAATCCACCGCACCCTCTGGGTAGACTGCGCTCTCCTTTTAAAGAGAGGAGCCTGAGGCTCTGAGTCGCAACAAAGACTCATTGATCATTAGGGAAGAATGAAATGACTTGGGAATTAGAAATTAATCGCTGGGGTTCCCTAGCCATGATCCGTTCTCCAGGGTGCTTGCTTTGACACATTTCAAAGAAGCTCCTTTTAAAAAGGGTTTTGGTGATACTTTATGGCGTTTTGGATACACAGCGGATGGCTGTTATTTGCTTATGGAGATGATTTGATGGTTTAGTAAAGGCAGGTAAGGCCAGCTGTCACAGCTGCCCTGTCTGTCATCCCAGAGCCCGTAGGAGGCCTAGGCGGCTGCCTCCCAGCTGGAGGCCCTGGGCCCTCCCCCCCCCCCCCAGCTCTCCCCCAGGCTTTCCTTGTGGGGTGCGTTCCCGGAAACCAGACGTTTTGTGAGTCTACAGCTTTCAGTGGACACACAAACACACACACACACACACACACACACACACACACACACACACACATTTTTAGAAAATATGCTATTCTTTTCATATTCCAAAATGCCATTCATAGTTTTAAAAGGCAACTTAAGGTTGTAGTCATGGTGGCAGAAGTGGTATGTGAAAATTAGCTCAGTTGAGCATTTTGGCCATTTAGTAGAAACTTTAGCCATTATGAATGTTTTATTTTAATTAAACGAATTGTCTATGCTCTTTTATATTAAAACTTGTACACAATAGATAGTGGTTAGGTACAGAAAGAATTATACGATCTGGACATAGCTCTGAAATATGTTCTTAATTATTTGTTACTAATTTGTATAAAAACATTAAAAATTATATAAAAATATAGAATCTGGGGAAATACAGAAAAATAGAAGACATATTTATAGTTTAATTTCTCCAATCACAATCTTTTGTCTTCTTTCTTTTTAAAAATAATTCTCAGAATACTGGACTAAAATATTGAATTTTGTGTACTGCTTAATATTGTAAAATATCTCTTTTACTAAAAATTCTTTGAATTTTTTACAAATTATACATCAGTGAGTAAAACATTAGTATAACTGTTTTTTTAAAAATTGTTCTTTGCTATGATAAATGACATAATAGTAAAATGACATAATCTAAAATTCCTTTAGATTTCTGATTCTTAGGAAATATTCGTAAAGGAAAGTTAATAGGTTAGAGGGTTGAGTTTCCAGAATTCTTGATAAAATGTTGCCAGTTTCGTCCTGAAAGTTGTGTCCATGACATTTACATAATCAGTGAAACCGAATTGGGGGGCAGTGATTCTAAATTTCAATTTAAAAACATACAGAACACCCCATGTGCTCCCCTTGCTTGCAAACCTGCTTGCAGACCTGGTGCAGGACAAATAAAGGCACTGAGATATGGCGGTCCTTCCTCACCCGGGAGGAGCTGGAGGAGCCATGGGGCCTGGCCAGGTGCAGGGCTCTGAGGGGAAGTGCTGGCCCGGACGTGTGGGCGGAGCGGGGGCTGCTGAGGGGCCAGGAAGACTTCCGGGGGAGTTGTCTGAACGGAGAGCTGAAAAAAGCCAGTTTTGAATTTAAAGCTGGTAGAAAAGACACAAATTACGAGGGTATTATAAACAAGGTGAGAAGCGAGGAAGAAAACGGTACCAGTCCAGACCAGCTGGATGGAGATGCTCAGCCTGAGTAGAGTTTCCGGAGAGGAGAGCGGGCGCTTTCCCTGGCAGCCAGGCGGGGAGGGAGGCGGAGGTGGGCGCTGGGCACCGCCTGACTCACTGGGGATAAACAGCCTTCTCATCGCCCCCACGTGTTGTTTCATTTAGCTCTGGGCGATCTAAACAAGACGGAGTGACTAAGTGGGAGATAAAGGAGGGGATAATTAGAGATTTTTTCAAATCAACCCACATTCCTGTGCCCCAGGGAGCGTGTTTGTGGATCACCAGCGAGTTGGGCCACCCCTCGGCGCCGGTTGGATAAGGACTTGCAGAGGATGTCCGGTTCTGTTCAGACCCGGGTGAGAAGGAAGTCTAGAAGTGCCCAGGGCCTGGGATAAGGCCTGGCGCCTTATCAGGTTTTTATTGAATAAGTGAATGAATAAATGACCCCAGACTTCATGTAATGATGCTACATGAGCACATGGAGGACCTAGAGCTTTTAGCCTAAGAT
>NW_006290032.1:489665-491622 GCF_000327345.1 Myotis davidii | reverse complement strand
CGCAGGCCGACGCTCCATCCACTGAGCCAAACCGGTTTCGGCTGTTCCCAGTTTTTGCCTTAAAAATATTTTTTAAGAAAAGCTCAAAATTTAATACTTATGCGAATTGTGTGATATAATTTATAACAGCACGAACAGGTGGTTGGAAGTAATCATTTATTAAATAATGAAAAAAATATCGTTCACTTAAGGTTCTTCCATGGAAGTAGTGTCTGACCTCCCCAGTGGGCTCTGCCGTGCAATAGCCCCTGTTCTTAAAAAGATCTCAGCAGCTGTGAAAAGCTGATTTGCAAGCTCCTTCCCAGTTTATTGATGTTAAGGACGGGGTGCCTGGAGCTTTGCAGGGGAAATACTCAGTGTGCCTGTATTTAAGGGGAGTGTTCTGAGCTGAGGTGGGAGCAGAGGCCCGCTGCTGTAGAACACTCGGGCCACGGCTCAGGTGTTGGAACGAGTCCCACACACACAGTGTGGGCTCATCCGGTCCGGGCGCATGTCAGAGTTGTGGGTTTGATCCCCAGCTCAGGTGCGTGCAGGAGGCAACTGATCAATGTTTTTCGCTCACATTGATCTTTCTCTCTCTGTCTCTAAAAATCAACACAGGCATATCCTGAGGTGGGGATTAAGTAAATAAAATGAAATAAAATATAGTCAGTTCCAACAATAAAACTTAGGACCTGGCCTGGAGGGTAGGAGACGCAGCATTGCTGGGCGGTGAAGGGAGACGTGCAGGGACAGGGTGGGGGTGGGGGGGTGCTTAGGTCCCGTGTCCTGACCCCTGGGTGGAGGTGCATGAAGCAGCTTGCGGCTGAGGAAGGAAACGGATGGAAGGAAGGAGGACAGGGCGCTGTGGGGAAAGAACCAAGATCCCTGCGGGGGCAGAAGATAGAGAAGCTGTGGGAAGTGGGAAAGGCAAGCTTCCAGCCTGTGAGGGGCCCCGTGGCAGGGACACGAGGGGGAGGGCGCAGCGCTGAGGAGGCGGTGGACTGGCACAGAGGGGATGGAGGGTGAGGGGTCCGGGTCGGTCACACATGGAGAAGTCAGAATCGGACTGCTATGATGGGGGCGATGCCACATTGAAGTGTTCGATGGGCTGTGAGAGGTAGATTCAGGCAAGGATCGACAAGGCCACTGAAATGGGTGTGGTCCTGAGAAAGGGACCCAGTGGCCTGGGTTCGAGACCTGTCCCCACTGCTGGCTGGTCCTGGTGGCCTCGCCAACTCCCTGGCCTCTGCAAGCCTGCGCCTCCTCCCCTGTGAGGCGGGCGTCGCTCTAGCTGCAGATCCTGGTGACGGGTCCCCACGAGGAATGGAGAGAGCATGAGGGGGAGGATGGGAGCGAGGAGAGCCTGGGTGGAGGAGGGGCGCCTTCAGGGCACGGCAGGAAGGGGCCAGCCCCCAGCAGGCACAGTGCTCCCAGAGGGCCTGGCGCTGTGCTGTGCGCAGGGCAGGGCGAGGGAAGCAGGGCCCTGGCAGGGAGGACCCGGCCCCACCCCCGATTGCAGGAGGGAGGGCGGGTGGGAGGCCCGCTCATCCCCACCGGGGCCAGCAGATGGCGGGAAGTCTAGCCGCTGCTTAATGAAGTTTGCTGAATGAGTGAAGAAAAACAACTGCTTCTTAGAATTAAAGAGTAAATGGAGATGCTATGTAAAACCTTGCCTTTTTAATAAAATGGAAAACTGGAAACACTCAGGACTCATTTCAGGGACCCGCCACGGGGGTGGTAGGTAAAGCCACAGCTTACGGGGGAGACAGAGTAGGTAGCAAGGGAAGCAGTGCGGTTATTGGGCAGAGCCCGGACCTGGTGTGAGGGAACCAGGGTCAGTGTGGGGGACATTCCTCCTCCCCGGGCTCAGGGCAGTGAGGGGAGAAGCGGCCCAGGTGCCCAACATCTGGGTGAGAATCCAGTGCCAGGTCCATGGGGAATGGGAGGCCAGCCTGGGGGTGAGGGGGGGGGCAGA
>NW_006290032.1:484604-489568 GCF_000327345.1 Myotis davidii | reverse complement strand
GATGGAGGGGGCGGGGAGGAGCAGGGGTGCTCTGGTCTTAGGACTTCAGAGAGGCGTGGGCACCGCAGGGGTCATTAGTGGGCAGTGACATGGTGAGACTCCAGCCCCAGAGGGCCTGCCTGCCAGGAGCCCCAGGACCTGGCCTCCACCAGGTGAGGCCACAGGGACTCTGCCACTTTGTCAGCGTGGGGAGAAGGGCTCCGTGTTTGCTCTATATTAATGCTCCCTGGACGGTGCAGCCAGTCAGAAGGAGCAGCTGGCCCTGGACGTGCCCCTGGTTCCAGCAGAGCCCTGCCAGTCCTCCTAGGTGCTCTTCCTGGGGGTTCCCTGACATTTACTAGTAAACAAACTTTTTAATAGAACACTGATTTCCCATATCCTATCTAATAAAGAGGGAATATGCTAATTGACCCTAATGCCATTGCAAAGATGATGGTGCCCACAACCAATAAAGTGGGAATATGCTAATTGACCATCACACCCTCAAAAGATGGCAGCACCCACAGCCAATAAGGAGGAATATGCTAATTGACTGTCACACCCTCAAAGATGGTGGTGCCCACAGCCAAGGGGTGGGGGAGGGGGGACTCATCCCACAGAAGGACAGCAGGAGTGCTGCACCTGGAATGCCCGGGGGCGGACTCCTTTCCATCAGAGGGGGCCTGGGATCTGCGCTCAGTCTGTGGACGCGCCTTCCATTTCTCCGCATGAAGAGGCTCCGCGGCAGCTGCCCTGGTTGGGGGGCAGGAGCCTCCTCGGGAGGAAGGCGCTGATGGCAGAGTGACTGCTGGTCGGGGACGGGAAGTAGATGCTGTGGAGACTGAGCCGCGGGCCCGGGTGTGTCCTGACAGCTCAGTGGTCAGCACTGCGAACGCTCCGGTCCATGTGCCTGCTTTCCTCTCACACCTGGTCGCTGCCTGATGATAGGACTTTTGGTTAATTTTCCCGAAGGCACGGGTGCTAACAGTTCTCTAGAATTTCTGTCGCTGTCTGTTTGCTTTCCTAAGCGGCTCAGGGCTCCTTAGTTCCCTGAGAAAAGCCTGAAGCCAGAGGCTGCTGCTGAGGCCGCGGTGAGCAGAGGGAGTTGTGTTCTGACCCCTGCTCACCTCCCACATGCGCATCATGACTGCTCGGGTCCGTGTCCAACAGCCGACTCCTCACCTTCCCGCCCCCAGCCCAGCTCCACGGCCAGGTGTGTGCCTGAGTCCCCACTTCTCAGCCCCGGAGGAGCTTTTGTCTCAGGGGCGTGGATGCATCTGATGGGTTTATGCTGAGTTTCGTGGCCGTGGACTTCGTTTCTCCAGCTGGCAAGTGATCCATGTCTTACCGTTCCGTGTCTCGCCCTCAATAAGTATTGATTGAGCAGCTGCTATGTGAGGCCCCATTCCTGGTTCTGGGGTGCAGCAGGGAGAAGGCTGGTGTGGGAGCGCCCGGACGGGTCATGGACGGAGCGGTGCTATATGGTGCGTGAGGCAAGGGAGATGGGCTCTGAGGTACCGCTCACCACTGGGTGAGGAGCAGCAGCCAGGGGAGGAGAAGTCAGGCCAGAGGCCCAGGGACTCCAGCTGGCACAGTAGAGAGGAAGTCCCCGTGGCTGGGGTGTGATGGGCAAGGAGTGCAGCGCGGGATCCTGGCAGGGGCAGGGGACGCAGAGCCTCGGGTGGTGTGTGAAGCAGTGGTGCCCTGTGAGCCTGTGGGAAGCCGGGCCCCAGGCTGCCCAGGAATGCGGGTCCGGGAGAGGAGCAGGTGGCAGCAGAGGGGGGGCTGCTTCTCAGGAGGAGGGAGCACAGACCTGCGACAGGGAGGAGGCCAGGTGTGTGGGGGATGGAGGCATAGCTCCTCGTTTATGGCCAAAGGAGCTCTGGTGGTGCCATGACCTGGGACCTGGGATGGGACTGGGGGCCAGGAGTTCAGGTTGAGGCCTGTTGGTATAAAGGCATCTTCCCGAGAGGAACTGCCTGCCTGTGGACAGCTCCTCCCCGCCCGGCTCTCCTGGCGCCAGGAGACCGCCATCTGCTGCTCGGTGGCTGTTTGTTCTGGATGTTGCGCATCTTGTGGTGCTGGTGCGGCTTCTCTCCTTTTGCATATTTTCCAGGCTCGGCCCTGCTAAGCCACACGAGGAGGCCAGTGAAGTTCCACTGTGTGGCTGGGTCGCATTTGGGTGTGTCCACTCTTTGGTGGCATAGCTAATGCTGCTGTGAACATTTGTGTCCAAGTTTTTTGTCTCGACCTATGTTTTATTTCTCTTGTATATATGCCTAAGGGAGAGGAAATGCTGTTCACACACACACACACACACACACACACACACACTGAAGATAAAAGTGCAGTTTACCATGGAGACAGTGCTGTGGAGTGGAGTGTAGGACGTATTGGTTACTGACCTGGTTAAAGTGCACATAGCACATGTGTGTGTAACCAGTGGCTCAGAAAGCACTGGGACTTAGAGATGCTAGTGGCTGTAAGAGAAATGCAAGTAGAGTTCCAACGCAAGAAAGTGAGTTATGGCCCTTTCCCCTTTGAACCGGGAAGAGAGACGCCCCCAGGAGGAAAGTCCTGATTTAGTCGTGGTGTAAATTGGCCTTGTCCACAGCGGAGCATCTGTTCCAAGCCAGAGAACCGTCCATCCCCCTGCCTGCCCTCCGCGGCCCTCGCTCCGGTGGGCTGTTCAGAAGGGCTTGGCGTGGGGTCTTTGCACCAGGTTTCGTTAGAATATTGGTGCCGGGGGTTTTGTGTTTGATGGCAGGTGTGGTCATGCTCTCGTGTGAGGCCCACCCTCCTGTCCCCCCTGGAGCCGGGCCTGTCCTGCGTGGCCGAGAGCGGCTGGCAGTCTGTCCACACCAGTAGGGTTGCTAGCTCCTGGCTTTGGGTGCGGTGCTGCTCTGGGGGTGATGGGGAGGGTGTGAGGAGGGGCAGGCGGGAGTGTCTTTCATGCAAACCCTAGATGAGCTTGATAACCAGCCAGAAGCTTCCCTCTTCCTCTTCTACAGAGAAGAGTGAACACGGGGCTCCCTGAGGCCAGCGAGCGACTCCCTCCTTCCTTCCCTCCCGTGAGTTCCCTGTGGACTCGCTCTCTCTGCTTGGGAGGAGCCCAGCCATGCAGCTGCTGGCCCTGTGCCCTCCTGCCCAGAATGCTGTGGGGAAGGGGAGAGGGGAGGGAGGAGGGGCAGGGAAGGGAGAGGGAGGGGGAGGGGAGAAGCTGCTTTGCTGAAGGGCTGTCCATGCAGGTCACTGTTTCCGCATCCAACATTGAAACTGACTTTGCAAACCTGTCCTGGGCGGGTCCTGTGTTGTCAAATGTCTGTGCACTTTGACGTACATTTATATTTCTAGGCGAATTAAGTATTGTCTCCTCTTTACGTCGATCATGCGGTGCGGCAGTTGGCCTTAAGGACGGGGTTGGACTGATAGCCTTTAAGCCTCAGAGTTGGCTGACTTTTGGTGACATGGAGAAATCCGTATTGGAAAAGTCTGCCTTAATATTTGAAATAGTGAATGTGCTATTTCATTATCTTTCCATTCCAAAGAGACTACATGAAAATATAATACAAGTAAAATATAATAAGACGGTAGACTATGCAGTCTTCTGTGAACACACACTCAGACAGGGCTCCTAAGAAGGAGACATAGGAATTAGGAAAAGTACCATTTATGTTCTGCCCAAGTCCAACTAGGATGACAACACACTCGGAATATTGTACTGATTGTGCAGTGTCCTGTTCTCAGTTTTAAAAGTCAGGTTGGAGAGCTGGACACCCGGAACTGGCTAACTCTCCCACACACCCCTCCTGGCGGCTCAGCCTCGGGAGCCTCTGGGCCTGGCCTGGAGGGCGCGTGAGCATGCACAGCCCGTCAGGGTGATGTTCTGCCGCCAGAGGGACGGCTGGCGGAGCCAAGGAGGATACTTTCACAAGCAGGGATTTAATTTGTTTTTCTTTTTTCTTTTTTCTTTTTTCTTTTTTTGGAACCCAAGCTGTCTTGCTTTATTTGCGATTCATCAAACTTTTCCAGAAGTCTTTAAATAAACTCTGGTACAGAAATCCTATTACATTTCCTTGTTTGAAATTAGGCTCATTAGAAAGTGAATTAATTTTTAGGTTTTGTAGATAATATGCTGGGGTCCAACCCCAGCAGGTCCAGGGGTTCCCCATAGGTGTGGACGGAGTCGGCGAAGAAGGAATGACACAGAGACAGCGTTCAGTTGATCAGCAGCCTAGCCAGGATCTCCAGCCAAGTTCTGTGTCCATGTTCTCGTGCTAGGTTCTCCAGCCAGATTCTGTAGCCATGTTCCCTCGCTAGGTTCTCCAGCCAGGTTCGGTTACCAGATTCTAGTCAGGTTCTCTTGCCATGTTCTCTCCAGCGAAGTTCTTCTGTCTCTAGGTTCTGTCTAATTTGTTTTTCAAAGACATGGTTTGACTCTTCACTCGTTCTTGTTCTGCAAAAAATGAAAGCTGTGATTTATCAATTCTTTTATACGAGTTGGACACGAACACCAGGGGGTGACTGTAGGCAGTTTGGTTGGTGTTTTGCTATCTGGAAGCTAATTGAGAGTTGTGAGAACTGTGAAAAGCTGTAAGGCACGTGGTCCCAACACCCACCATGTCACCATGTTCACGGTGTCCCTGTGGGCAGTAGATGCAGTGACAGTGCTGTGTGGCCGTCACCACCACCCCTAGAACTTCCTCTTCCCAAACGGAAACCCCGCACTCACCAAACCCGTCCTCTCCTCACTCCTAGCCCCTGGCGCCCTATGACTCCACTTGGTCACTTCATGGAAATGCAGCCACAGTGTTTGTCTTTTGAGACTGGCTTATTTCACTGAGCAAACATCCTCAAAGCTCATTCAGCTGGTAGCCTGTGTCAAACTGTCCTTCCTTTTAAAAAAATGAAACGTATTGGGTGACATTGGTTAATAAAGCCATCTAGGGTTCAGGTGGGCCATTCTCTGACATAGCAGCTGTGTA
>NW_006290032.1:478543-484548 GCF_000327345.1 Myotis davidii | reverse complement strand
TGTGGACCGCCTGCTGTGTCTCCATCGTCCCACCATGCACAGTGGGCTGCTCCACCTCCTGGCTGTTGTGAATAGTAGGGGATTTAAGCGTTTCATCTAAAAGTTCTTTATGGTCATTACATTGAACGTTCTAATGGGTGAAAGTAAAGCCAGGAGGGAAGGAAGGAAGGGAAATATAATCTATTTTATAATTTTGACTTCTCTGCTGTACATGAGGGCGTGTGGACTTTTACCCCAAGGCACTGATCATCTTGGTGTCTGCCCCAAACTCCCCTTGGCATCTGGCTTCTTCAGTGCATTGTGATGTGACTTAAGTCAAGAGGAGCAAGGTGGGTGTTTGGACCCTCTTTAACCCTCAGCTTAGCAGTGTGTGTGTGTGTTTTGTCCTGGGCCTGGCTTTCCTAGTGACTTTCCATTTGACTAGTTTGAGCATATTAATTTTAATTTGGGTGAAGGGTCAGTGTTTATGTTTTCAAATCTAAATGCCTTGGGCGGTGCTGAAGGCTGTTGGCGTGTGGAGAGCCTCCTGCAGGGCCTGTGTGTGGCCCGGCCCGAGCCGTGCAGGTGCCTGCAGACCCCTCGGCCTCTGCCGGTGCTGACGCAGGAAGAGCTAGAGGGAGGGCACCCGCTCCTCCGTGTCATCTGCTTCAGAGCACGCAAGCGCGACGGGCACGGACTTCGGTGGAGTCCAGATGAGAACTGTCAGCAGTGAGTTGCCTGAGGCAGTCAGTTTCGTGTAAATGCTGGACGGTATGAAGGGGGTGTGCACACGCCTGAGTTGGGGGCCCGTCTGGGTGGAGAGGGGTTCACTCGGTTTCTTAGGGCGGACGTGCTCCCACGCACACTGCTGGCTCAGCCGCGCCGAGGAAGAGCGACGAACAGCCTTGGAATAGTTGGACTTGCAAGGTCTGGTCGCAGGCGCACATGTCAAAGTGAAAGCGCAGTCGGTGGGAAAGGCCGTTTGAAAAGCCCGCTTCTTGAGGCCTGCTGTTAGGTGCTGTTGTATTTTTCATGGATTCATGTGGTCAGCTCTTAGCTGGTAGCCCCGCTGCCCAAGTGATGGGCATTGCTCCCTCACAGGGCTCTTGTACAGGGTGGCGGGCGGCGGCGGGTCCTCTTCACCCGTGGGACTCGGAGGCTTGTGCCTCGGGAGGGCTGTGCCGGAGACCTCCTCTCGAAGCTGCCCTCCGTCCCCGCTGCCTACTCACAGACAGGGCCGGGCCTAGCAAAGACGATAAAAGGATATTTTTCATTTTTTAAAAAAATATACTTTATTGATTTTCTACAGAGAGGAAGGGAGAGGGACAGAGAGCCAGAAACATCGATCAGAGAGAAACATCGATCAGCTGCCTCCTGCACATCTCCTACTGGGAATGTGCCCGCAACCCAGGCACATGCCCCTGACCGGAATCGAACCCGGGACCCTTCAGTCCACAGGCCGACGCTCCATCCACCGAGCCAAACCGGTTTTGGCTATTTTTCATTTTTACTTTTTCTGATGTTCAAAGTATTAGCTTTTTTCTTTCTTAGAAAATTATGGGAGTTCATGTTGTGCTGCCCTTTGCAGAGGTGATGGTGCGAGCACATTCACATCTATGCCTGCTCTACTGTTGTTTGGCTGTTAACTCTCTACTGAGTCTCTTTGTTTTTCCTTTCTTTCTCACTGTTTTATGTTAAACACAAACCTTCTCAGCTACCTGCTGCTGCTTAGGAAATTGCTGTGTGTGAAGCTAATGCCGGTCTCCAGCTGTCACAGCTCCACTTCTTCACCGTTGGGATGGGCGCTCTCAGGCCGGCTCACAGGCCAGGCCCCCGAGGGCTCTCCGTGGGCTCCTGTGCGTGGTGGGCGTCCGGATTCTCTGGCGGGCAGTTTCTTTGTGTTTTGTTTTGTCACGGTTTTCCTTCTTGTGTGTCCTGGATCCTTTTTGAATCTACAGAATTAACTTGGTGATTACACGTTAAAGCCTAAGAAGTTTGCCCCTTAAAATAATTTCAAAATCCTGGCTCATTCTTTTTTTAAATTTTCCTAAGGCTGTGAGGAGTAAAAATGGTTAAATTTTTTGTGGCGTTTTAGAAAATTGAGTGGAGTGTCACATTTTATTCTTATTTTCCTCCAGTGCACCCTTGGTGCTAGCATGCACGCATATGGGGCATTTAGAGAAATAGAAACACGTTCACAGGCAAGTGTGTTTCCCCATCAGCTTTTCTACTTGGCTGTCCTGTCGATGATGAAAGCTTGTCATTTCCATAACCAGTCTTTCTCGGCTGCCAGGTGTCCTCACGATGGCGAGCTGCTGTGGCGCTGATGCTCGGACCTCCCACTCTCTTGTCCGGGTGACACCGAGCGATTTGCACAGTGTGGTCTGCATGCTCATTTGTGGTTTGGGTAGATGCCATCTGTTTGGAAAATTATTTTGAAATGGTTAAATCCAAGAGGTTACTGTAGCAATGACAAAGGGCCCCCCTAAATGATTCCACATTAGAATAGAGTAGCATCATTCTGTAAATGTGTTAGTCATGACTCCGTGAGTCATGTGACTTCCCTCCCAGGCACCAGCGCTGAGTCAGGTCGCGTGAAACCACCCCCGCGCCCTCCGTGCCCACGACATGCCGTGTTTTAGAAAGAGCTGAGAAAGAGCTAAAGGAAGGCCAAACAACTGAACTACTCTCTCGTCACCAGCATCTGGAATACGGTGTTTGCATTCCTCTCGCCCTTCTGTGTTTCTCGGGGGTTTTGATTTTATGCCACAGCTGAAACCTGAAACACGACACCCGGTTAGAGCCAAGTCCCTGCCCTTCCTTCTCCCAGTCAGGCGGGAGCCTCTGCCTGTTCACATGGACGTACTTTCCTTAAGGGCCCTTTTCCTGTCCGTTCGTCAGGCGGAGTGGAAACTTCTCATCTGCACACACTTGGCCTCCGTGTGGCTCGCCCGTGGGTGAGTCATAGCAGTTACGTGCGTGTTTATTTTCAAAGGCCGAACTCAAGCATCAGCTGGCGAAGAGGCCCGTTACGTGCCGGTGCCTCCGGCTCACTCCCCAGGAGAAGGCTGCTCTGAGGACACCTGTGATGCCACCTGTGTGAGCACCTGTCCTCCTGGGTGGGGGAGGGAGCGGCCTTCCCTCCATGTGAACTGGGCGGCGCAGCTCTTCCCGGAGCCCTGCTGCCAGCACGGCGGCCAAGCCTCCAGCAGAGCTCAGGTTCCTCTCTGAGAATCTCAGCATTATTGGTGTTTTACCTGAGTGCAGGCCTGAGCCTGGTCACTTGCATTTTCTTCTCTTTACGTGGGGATTTTTAACTCATTTAAAGCAAGAGTGGCTGGGGAAAAAGCAGGACCAGACCAGGCGTTAGCTTATCAGTTAAGGTTAGCACTGCTGGCCACTGGCTACAGAGCAGGCCTTGTGCCAGACCCTGCCTTCGGGGCTCACGCCTCCCCCCTGCAGAGCGAGGAGGAGGCCACTCCTCCTGAGCACACCGGGAGCTCCTCCCAGGGCTGGCACCTGCCGGAGTGGCCATCTGGGTGCTGGGTGCTGAGTGGCAGCAGCCGCGTGTGGCTCACCCTTGTCTGCCTCTGCGCCCGGCTGTCGGCCTGGAGCACCGCCTCACTCCTCCCGCAAACCTTGACCAGCGTCTTCAGTGGGAGGCACTCGACGCCCTGTCCCGCGTGGGCTCTTTCTTACGTCCATTACGGCTGGACATAGTGTTGCCCTCTGTTCACTGGACGTTCCCTGGAGGCTGTGAAGTGACCTCACAGGCATCTCGGTGCAGGCGGACTCCCAGCATGCACTCGGGTGTGCTGTCCCGAGATGGGGCCCCAGGTCCCACATGGAGGACAGTCTCTTCTGGGGTCAGAGCTGCTGATGGAAACTCAGATCACACTCCTTCTGACGAATGCGTGGAAGTCTCATTTCCACGATGGCCCAAGAAGGTGGCTCTAGAAGGAAAGCTGTCAGTCTCAGAAGGCCTGCTTCCCAGCAGCTCCCGAGAGCCGGCCTCCCGGGCTGTGCACGCGCTGTGAAGACTGACGGTGCCACCTCCGGCTGTGTCCCCTGGGCCCGGGCGGGTCTGTGTTGCTGTCCTCGGCACAGGGCAGGAGGGGGCGCTCTACAGCCTCTCTGTGGCGAGGCCCATGTCGTGTGCACTGGTTAGCGTGGGGCACGTGGCAGCATGCAGCTGACACCACTGTGAATGGAGGCCATTTCAGTGGACGGCGGTTCATGTACTTTTTTACTGAATTCACGAGAGCTCAGACAGTAGTACCAGTAACACCACTACTGAGCACTTTGACATTGAGAGGGTGCTGATGCCCCGAGAGTTGTCTCCCTGCTCGAGTCCAGCTGCCTGACTTTAAAGAGGAGGAAACTGGGCTCAAGGCCGCGGAGTGACCCATCTGACATCACCTGGAGAGGGCAGCCCAGAGCCCGGCCCCGCTGTCGGGTCACTTCTCTGTGGAGCTGTGGACCGGACACGGGGTGCGATGGGAGGCGGTGGTCGCAGAGAGCAGCAGCCCTGCCTCAGTCCTTTCGGGGCTCAGGGGACTCAGCGTGCGGGACGGTGAGGCGAGGAGTGACTGGGCTGGTGAAGGTGGTGTCCATGTGCTTAGGAAATGGTTGTCTGTTGCACTGTGAGTCTCTGGCTCCTTAGAAACTCGGTAAGAGCAGACGTATTATTTTGATGGTCCTGAAACTTTGTGGAGCGTTTTTGCAGTTACAGTTCTGTTGCCTTATAAAGTCCGAGAATAAGGAGGGAGGGTCAGTGACCCTGGTTTTCACCAGGAGCATTGATCACAGAGAGGCCCCTGCAGGGCCAGGGCCATGAGATCCGGGTCTCAGCCCTCACCCTACTTTATGCCCATGACCTGTGTTTTTTAAAAAAATATGTTTTTATTGATTTTTAGAGAGAGAAGAAGGGAGAGGGAGAGAGAGAGAAACATTGATGAGAGAGGTCATCGATTGGCTGCCTCTTACACGAACCCCCACTGGGGATCAAGCCCTCAACCCGGGCATGTGTCCTGAGCAGTAATTGAACCGTGACCTCCTGGTTCTGGGTCCGTGCTCAGTCGCTGAGCCACGCCGGCCGGGCCCATTACCTATGTTTTAACTTCGCTTTTCTTTGTTCCTTAGAGAGAGGCAGGTTGATGGGAGAGAGGTTGAACGCTAGGAAGTCAGTTGGCTCTTCACTAGCACTTCCTGAAAAGAGTCAGCCGGGAATATATTGAAATTGAAGACTTAGAATCTAAGGGTTATATGTGTTGCATTTTTTAAGTCAGCTATTGAGATACTTGATGCCACAGCACCTGCTAACAAGTGCCTTCCTGTGTGTGATGACAGCGTCGGACTTCCCGGGTCCAGTGGGGCGTCTGACAGCGATGCGGGCGGCAGGGAAGGCCTGATGGCCTTGCCCACTGCGTGCAGTGAGCAGCAGTGAACGCGGAGGGAGGGCTCAGTGCTGCCTCTGTCTGCAGGGGTCCCGCCAGGGAGGAGGGCCAGGGGGCGAGTGATTGAAAGCGAAGGAACAGAGTCCCTGGACTGGAGCGAGGAGATGTGCGCAGGGCGTGGCTGCCGTCCGGTCTGTGGTCTGTGGTGGTCCTGGGAGGCCGCTCAGGCCCTGCTCCTCTGCTGCTCAGCGCGGAGGTCTCTGCAGCCAATGGAGTAACAGTGTGTGGCCAGTGCTCCCAGGAGCACCTCCCAGCGGTCCCCAGGCCCTGGAAGGACAGTCTGCCATTTCTACGGAATTCTCTCCTCCTCGGAGACTCACTGCCGCCCCATCCTGAAACCCACCGCGTCCCTGAGGAGAAAGCGCTGCCCAAACAAGATGTGAGACGGGCGAAATGGTGGCTCAGAGCGGAAGTGCGCGGAGGGTGGGGCTGGAGGGCGCCGTGGGCACCAGTGTTCGAGGTGAATGGTTCAGGCCTCGCAGCCCAGTGAACAGGGGAGACACCCGCCCTCCGGGGCTGGAGCCGGACAGCAGGTGGGCTTGACAGGTGCCAAGGCGACGTCACTGAGAG
>NW_006290032.1:476659-478407 GCF_000327345.1 Myotis davidii | reverse complement strand
CTGAGGGAGGCTGAGGGCGAGGAGAGGCCGAGCCCGTGGGCGCAGGCCCGTCTGTGCAGAGCAGGCGGCGCGGAGGGAGAGGGCGGCCGGGTCTGTCTCCGGGGCAGGTGGGCCTGTGAACTTCACCTTGAGACGGTGTTGGAGTGAGCTGACCCCAGCAGGACCCTGAATTGTTCAGAAACAGTCAGTGGTTCAGAATGAGAAAGTGCAGGAGAGCTGTGTGGCGAGCCCATGGACCACCGACTCGTGCAGGGTGGACGGTTTGGTTTGGGGTCCCCTTCCCCCCCACCCCCATCCCCCGTCATCTACAGTCTTCATGGCTGCAGAGTTAGTCCTGTGTTTTCCATGGCCCACTGTAAAAGCCGTTCTATAATAATCATGGTTTTTATCGTAAATACAAGACCGTAAGAGCCTCTCTGTTGTAACCCACTGTGGCGAGAAATTAGTTTTGGGTGGAGACTTGCGTATACCCCGCCTGCGGTGGAACTGGCCTTGTTCTTAGGGAGCGCTGATGGAGGCGGCCATCACAGTGGAGGGGTCTGAGCCCACTCTGATTTCACGCACCGCAGGGCTGTCTAACCCAGCATCTCACCGACTCACAGTAGCCCTATGGGGTGGGCGCTTTGGTAGCTCCACTTGGGAACTGAGCAAACCTAGGGCTGAGGCGTGAAGGACGTTTCCCAAGGTTGCACGCACGGAGGAGAACTTGACCTGGTTCTTCTGATACCCCACCTACAACACTTCCTTTACAAAAGAAGAAGAATGTATCTTTCATCGAGGCAGTTTACAGGTAGTAACATGCACAGCTCTAAAGTGACACTCGGTGAATTTTGCAGATGTATCCACCCACGTGGCCAACTCCCCAATAAAAACACGGGCACTTCTTTCACTGCACAGCGTTCCTTCGTCGTGTCAGTCAGATCCTCCGCCCCCTGCCCCGCTTCTCCCACCCCCAGACCTCAGGGGAATGGACACAAACGTTGTGTATTCTTTTGTGTCTGGCTTCCTTCGCCCAGCACAACATTGTGGAGACGCACCTGTGTTGTTGATTATTGTCATTCGTTCTTATTCCCGTATATGAATATACATAATGTATCAACCCACCGACCTGTTTAGGGACATTCAGATGGTCTCCAGTTCTTTGCTACTTTATGAGTAAAACTTTGGGGAGCGTTTGTGGAGGGTACAGTGCTGGACTACAGGCAAGATGTCTCCTGACCTGTAGAGTGGTGTGTTGTCCAGGCCAGCATTTGGTATTATCTCAGCTTTAACTTAGCCATCGAGGCGGGTGTGAAGTAGTATCTCATTGTAGTTTTAATTTGCATTTCCTTAATGACTGACGGTGTCAGGCACCTTCTGATGTGTTTATTGGCCATTTGTATGTCATTTTCTGCGAGTGTTTTGTCTTCTGTCCTTTACAAAACATTTGCATGACTTGTACCTTTACTGCAGGTTTCTAGGCACACATCTTTGTCAGATACAGATCTTGTGGAAATGGTCTCCCCAGCTGTGCTTTGCCTGTTCCTTCCCATGTCATTTGTGAGCAGAATCCTAACCTAATAAAAGAGAAACATGGTAATTGGCGTGCGACGGCTACCCTTCCCATTGGCTAATCAGGGGCGATATGCAAATTAACTGTCAGACAAGATGGCGGCCGGCAGCCAGGAAGCTTAAACTGAACATGAGGCTTGCTTGCTTCAGTGATGGAGGAAACCAACGTTCCCCGCCTGCCTTGCCTGCAGTTTAAG
>NW_006290032.1:471221-475549 GCF_000327345.1 Myotis davidii | reverse complement strand
GTCTCCTCATTCACCCCCAACCCCAGGGAGTGGGCCTAAGCCAGCAGGTGGTCATCCCCCGAGGGGTCCCAGACTGCGAGAGGGCACAGGCTGGGCTGAGGGACCCCGTCCCCCCTAGTGCACAAATTTTTGTGCACCGGGCCTCTAGTCCTATATAATAAAGAGCTAATATGCTAATTAGACCAGATGGCGGAATGACCAGTGGGCGGGGGCGGGGCTGGGGACTGCAAGGACCGAGCCCCTTGCTCGAATTTCGTGCATCGGGCCTCTGGTGTTCCATGCTGACGGAGTCCAGCTTCCCAGCTTCGTCTCCACTGTTACTCTCCACAGCCTGCCTGCTTCACCATCACAAAGGCTTTCTCTTGTGTTTTCTTCTAAAAGATTTATGTCAGTTTTAGAATTGAGTCTTTGCTGTATTTAAACTTTATTCTTTGTATATGATATTAGGGAAAGGGCAGCGTTCATTTTTCACATTTATGTGGCTGTTCCAACACCTTTGTTGAGAAGACTTCCTCCCCCCAGTGAGTTGTTGCGGTGCCTTTGGAAGTCAGTCGAGGAGTCTGTGTGGGTCAGTGTCCGGGTGGCTCCATGCTCTGCTCTCGGCGTGTGGTAGTGCTCTGTGTCCTGTTGTGAATATTCCTCCCAGTCTCTGCACTACATGTTCACACTTGAGTTTTGATGAGCAGAAGCATCAGCTTTGGGAAACTTTAATTCGGCGAGTTTTCTCTCGTTGTCAGTACTTCCTGTGTCCCGCAAAGGCTTTGCTTACTCTAAGAGCACAAGGTTGTCTCCTGTTTTCCTCTGGAAAGTTTATAGATTTCGCTCTTGTGTGTAGGTTTCTCAGCAGCGTTTGTGGTGTGAAGTAAAGTCCGGGGGCAGTTCAGAGCACAGGCAAGTTCACTGACCGCCCCTGGTTCTGGAAATGCTTTTTCTTCATTGAATTACTGTCATCTTTGTTGAAATGAATCAGTCACACATGTGGGATAGTCACGGACTCTGACGTGTGGTTGTAACCCGTCTGCCTGTCCTGTGCTGACTCCTATGTCTGTAACTGCACTGCCTGGCAGGTCTCTAAGTCATGGTCCTCCGCGTCTGTGCGCCCTTTTCAAGGTGGCTTCAGCTTGTCTGGTCCTTCGTGCCTCACTGTACACGCCAGCATTTGCTTGTGAGTGTCCACAACAAAGATGGGTAGGAATCTGTTTGGCATCGCAGTTAATCTATGTTAATACGGCAGAAAGTAACCTCTAAGAATATTCTGTTTTCTAATCCATGAACATGACATGTGACTTTTTTAGGTCTTCTTTAATTTCTCTTAGTCGTGTCTGTAAGTTTTCATTATAGAAGTTTTGCTAATTTTCATTGGTACATTTCAGGGTATTTTATTTTCATGTAAATGATACTGTGTTTTAAATTTTATTTTCTAAATGTTCGTTTTTAATATATAAAATAGAAACTTACTTGAGTTTTGTATGCTGCTTTTTTTTACCTTGTAAACTTGCTAAATTCACTTCTAGCATTTCTGTAGATATTATAGAGTTTTCTGTGTCTACAATAAAGTTGTCTATGAGTAAAAATCTTTTTTTCCTTCCTCCTTTCCCACCATTATTTATTTATTTATTTATTTATTTTCTTGCTGCGTTGCACTGGCTCGGGCCCCCAGTTCAGTAGGGAATAGAGGTGATGGGAATGGAGGGTGGACATCGGTGGTTTGTTTCTTAAAGAAGCACTCAGCCTTTCCCATGGAATCTGGTGTCCGCTCTAGTTCTTTGTAAATGGCCTTGATCAGATTGAGACGTCCCCTCTGTCCCCAGTTTGCTGGAGCTCCTGTTCCCCCCTCCCTCCCTCCTCTGCTTCTCCCTGGAGAGTGTGGGTTTTCTGTCAATATTTGCTGTATTTCACCAGTGACGCCATCTGGTCTGGAGTCTGTTATACATGAAGGTTTTGATTGTGAGTTCAGCTTCTCAGTAGATGAGGGGCTATTTATATTTCTGATCTTTTTTGTGATTCTTCTTTCAAGAAATGTATCTGTTTTGTTTGTATTGTTGAATCTGTTGGAATAAAGTTGTTAATATTTTCTTATTATATCTTAAGTACCTTTATGATATATTACGATGTCACTTTTAAGTCCTGATGTTGTATTTTGTGTCCTGTGGTGTTTTTTCTTAGTCTGGCAAGCAGACTTATCAGTTTTCTTAATCTTATCCAAGAACCCGTTTTTAGTTTCATTGGTTTTTCTTAGTTCTTTTCATTTGCCTATTTCAGGGGCTTTTGCTCATCACTCTTCCTTCTTTCTTCTTATTTTAGGATTGATATGATCATATCTTCCCAGCTTCTTTGGACAAAGCTTAGATTGTTGATTTTAAAGCTTCTTTCTAATATTAGCATTGAAAGACATCAGTTTCTCTCTTAACATTGAGTTACTTGAACCCACATATTTTCAAAATTGTTTCTTTTCAGAAAATTGTAGATTCATATGCAGTGGTAAGAATTAATATTGAAAGATCCCACGTACCTTTTACCTCGTTTCTTCCAGGGCAGCATCTAGCACAACTCGAGGACAATAACATCACAACCAAGAAATTAACACTCATCTGTCATCCTATCTCGGCAGCTTTACACTCACTGGTGTGTGGGCCCCATGTCTGGCCCCACCACCAACCCAGAGCAGCAAAGGTCTCCTGTGTTTTTGTTTTGTTAGGTCTGGGGTGTGGCCCGGAATTCGCATTTCTAAGAAAGTCTCCATCCCATGGCCCAGGCTCAGGCCCGCCCCTGCAGCATTCTGACTTTCCATCTCTGTAATCTTGTCTTTTGAAGAAGGTTATGTAAATGGCATCATACAGTATGTGACCTTTGAGATTGGGTTTTTAAAACTCAGCACAATTCCCTCAGACTCACCTAGTTTGTTGCATGTATCAGTATGCTGGTCCCTTTTTACTCTCCAGCCAGCTTCTTGAATCGCTCCCTGTCGAAGGGCAGCCTTGTCCCCAGGTTTGGCGATTACTGTCCAGCTGCTGTGCGCACTGCCTGTAGGTTGTGTGTGGGCTTACGTTTTCACTCTGGGGTCAGTGCCCGGGAGGGTAATTGCTGGGGGCTGCCTGTGGGTTTTTAAGAGCTGCCAGCCTGTTCTCGAGGGGCGGAGCCATTTAAATCCCGCCAGGAATGAGTGCTGCTTCCCCTCCGGTGCGGGGTCCGCCTGTGCAGCTCGCGCTGAGCCCTTGAGGAGTGTGCAGTGATGCTCACCGTGTCCTCCCTCCGCTTCCTCGCGGCCTCAGTGTCAGTGCTCCCCTGCTGCTTCCCTTCAGCGGTGTCTGCCCGTCTCCCTGCCCCCACCCTCCCGATGTGGCCCCCGCGGCTTCCTCCCGCCGCGGGAGTCCTTTTGAGCTGGAGCTGGAGCCCTGGCCTTCCTCCGGTGCCTGGTGTGCCGCCTGCTCCCCGGGAACTGTGCCTCCTCTCCGCAGGGCTTGTAGAGTGGCCGTTTCTAGAGCGGATGGGGTTCCGTGTATCAGTTTTCTCTTTGTGGGCTGTGCTTTTGGTGTCAAGCCTAAACTCTGTGTAGCCCTAGACCCTGAAATTTTTCTCATTTTTAAAGAAGGTTTCACTTTGAGGTACTTTTCTGTATAAAGTAAGGTCCGGGTGGTGGCTCACTAGGGCCGTGTGCACCTCACACCCAGCACCACTTGCTGACGAGGCCGTCTGCCCTTCCATCTGTCCTTTCATGAGAGCAGGCTGTGTGTCTGCTTCTGGACTGCTGGACGCTGTAGGTCTTGGTAACCCCACACAGCGAGTCTCCTCCTTCCTCAGAGTCCTTTGTGGCTGTTCTGGTTACATGGCATTTGCACATACGTGTCTACAAAAGCTCCCTGGGATTTTTTTTTTTAGAAACTGTATTAAATGAGTAGAGTTTTCCCTTCGTTTAGATTTGTGATTTCTTTCATTAATGCTTGTAGTTTTGGCGCACAGATCTGTGTGTGTTGGTTATATTTATGTGAGGTAATCTATCTTCTTCAGCAACTGTGAATGGCATTATGTTTCAGCGTCTGTCCCACATCTTCATGGCTGACACACGAGGTCTGACTTATTTCTGTGTGTTGGTCATGCATTCTGTGCATCCTGTGCCCTGCTTTTTTTGTAGATTCCGCGGGTTTTCTCTGAAATGACTGATCTGTAAAGATCCCCCTCACTACCCTGCTGGGCAAGGACATAGCCAAGAGCACAGTTAGGCGGCTACAGAAAATCCAAACGATAACGGTTTCATATGAGGGCAGTCATTCAATAGAGAGAAACAGTTGGATTTTGATACGGTTTGAAGAATTTTGGTATTTTGAAGA
>NW_006290032.1:465153-471171 GCF_000327345.1 Myotis davidii | reverse complement strand
AGAGAGGAGTTCATGCTTCCCAACCAGTTGAATTTTTAACTGTGCAGTGGTCCCCCTTACGCACGGGACCCTCAGTGGATGCCTGAAACCCTGGGTGGTACCACACTGCACACATGCCCTGTCTCCCTATGCATACATGCCTGTGGTAACGTCTGATTTATCAGTCAGGCACAGTGCCAAAAGCGAGTGATGAAATGGAACGATTACGGCCGCACACTGTAATTAAAGCCACGTGAAGGCCGTGAGAACATGGTGACTGAGGTGGGCCGCCTGCACCTAAGCACAGACATCGACATTGTGCCTGCCAAGTGGCTGGCGGGCGGGAGGGGAGGGTATCAGGACAGAGGTGACTCCTGTCCCGGGCGGGACCGAGCACGGCTCGAGAGTTCTTCATGCCACTCGGAACGGTGTGCAGTTGAAAACCTGTGGATTGTTTCTTTCTGGAATTTTCCATTTGATATTTTCAGGCCACAGTTGACCATGATTAACTGAAACTGTGGAAAGCAAAACCAAGGATGGAGGAATGACTGGACCATTATTACTATATCATGATTATTCTCAATTGTCTTCTCTAGAGTTAGGAAACATCAGTGTGAATAAGTGTGGTAGGATGTAAGGAGATCATCCTTAGTTATTTTAAGAGTTTTTAGGGCCATTATAAAAGAATTAGGTTATTGGCTACGCAAGGGCCAGACCACTGTTCCCAGTGCGTCCTAGCCACTCCAGAAGGCTTGTTGAGAATAACTTTAACGTGATTGGTTCTAAGCAGATTAAACCTGTTCTGGCTGCTGGTGAGCTATTTGGGGCAGAGCTTTACTTCCCGCCGTGGCTTAGGAAGGACTCGTTCCTTCCCAGCAGATCTGAAGCCGAGCCAAAGGTGGGGATGTCCACATTGAAACGTGTCTGTTACGTCTTAAGAGGGACTCATCTGTAGGAATAAAGGTCAGCAGGTGGAGTGACTGAGTGAACACAAAGCCCTCCGTCCAGCCTGGCTCGGCCGGCCCCGCGCTCCTGGCTGCGGCCACTCCTGGCCCACGCTCCTGGCTGCGGCCACTCCTGCCCGGCGCTCCTGGCTGCGGCCACTCCTGCCCGGTGCTCCTGGCTGCCGCAGCTTCCTTCCCAGGAGGTGGCTGCATGGCCTCCAGCTGTGCTTCCCAGCGGAGCCCCTGCGTTTGCACAGTCGCTCCCATTCTCTACCTTCAAAATGATTGCCTGGTTCGTTTTCAGTTAATGTGACTTAACCCACATCTGAGCTTGTTAAAGAGGAATTTCATTCATTCCTACTGTTACGTTTTCTCAGAAACGGATCTCGAGGAGATTAGAAGCCCGGAGGAGGAAAAGCTAGTCTTTAAAAGCAGATAAAATGAGTGGAAACACAGGTTCAGCAAGTCAGAGTCTGTAAAGCAAACAGTTTTGTTACAGCATCCGTAACAATTCCCTGGTCCCGGCCACGCGGGCCTGTGCTGCTCACTCAGCCAGGGGGTCCTTCCCCCTCTAGCACAGCAGTGCTGGGGGACTAGTGGGTGGGGTAGGGGTGTGGGGGGACTAGTGGGTGGGGTAGGGGTGCAGGGGGACTAGTGGGTGGGGTAGGGGTGCAGGGGGACTAGTGGGTGGGGTAGGGGTGCAGGGGGACTAGTGGGTGGGGTAGGGGTGCAGGGGGACTAGTGGGTGGGGTAGGGGTGCAGGGGGACTAGTGGGTGGGGTAGGGGTGCAGGGGGACTAGTGGGTGGGGTAGGGGTGCAGGGGGACTAGTGGGTGGGGTAGGGGTGCAGGGGGACTAGTGGGTGGGGTAGGGGTGCAGGGGGACTAGTGGGTGGGGTAGGGGTGCAGGGGGACTAGTGGGTGGGGTAGGGGTGCAGGGGGACTAGTGGGTGGGGTAGGGGTGCAGGGGGACTAGTGGGTGGGGTAGGGGTGCAGGGGGACTAGTGGGTGGGGTAGGGGTGCAGGGGGACTAGTGGGTGGGGTAGGGGTGCAGGGGGACTAGTGGGTGGGGTAGGGGTGCAGGGGGACTAGTGGGTGGGGTAGGGGTGCAGGGGGACTAGTGGGTGGGGTAGGGGTGCAGGGGGACTAGTGGGTGGGGTAGGGGTGCAGGGGGACTAGTGGGTGGGGTAGGGGTGCAGGGGGACTAGTGGGTGGGGTAGGGGTGCAGGGGGACTAGTGGGTGGGGTAGGGGTGCAGGGGGACTAGTGGGTGGGGTAGGGGTGCAGGGGGACTAGTGGGTGGGGTAGGGGTGCAGGGGGACTAGTGGGTGGGGTAGGGGTGCAGGGGGACTAGTGGGTGGGGTAGGGGTGCAGGGGGACTAGTGGGTGGGGTAGGGGTGCAGGGGGACTAGTGGGTGGGGTAGGGGTGCAGGGGGACTAGTGGGTGGGGTAGGGGTGCAGGGGGACTAGTGGGTGGGGTAGGGGTGCAGGGGGACTAGTGGGTGGGGTAGGGGTGTGGGGGACTGATGGGTGGGGTAGGGGTGCTGGGGGACTAGTGGGTGGGCTGCTAGGGGTGTGAGGTCCCAGGACGACAGGCCTGGAGGCTGGGCAGGCACTGTCATTGCCCCTGTGTGTTTGTCCTGTGTGACTTGGTCACTCCATTTGTGCTTGAGGGTAAGGTTAGCGTCTCTTCTTAAGTTGTTGTCAGTCACTCTGTTGGTCTCAGTGGCCTTTTAAAGTCCTCTCCCAGCTAGGCCCTCACAGCGGGAACTGTGGAGCTCCAGCACAGCGTGACAGTGAGCGGCCACCATCCTCGCTGCGCGCAGGGCACTGGGTGTCCCTGGGGTGGGGCCCGCCTGTGCCCGGAGGTGAGGCAGCTCCTGGAGGCGGAGGGCCTCCTGAAACAGCCTCCTTCTCGGGAGGACAGAGGCGGGTGGATGGTGACGTGCTGTGAATTTTGGTTAAAGATGATGGGCAGTTTTTTGTTACATTGTTTCCTGTAAAGTGAAGCTGTCACAGAATCACAGATAAAAGCGCTCAGTGATGTACGTTTTGCCGTCTCCGAATCAGAGAGACGTAGAGGAGGCCCCGAGACCCCTCGTGCCCGGGTGGCTGATGCCCCAGAAACTCGAGGCATCTGATTGACGTGAGAGGTCGGGCGCGGCGCTCACAGCTCACAGGTAATGTGCGGGGAGGGGTGCGCTCAGAGGGGTTCCAGGTCAGCACCCAGTGGGAGGCGGGCTTTCCAACGCCTCGGTTACAACCCTTCGTGAACGTGAACCCGACTCTGCGGGTGAAGAGTAACTTAAATCACACAACCAGCGTCCTTCACGGGTCCTTCCTGGACGCCGTCAGGTGGGCAGAGCCCCGTGGACTGGCCGGTCCCTCAGCACCCCCTTCCCTCCGCTGGTGGCCCTGTCCCTCCTGCAAGATCCAGTCCGGAGCGAGACGTTCACACGCAGTCAGGGGAGTGTCTGAGGTGAACAATGAGTTTCATTTCCAAGTGTGACTTGCATTTTAAGGAAGTTCAAAGATTTACATGAAGAGTGACTTTTTGAAAGTGGAAGTTAGGGTTCCTCCAGTGACTGGGGGATGAGGTTTGACCGTGACCTTCTTGTGACTGAAATCTGTCGCATGGAGAGCACATGCTATACTCGGAGGCAAGGAACACGATCCGGAACGAGGGAAACGTGTATTCAGTGGAATGGTAGCTGTATTTCTTAAAATTGCAAGTCGGAGACAGATTAGGAATCACACAGCCTTTCACCCTGAAAAATATTTACTGTCCAGCTGTTGTTGATGTGCGTGAAGCATGAGGTGCCCACGGAGCGCTCGCCGCAGCACGGGGCCTTCTCACCGTGAGGGCTGCTGCGATGTGGTGCCTGTGAGCGGCCTGGGCCGAGGGAGCCCTGTGCCGGCAGCACGGCCGGGGGGGGGGGGTGGGGGGGGGGCTGCACGCAGGGCTGGTGCCCTTGCCTCGAGGTCGAGCCCTGAGCTGGCCCCTGCCCGGAAGCTGCTGACGGGGTGCGTCCGCTGGAGCACCATCCCCACGTTCTATGTTCTCAGTGCGAAGCCCTTCGGAACCTGCAGATGCAGCGTTGACTTGGGCCCCTCAACAAGTGACCTGCGAGGACCAGGCGCCAGCGCGTGGAGCCCTTTCCTCCGTGACTTGCCTGTGAGGCAGGGTCCTGGTGATATTCAAGTCAGGCCAGGCCTGCCTGCGCCAGGGGGAGAGGGAGGCCGCGGCCGGGACCCGGGGCCGGAGGCCCCTCTTGGTGGCTGGTGCTTCTGCTTTTCTGCTCTCAGTTCTGTGAATGATGGGAGCAGAGGTGCAGGGTGCTTCCTGGTGTTGTATCTGCTCCCCCTGCAGCTGGGAAGGCTGCATCCGTGGGGTGGGCCGGTGGGCGGGCTCGTCAGCCTGCAGCTAACGCGTCAGCTCCTGCACAGACACGAAGCACCTCAGGCCACCTCCTCAGCCTCGAGTGGATTCTGTCTCCATGCCCGCGGAGATGAAGGCGCCCTCGAGGCTGGAGCACCCTCAGGTTAACAGTCTTTCCCATCTGTCCAGTGGTGGTTTCACCCAGAACCGTCTGCCTTCCATGGCCTCAGAGTAATTGATATGTTCAATGATGTCTGACGGGACCCTGGCCGGGAGCTCAGTTGGTTAGAGCATCGCCCTATACCCCAAGGTTGCAGGTCCGACCCCTGTGAGGGCACATACAAGAAGCAGCTAGTGAATGCGTGAGTAGGTGAACAGCACATCGATGTCTCTCTCTCCCGTCCTCCCCCCCTCTCTCAGAGTCAAGAAATAAAAAATGTTAGAAACTGCTTTACAAAATGTCCGATGGTTCTTTCTGCGCTTCCCACCGTCTGGGTAAAGGATGTAGAAATTGAGGCTCTCGCTTTACGTAACTGGAACAGACCCACGTTGTCCTTGGTCCCTGAATGTGTCGCTGCTTTGATTCAAGGGCTTCTCTCCTGGTTTGTCCTAAATGGAGAGGACAGCGGTGACCGTCCCCAGTGCCGCACCCGATAGATCTCAGGGACATCAGACGCGTGGTCGCTGCCGGGACACTCCCCTCCTTTTATCGTCCTCCTTCTCATCGCCTGGGGCTGTCTTCCTCCTCGCTGCTCGGCAGCCTCGGAAGTAGCCAGCCTAGCTGGCGTGGTGTCCGGGACGAGTCGCGCAGGTGGGTATAGAAGGGGGCTGACCTCAGCTTCTAGACTCAGCTGCTATTTGTGACCGGTGACGCTTGCCTAGAGCACACCCGGGTGGCTCGTCTCCTGTTTCACGCGCGGGCCTGCGGTACAAGGCTGGTCCTGTGTTTGCCACGGCAGCCTCCCCACGTGCGCTGCCACTCATTCCCCTGAACACACGGTTCCGCAAAACGACAGAGAAGACCTGCTAGGCACGAAGACTGTCTTGATGGGGAAGGGCTTCTAAGAGAGTTCGCCGTGCGCACAGTGATCATTGGAAACGCTCTGCTCCCTGCGGAGGCCCTTCCTCTGCACCAGACCTCAGCCCCAGTGCGACTCTGCCTCCTGGCCAGTCACTTAGTCACGGGGTTTCTCACCCGCCAGCCCAGCTACTACAGTGCTGCTCAGCCTGCCGAGCGCCTTAGCTCTGCCGGAGCTTTCTCTGCTACACCCGCTGTCCCACGGAAGAGCTGGGCCCCGGGCACGCTCCCTGGGTCCTTTCCAGACCATGCTCTCAGCCGAGCTCCCACGGCTCTCCTCCCATCCGGACCCGTCGTAGCTCACAGACGCAGTTTCCTGCAAGTGGTATTACTGTCATTTCTTTTCAGTTTCAGATTTGCTTATTTCATTACTTGATTTCATGCCCAAACGACCTTCTTTGTTCTGGGGAAGACGGCACAGTTGCATTTCTGTTTGGGCAGGCAGACCTCGTTTTCACCACCTGTCGTCGGGCGGTGCTGACGGAACCTGAGTTCTGTCCCAGCCTCGCACGTTTGCACGTTAGAATAGAGATCTTCACGCGCCTTTCCCGCTGGATGGACGCTTGCTGCTCCCTCGGTGCCAGCTGAAGTGCTGAGAGGACGCTCGTCACTGCTTATCACTGAGTCAGTCCTGGTGCAAG
>NW_006290032.1:454878-465126 GCF_000327345.1 Myotis davidii | reverse complement strand
GCATTCCAAATAGAAAACGTGCGATTCGGCGAGTCTGGAAAATCACTTCAAAATCCCTTCTTCCCCGTCGACTAGCACCTCCCTGACGATGATGCCTGTTGGATTGAACAGCTTTCAGACATTGCGGGTTTCCTAGCCTGTCCTTCGGAGACTCGCTGCGAGGTGCGTGGTCGCCTGTCCCGCCCGTCAGGTGCGCGAGGTCCGGCACCTGCAGTGCCCCGCGCTCCGAGGGCCTCCTCTCCGAGTGCCGACTGCAATTCCCACTTCCTAGCGAGACAGTTGCGGGTTCTTCCCTCATGTTCTCTCCCCACCAGCTTTAAAGAACACTCAGCCTCCAGTCTGGGCAGGTTTATAGAAAAACAAAACTATCACTGAACAGTTTCACAGCGCACCTGTGTCGGAACTGTTTCTTTTGAAATAGTTCTCCATTTATGAGAGTTGCCCGTAGGCAGGGCTGCTGGCAGCCCGACCGTAGCCCCCGCCCCAGGGGAGGTGCAGCGAATGCCAGGGGCGAGGTGCTGCCCACGGCCACGGGCGGCGGTTCTCCATCCCTACGTGTTCGAACACACAGGCTTCTGTAAGAGAGAAGCAGCATGGACTTGCTCTAAGTGAAACTGCTTTAGGTTGGTAAAACTTAAATTGTTAGCCAGGAAAACTAACTTTGCCCTTTTCTTTCATTATAACAGTAAAGTTCCTTTCTTAGTTTTTTTTGTTTGTTTGTTTTTTATAATGACTGCAGTATACCAGGATATCCTAATAGCATAACATTTCAGGGGCACAAAGGAAAAAACCATCTCAGACCACGTTCCTTTTATGCTAGAAATATTCAGGACCAAGAGTCTGGGAAGCTTGCTAGGTCGCTGGGGACGCGACGGACATGCTAGTCTTGTGTTTTATTCAGCGGCCGCGACCTCTTCTCACAATGCTGCTGTCCCTGAGGCCCTTCCGTGTCAGGTACATCTTCCGGGAACCATGTAATGTGATTGCACAGAAGCAAGAAAAAAGAATCGACCCGTTTTTTTGGGATGGGAGCTGCCCCGGTGGCAGGAGGGGAGCGTGTCTGGAGGAAGTGCCCGTCCTGTGCTAGGCTGGGTGTGTCTATAAACAGGCGGCGCTTCGCCAGGAGGGCGTGCCCATGCCGGCTGCGGGGTGTCTTCGCCACGCCCCACACTGCAGGGCCTCCCGCAGAGGGTGGCAGTGGAGGGAAGGTGGTAAGAAAGTCTGAAGGCTCCATAGCGCATGGACGCTCACCAACAAGGTGATCTGCTAAGACCTCCCTCCTGTTCTCCTCCTGTCCTGTCGCCCTTTCTCCAGACACCCAGGCACCTCGTTGTCACCTGTCGGTGCCCCCACTACAGTCTGAGAAACGCTGAGCCGCCTCGTGTTGCGCTGTATCCTCGGCAGCGGGCCCTCAGGAACCGCTATTTAATGGATGGCGCGTCTGCGGACGCGGCGCCCACCCTGCCTCCACCCGCAGCGCTCAGGGTGCTGGCCGCGGCTCTGGGCGGCTAATGAGCCTGGCACTGGCCGGGCCCAGGTGAGAGTGAGTGTCAACATAAGTGCACACGGCTTTCAGACACACAGAACGTAAAGTGCGTATTCACGTCTGTGAGAGCGCTTTCTGGGGCTCCGAGTGCATTGAAGGTTGAGCTGCGCGGTCCCTTTTGCTTTGTGACCTGGCTGCGAGCAGCCCAGACTTTACACGTGTGGTTGCAGGGGGGCCGAGCTGCATTCCCACCGGCAGTGCTGCTCCCAGCAGGAGCTGGCAGGTGAGCTGTGGCCCATCGGCTCTGATTTTGGGGTGACGGCTGGACCACTTCCTCCTCCTCTGCCAGGAAAAGAGGAGCCCCTGCGGAGAGACGGAAGGAGCCTGGCGGTGGTCTTTCTCGGGAGGCGGCCTGGCCTGTGTTTCCTCTGGAGTCCTCTGCGGGTCTGTCCGGCGTGGAGGGAGGTGCTGCGAGTTTTGCTGCTGTTTCTGGACCAGAGGGAGCTGGTAGCTGGCATGGCTCTCAGCTGAGGCGGGCCGCCTTCGTCCCCAGGCCCAGGGGCTGTGTGCAGGGCTGGGCTTGGGGAGGAGGGGCACACCGGGCGGGCCTGCGGGGTGGCGAGCCTGCTCCCTCCCAGACCTGTCCACAGAGCACTGTAGGCCATGACCCGCCTGGCAGGACTGACCCTGCTGGGCCTCGCTGTGAATTCGTGGAATGCGCTGCACTTAAGTTTCAGGACAAGAGCCAGGAGGCACCTATAATTATGAGCTTGTTAAAAATAGCCCTTGGGCAGGCGGTGCGCCGTAGCCGGGTGTCTTCCGAAAACGAGGCTGTCTGGCCGCCTTGGGCAGCCTCTGGAGCGGCTCCCACCTCAGCTGCCGAGCTCGCACTCTTGTGCTTCCCCTGGAACGGCCTGTAAACGCCCGCAGAGGCCAGATGGAGAGCGGACAGGCGGGACGGGCTGCGCAGGAAGCACAGAAGGCGCTCTGGCCCTGCCTCCCGAGTCCCGGCAGCGTTTGCCTTGCAGTGTCTGGGGTTTCTGACAAGAATGGCTGCTCCTGAAAGTCACTGCCTGTGGTTTATCAAAACGCAGAGTGAGTCATGGATACGTTCGTGAGCGCACTGCCTGGGAGGGAGCTTCCTCAGCCTCTGTCACCACCACTGGTCTCTGGTGCAGCCTCTGCTGTGCGCTCTCACTGCATCAGAGCTCCTGGAGTGCGCTCCCCCCTGTAGGGCTAGTTTCTGTTTCCCACCCATCTTCCTCTCTGCTGGGATTGGAGCGAGCATGGAGGTGCCAGAGGGGCCGAGCGGGCAGTGTGTGGCGGCGTGCCCATCCTCTGGAGGGGCAGACGGCAGGCAGCGTTGACCCCGATAAAGCGCAGGCCGTGGACGGGCCCCAGGGCTGGGCGTCAGTGTTTTCCGAGTGTGACGCCTGGAAAGCGCAGCTCAATGGAGCGTGTGCGTGGCGCAGTGGCTGACGCGGAGGAGAGGTGTCAGGGGAGTGGAAGAGAAGGGCTCACGGTCTTCACTTGCACTTCACGGAGCAGGAGAGGGCGCTCTGTGCCGCGGTTCCCGTGAGCACAGGCCAGACCCCGAGTTCTCAGTGTGGGGTCCCTGCACGTCTGTCTCACTAGGCTAGTGTGACCATCAGGACTTGAAACGTGCCGCTGGGGGCTGTTCCCTGGAGCAGTTCGGCGGCCGCGGTCTCGCTGAGCTGCGTGTAGACACAGCTGCTGGGCCTGCGGGCACCTTTCTAGAACGGCAGGTCCCTGCGGGCCTGTGCGCCGTCAGACGCCCTCTGAAGCGCTGTTGTCCACTCCCTCCACGCCCACTGGCGGGAGCCTGAGCTGTGGTGCCGGCGGGAGACATGTAAGCGCCTGGGACCTGTGCGGCGTCTCGGGAGGAGGGCAGATGCCAGCAGTTGGCTAGTGAGGCCGGTTTCTGTGCACAGGAAAGAGACGGTCTGGGGTCGCAGTGTCCTGGGCGCCCTGCGGAGGCTGAGCCCGGGGCGAAGGGGCGCTCAGGTTCCTCTCTGGCCTGGGGCTTGGGTTGCAGGGAGTGTGTGTAGCGCACAGGGAATGCGCACACAGCGCTGGCAGGAAGCTGAGGCCTGCAGCAGCCCGTGCTCGATGGGCCGGGCACCCGAGCCCCGAGCTGCCACAGACACCCCACTGGGCCGGGCTTGGAGGTCCCGGGTTTGTCGGTGGTGGCGCGGAGGCACAGAGACTGTGGCGTGTCCCAGGCCTGTGAGGGGAGCCCGGAAGCCTGGGCAGGTGCTAAGCCTGCTGCCACGTGCGTGGCCTCCATGGGACCGGGGACTCGGCGCCGTGGCTGGCTGTGCTGTGAGCAGGAATCACGGGGCAGGCGCCCGGGGCCTTGGACCCTGTGATCCCCAGTAGTTCTTAGGAGTTCCCTTCAAGGAGAACATGGCTCTTTGAGGAATTCTCAGGACTTGTATTTGAGGGAGTCCTTTCCAGGGGGAAAAATTAACCCTGCTTTGGAATTTTCTGCAGGAATTTCAAAACAGAGAGGCATTGCATGAGTCATTCTCTCAGGACTGGCCCAGGACAGTAGGCGATCCCTCTCACATTTTCCACGATTATCACGGTGCTGAGCGACGCTCACCGAGGAGTTCCTCTCCTGCAGGAGTCACACGTCCAGGAGGGAGAAAAACCGCTTCAGGCACTTAGAACAGGATCCTCACTCCCTGGCGTTCCTGTGTCACCCAGAACCCTACGCCTCGTACACCTCCACGACCAGCTTTGCTCTGACCCTCCAAGCCCCACATGGCCGCCCTTTCTCTGGGCTCCTCCAGGCTGCGGTTCAGGGGCTGGCTGCGCACCTGCTCTGCGCGGCTCTGCCTCGCCCTGTAACCGCCTTTGTGGGCAGGCGAGCTCCAAGCACAGGAGGCTGTGGGTTCCAGGGTCCGGGTGGAACAGGTGGTGAGGAATGCACTCACATGTCTCCACGTGCCTGCACACGCGAGTTTCCATATGTGGGTTTTTGCCTTCTTTTTCTCCTTGACCTTCTCAAAACTTTCCCGTGAACTTCTGGAGAGACCCTGGGTCAGTGTCCCTGCCGCCTGCCCCTGCCGCCTGCACCAGGTCCAGCCTCCCTCACCAGGCTGTTTGCTGACGACCCTGTCTCAGCAGTTCTAATGGCTCTGCTTCAACTGGAACCAGAGTCTAGAACTTGTCACCACCTCCAGGCAGCCCCGGTCCCAGGCCGACGGGGCGCACCTGGGTGGCTCAGCAGCCTCCTGCGCCTCCGCCTCTCCTCCCCGCGCCCGTCACATCCAGTCAGGTGTCAGCACCCGCCCACAGCCTTCCGAGACGTCTCGCCCAGTCCTGCTGTGGCAGCTGTCCTGTGGGACCGGCCGCCCCTCACTGCACTGTTTCTCTCTCGGCCTCACTCTGCTCCAGCGTGTGACTCCTGTGTCCCCTGCTCAGGCCAGTGTGCGCCCCATGGGCCTGGGCACCTCCTAAACCTCTGCCTGAAAGCTCCTCACAGGAGCCTGCGGCCTTTCCTCTCCCCCCAAGACTCCCCCCCCCCAGGTATGTCCTGCAGCAAGGCTTTCCTCACCACCACCTGCACGATGGCAGCCCAACCCCTCCCCAGGCACGCACACACACATGCGCACACGTGCACACAAGCCCTCCCCAGGCTCGCACACACGCACACACGTGCACACACATGTACACACACCCCTCCCCAGGCTCACACACACATGCATGCACACACGCACGCACGCACACATACACACACCTCCCCCAGGCTTGCACACACATGCACACACTCATGTACACATCCCTCTCTCAGGCGCACGCACGCACACACACACACACATCCCTTCCCAGGCGAGCATGAACACACACGCACTCACACTCACACACCCCTCCCCAGGCGTGCGCGCGCACGCACACACACACACACACACACACACTCACACACTCTGTAGCCCCTTCCCTGATGTCCTCGCTCCCAGCCCTCGTTGCCATCCCAGGCACCACTACATTCACTTAGGACTGAAATGTCAGCACGGGGAAGGCAGCCGTGTTCTTGGATTGGGCCCTGCTGTGCCGCCAGGACCTAGACTGCTGCCTGGCACTTGGCAGGCGAGCAGGGCCATGTGTCCAGTGAGTCAGGAGACCAGGCAGCACCAGAGGGCGTTCACAGCCCCTCACCAGGTCCCGGCCACTCCCCGCCCTCGCCCTCGGGAGGGCCAGAGGGGGCCGTCAGCCCCACTTCCTGACAGTGAGCGCGGAGATGGAGGATGGGAGGTGAGCGAGCGGGACCTGCCATGTCTCTTTTAGTTTGTTTCCCTTGCTCCTCCCCGCCCCTTCCCACCCCACAAAGCCGCGTGGCCCTGGCACTGGCAGGGTCGTCAGCTTTCTGCTCTCCTGTCCTTGTTTGACCAGAACCAGACAAGTGCTCAGCGAGGTGAAGCGTCTTCTCCCAGCCTCTGCCGGGCGGCCGCTCAGCTCCAGGCAGAGTGTGGAGAACCTGCTGTCCTTGCATTCGTTGGCGTGTTTATCTGTGTGTCAGCGTGTGCGGTGCAGGTCTGCCCACCCAGGACTCGGTCTGTGCACACGTGGGGGACAGAGAGACGCTGCACAGAGTGCAGGCCTCAAGGAGAGCCCGAGCCAGGCGGCTGCGGGACAGGAGCCCTGAGAGCCTGGCCAGGTGCTGTGCCGAGTGCCGTGGGCTGTGTGTGAGAGCAGCGTGAGGAAGAGTGGACGGACATTAACCTTTAACTGCCTTGGGCAGTGCTCTCTGTCTGTCCCCTGCCCACCGGTCTTGGTGACACGGTGACAGGCATTCAGGTCAGAGCGCTTGCTCCTCCCTCAGGTCGATGAAGGAGGACCCACCTCCCAAAGGAAGAGCCCTCATTCGTAGAAACACCTCCTTTTCTTTTTTATCCTCCCTCAAGGGTACGTTTTTATTTATTTATTTTTTTTTAGAGAGAAAGGAAGAGAGAGAGAGCGGGGCCGGGGTGGGGCGGGGGAACATCCATATGAGGAAGAAACATTGATGGGTTGTCTCCTATACACCTCCAGCTGGGATCGAACAGGCAACTGGAGTATGTGCCCTGACCGGCAATTGAACCCGAAACCTTTTGATGCTCCAGACAACACTCCCACCAGCTGAGCCACTGGCCAGGGAAACGCCTGTTTCTTGGGACATGAACCCTGGTTAGTGGCCTGCAGGCTGCCTCTGGTCCCTAACGCTTAGCTCCACATGGAAGCCCCGTCCCCCTGGCAGAGCTGTGTCAGTGCTTCATGAATAATGAGAGCGGCCCAGAAACCGGACCTCCTTTTCCTGAAGACTCAGTGCAGCTCATGCTCTGGGGTCAGGATCCACTGAAGTTTGAGGTCAGACAGTATCAGGTCGTGTTTCCATCCTCTGGATACACCTGCCTGCGCCCAGTGGCGAGCTGGCTGGCGTGTGATGTGAGTGCCCCGTCCCCTCACATGGGGCCCGGGACTAACAAACAGGAGAGGTTTGTGTGCGGAAGCAGAGCTCTGGCTTTGGCTTGGAAATGCTGCTCTACCAGGAGCGAGGGAGGGACAGTGACCGGGGAGACTCACCCGTGAGCCTCGGCGTGTGAATGGCGGGGCCCTGTAGCAGGTAACGTCTTCCGAACTGGGTTCTGTTCAGTAGATCAGCGATTTTCAACCCTTTCCATCTCATCCACACAAGCTAATTACTAAGACTGACGCACCAAAAAAATGCGTTTTGTCGATCTGACAAAATAGAGGTATCGTTCTGATTCATTCACCAGCTATTGATGTGCTGACTGTGGTCATTTCTTATCTGACAACCTAAGGGGAGAGGTCAGTGCCCTACTCAATAGCCAGGATGGCATGTTTTAAACGTTCTGCGTCACACTAGCTGGAAATCACTGTAGTGGATCTTAAAATTAGAAAACATTATGTGGACAGAGTAAGAACGTCTCCAACATTTCCTGTGGATGATCCCCAAACAGCTTTAATCTAGACGAGTGTGAACATTATTATTGATAACTAGAGGCCTGGTGCGTGAAATTTGTGCACTGGGGGTGGGGGTGTGTCCCTCAGCCCAGCCTGCACCCTCTCCAATCTGGGACCCCTGTGGGATCGGGCCTAAACCTGCAGTCGAACATCCCTCTCACAATCCGGGACTGCTGGCTCCTAACCACTCGCCTGCCTGCCTACCTGATCACCCCTAACCACTCCCCTGCCGGCCTGATTGATGCCTAACTGGTCCCCTGCCTGCCCGATGGCCTCCAACTGCCCTCCCCTGCCGGCCATCTTGTGATGACGTGGGGGTGGCCATTTTGTGATGTTAGGGCGTGAGGGTCAATTTGCATATTTCCTCTTTATTATATACTAGAGGCCTGAAGCATGAAGATTTGTGCAAGAATGGGCCTTCCTTCCCTTGGCTGCCAGGACTGCCTTCACTCCGCCCGGAGCCGCCTTTCCATCTTCCCACACTGTCTAGAGGCCTGCAGTAGCTGGGCGGTGTGGAACGCCTGTGTTGTCACCATGACCATGATGCAAGCGTCCCACCCCACCCCTGGCCGCTTGGAGCCTGCATATGCAAATTGACCCACAGTCTTTGATTGGGTTAATTTGCATACTCACTCCTGATTGGCTGGTGGGTGTCACGAAGGTACAGTTAATTTGCATCTTTCTCTTTTATTAGTGTAGACTAGAGGCCCGGTGCACAAAAATTTGTGCACTCGAGGTGGGGGGGGGTCCCTCAGCACGGCTTGCCCTCTCGCAGTCTGGGACCCCTCGGGGAATGAAGGGGGTTGAGGAGCTCCCCCCTGTCACTCACAGAGTAGGGCCGATAGGGGAGTTGGGGAACCGACCCCTAGCACCCACAGAGTAGGGCCCATCAAGGGGTTGGGGTGCCACCACTCTCACACTCAGGGCTGGGCCGATGGGGAGGTTATGGCTCTACCTCATCACACACAGAGCAGGGCCCGTGGGGATAGGGAGGTGGGGGCGCTGCACCCTGTCACACATAGAGCAGGGCCCGTGGGGGGTGGAGGGGGGTTGGGGCGCCACACCCTGTCACACACAGAGCTGCAGGGCGATCAGGCTGTTGGGGAGCTCCCCCTATCAGGCACAGAGCAGGGCTGATCAGGGGGTTGGGGCGTCTTCCCCTGTTACGAATAGAGCAGGGCGGATAGGGAGGTTGCGGCCCCGTCCCCTGTCACACACAGAGCTGCAGGGCGATCAGGCTGTTGGGGAGCTCCCCCTATCAGGCACAGAGCAGGGCTGATCAGGGGGTTGGGGCGTCTTCCCCTGTTACGAATAGAGCAGGGCGGATAGGGAGGTTGCGGCCCCGTCCCCTGTCACACACAGAGCTGCAGGGCGATCAGGCTGTTGGGGAGCTCCCCCTATCAGGCACAGAGCAGGGCTGATCAGGGGGTTGGGGCGTCTTCCCCTGTTACGAATAGAGCAGGGCGGATAGGGAGGTTGCGGCCCCGTCCCCTGTCACACACAGAGCTGCAGGGCGATCAGGCTGTTGGGGAGCTCCCCCTATCAGGCACAGAGCAGGGCTGATCAGGGGGTTGGGGCGTCTTCCCCTGTTACGAATAGAGCAGGGCGGATAGGGAGGTTGCGGCCCCGTCCCCTGTCACACACAGAGCTGCAGGGCGATCAGGCTGTTGGGGAGCTCCCCCTATCAGGCACAGAGCAGGGCTGATCAGGGGGTTGGGGCGTCTTCCCCTGTTACGAATAGAGCAGGGCGGATAGGGAGGTTGCGGCCCCGTCCCCTGTCACACACAGAGCTGCAGGGCGATCAGGCTGTTGGGGAGCTCCCCCTATCAGGCACAGAGCAGGGCTGATCAGGGGGTTGGGGCGTCTTCCCCTGTTACGAATAGAGCAGGGCGGATAGGGAGGTTGCGGCCCCGTCCCCTGTCACACACAGAGCTGCAGGGCGATCAGGCTGTTGGGGAGCTCCCCCTATCAGGCACAGAGCAGGGCTGATCAGGGGGTTGGGGCGTCTTCCCCTGTTACGAATAGAGCAGGGCGGATAGGGAGGTTGCGGCCCCGTCCCCTGTCACACACAGAGCTGCAGGGCGATCAGGCTGTTGGGGAGCTCCCCCTATCAGGCACAGAGCAGGGCTGATCAGGGGGTTGGGGCGTCTTCCCCTGTTACGAATAGAGCAGGGCGGATAGGGAGGTTGCGGCCCCGTCCCCTGTCACACACAGAGCTGCAGGGCGATCAGGCTGTTGGGGAGCTCCCCCTATCAGGCACAGAGCAGGGCTGATCAGGGGGTTGGGGCGTCTTCCCCTGTTACGAATAGAGCAGGGCGGATAGGGAGGTTGCGGCCCCGTCCCCTGTCACACACAGAGCTGCAGGGCGATCAGGCTGTTGGGGAGCTCCCCCTATCAGGCACAGAGCAGGGCTGATCAGGGGGTTGGGGCGTCTTCCCCTGTTACGAATAGAGCAGGGCGGATAGGGAGGTTGCGGCCCCGTCCCCTGTCACACACAGAGCCGCAGGGTGATCAGGGGATTTGGGCGCTATCCCCTGTCACGCTGATACGTTGCCAGGAGGCCTTGTAGCTCCACTGATCCCGATGCTGGGAGGCATATTACCCTTTACTATATAGGGTAGAGGCCTGATGCACGGGTGGGGGCCGGCTGGTTTGCCCTGAAGGGTGTCCTGGATCAGGGTGGGGGTCCCCACTGGGGTGCCTGACCAGTCTTGGTGAGGGGCTGAGGGCTGTTTTCAGGCTGGGCGTGACTGACGCTCCCAACCGCTCCT
>NW_006290032.1:451922-454810 GCF_000327345.1 Myotis davidii | reverse complement strand
GGTTTCTGGCCTTTGCTTACAATGTTGCAATCCTGCTGGCTGAAGTCAGGCGGTATTTGTTACAGAGTTTCTTAAACTGCAGGCGGGGAACGTTGGAGTCCTCCGTCACTGAAGCAAGCAAGCCTCATGTTCAATTTAAGCTGCCTGGCTACCGGCCGCCATCTTGGCTGGCAGTTAATTTGCATATCTCGCTGATTAGCCAATGGGAAGGGTAGCGTCGTACGCCAATTACCATGTTTCTCTTTTATTAGATTAGATTATTATATAGGATAGGATAGGTACTGTTTTATTTCTGTACTTTCGTTTGGTTCTAGCCATCTCTGACCTTACAAGTCACAGAACACACTTTCATATTCTAGGTCCTGAGCAGAAGTTTCCATTGGAGCCGTTAACCTTTTGGAACCAAACATTTCCGTCTCAGGTGGAGTGCATGGGCATGGGCAACGGAGACGAGCGGGAGGGAGATGGCCGCGCGTTCTTCTTCCTAGGCCAGGGCCTGGGGAGCTGGGGCTGCAGCGGGCGCTCTTCACAAGGCCCGACTGAGGCTACAGGAAGAGACAGGCGCTCACTGGGTCGTCGCCGAACGCCTTACCTGGTATCTTCTCCACAGCCGTTAACATCCTGGGACTTGCCCAGACTCACTACGTCTTCCTGGGCTTTCTTGGTGTCAGGCTGGTCGCCTAGGAGTTTCTCATGGGAGCTGTGGGCCCCTAAGCATGTTGCTTCTGACACCATAACGAAACCGCTGGGGTAGGCCTGCCGCCCGGGACATGGTGTGGGACGGGGTTTCTCATCCAGCCCTTCCTCAGAATCCCACCTGGCCCATCCTGTTGGTAGACTGTTGTCAGGGTGGTCAGCTCAGAGCGGCTCACCGCCCCGTGGTCAGAGGCCTGTGGACAGTGCCTGTGGTTCCTGCCTGATGAGGAAGTGGCAGTTCTCAGGGCCTGTGCCTGATGAACCCCTGGGAGCTGCAGACTATGTCGGTGCAACATACAAGGGTCCTTGCAGCAGGTGCAGTAGAGGATTGCTGCGAGCAGTGCACATTGCGTACGCGTGCTTATCTTCATGGAGTGTGTTAGCACGTGCACCGATGTGTGTGCATGCGTGTTCTCTATGAATGTTTAGTGCAGCTGGAATTAGCACTAAATGCAAAGCACCCAAATTTAATATTTCTCAAGAAAAGTTCACGGACTGAAAGTATGGACATGTTTTTATTTAGCGACTGAGAAGACCAAGTGGATTTCACTTCTTTTCAGTATATTTTGCTGGGGGACAGAGGACACTTGCGCCTGTCCAGGGAGGCTGAGCGCGTCTGGTGTAGGAAGGGGAGCAGAGTGGTCAGAAGGACCCGGGGCAGAGGCGCACCTGGAATTCGCCAAGAACCCAGAGACGAGGCGGAAGGCTGACACTTGGCAAGGACTCGGCGGCGGCTGAGGCCTTGCCGATGTGACTGCTTCATGGTCGCGCCTCGGCTTTTCTCTGTCTTCTCTCAGGAGCAGGAAGAACGTCGTTAAAGCACAGAGCAGACTCTGTTACTGGCAGGCTTCACAAGGGGCCAGCACCCCACCTCCTCTATCAGCAGTGGCCGTGTGACGGGGGTCCCCGCCGCGAGGGTCACTTACTCTTCTGCTCAGACGCAGAGGCAGCCTGGGAGGGACCGGCCCCAGAAGGCCTGCTTGCCTGATGGTGTCCCCTTCGTCCCCGTGCCACGCCGTGCCCTGCCCCACTGCCCAGTGCCGTGGCGCGGGCAGCCGTGGTCTTCAGTGACGTGTGCCTCCCGTCTGAGCTGTGGGCAGGGCGGAGGGGCCTGGTCTCGGAGGCAGGCAGGCCGGTGGGCGGGGTTCAGTCTCCGGTCCTGGAAGGTGCCGTGATGATAACCTGTGCTTCCACTCATGGAGGGAGCCTTAGGGCCTCTTCCTGGGAGGGAGCTGCTGTGGCTGCGGAGCAGCTCTCTGTGCAGAGGAGCCTGTGCACGCCCCGGGGAAGAGGAGCCCCGTGCAGGCCCGGCTGGCGGTAAGAGCTGTGGGGCTGCAGCAGCGACCTCGGCTATGTCTGGGGTTTGGGGTCTCAGGGTACTCACAGCAGTGCCTGCCGCAGCTGCCAGAGGGAAGTGTGGGAGCCAGAGAAGCATTCCCGAGCTGGGGAACTCGTCACGCGCAGACCGCGTGCCTGACCCTCGGTCCCCCGGTACCTGAGCGTCTGGCACAGTACCCAGCGCGTGGGGGAGTCAGTGAACGTGTGGTGAATGGATGGAGGCCCGTTCAGGGCTGTTGTAAAGCTGGGAGAACGTTGTCATCTTCAGATGATGCAGGACAAGGCGGCAGGGAAAGCCAGCACAGGAGTCGTGCCGTGTGCCGTGTGCCGTGTGTGAAATACTCTGGCTTTTGAGACGACGACCACAGGAACACACTCAGTCCCCAGGCCGCACTGTGGAGACCTCGATCAGGGTCGGTGGGCGCAGGCCTGCTCAGGGACCGTCCCCCGGAGCCCGTTCCCTTGATTCCCAAGGGCCTCCTTCGGCCTCCTGCACCTCCCCAGGAGACGTGCTGCTTTGTATATTATTGGTAACAGAATCGTCTGAGCAGGTGACTTACCTGACCCATGTGAACACAGAAGCCCTGCCCCTGTGAGCGTCTGTGCGGCCGGGACCTGCTGACGGTGCACAGGTCAGGGTCAGGGTCACGGTGGGCGCAGACAGTCCCCTTGCTCTTGGCCGCTGTGACGTTACTGAAAGAGCAGGCGGGAGCCGCCTGTTCCAGCTGTGCGTGGTGTCCATGGGGCTCGAGTGCTTGTTTCTTACACAGCGTGTGCCAGCCAACAGGCCTTAGCGAGCACAGGGCCGCGTTCAGTCGGATGCCGGCTCAGCCCCGCAGGCTGCTGGCTTGTGC
>NW_006290032.1:448458-451883 GCF_000327345.1 Myotis davidii | reverse complement strand
TCCCTGGCCCCGGTGCTCCTGGCGAGGGCTGGCGCCTGCAGCTGCCCTGCCTCTCCCCGGGTGCTGAGCCATTGGAGCTGGACTGGATGGATGACCTGGCGCGCCCCTAAGAAGGTGGTTTGTGCCAGGCTGGCGGGGCTCAGCGGTTGAGTGTTGACCTGGGCACGGAGGCCACCGGATTCCCCGTCAGGGCACGTGCCCAGGTTGTGAGCTCAATCCCCGGTGGGGGCCATGCAGGAGGCAGCCAGTTGATGTTTCTCTCTCTCTCTCCCTTCCTATCTCTCTAAAAAGCAATTTAAAAAACCCAATAAAAACACCTTTAAAGAAACAAAAAAACCAGCACTAAACACCATCGGTGGTGATTCAGTCAGGAAACATCCAGCTGCCAGCATCGCTGCACGCCCCTGGCTGGGTGCAGCCCGGGACCATCCAGGGCCTCTCCCTCTGCGAGGGGGCGGAGGGGCCATGGAGGGGAAGAGGACCCGGCTCCTGGTGCTCCTGCTTGCTCCCTGGAGCCTCCACACGCGTCGTGATAGACAGAGTGGATGCTCCTCCTCCTGGGAAACACCTCCCTTCCCCGTGGAAGGTGGTGCGCGAGCCTGCTCCTTCCTGTTCGTCCCCTGGTGACTTAAGGTGCCTTTCGGGCGGCATCGTCACTGTGGGAGCAGTGCGGGGGGTGGGTGCCATGTGCACTGAAAACTAGAAAGGGGCTTAATGTTGCATTCCGTGTGTGGCCTGAAGTCTGACGCTCGGCTTGTGGGCGAGAAAGGTTCTCTTCCGAGGCAGAGTCGGGCTGGCTCCGTCCCCAGGGGTCCTCTCACAGGTGCCAGGGCCTCCCAGCCTCGGGCTGTGGCTCAGACTTCCTGAGGCTTCATTTCCGGTCTTACCTCCCCCAGGACGTGGTCCGGATGTGGGATTCACACTCCTTGCTTTAAAGAGGGATGCTCCCTTGGATGTAACCCCCTCCAAGAGGTGGAAGCCCAGGGGAAGGTGGGTCGCCGATGGCATGTAAAACAGCAGCCGTGGGCGTGGCCGCTCAGTGGCTCGCACAGAAGGGAGGAGCCGCACCTTTCTGGAAGCGTCCCGCGGGCGCGCCCCACGAGCGGGCCGGCGGGTCTGTCACATGGATGCAGTCACTTGGACAGAGTGCGATGAATATCTGCTGTTCCCTTCCAGGCGAAAGTGAATGTAAATTTTAGTGTCAAAGACATTGTTCAGCATCAAGTGCATGTTAGTGATTGGCTTTCTTTCATTCTTTATTAATTCATCTGTTTAAATTGTAATTTTCAAAGAAAACAGTGGGGATATATCACTTCAATGTTTACCTCTTGGTTCCCACAGTTTCTTTTATTTATTCTAAAAAAATGGACAATTTTCATGACTTTGTTGACGTCAAATACTGTGCACACTTCCTGCAGGATCCCGCCTTCTGCTCTTTCACAGTCACAGACACTGAGCTCTCCGCGTGCTTTCCTGGCTTCCTCTCTGACGTCTGGACTGTGATGACAGATGCTGAGTTGCCGGCAGGGGCTCCCCGGGAAGTCCGCAGGGTCTGGGGTGCTGAGCTGCCCCTGGGAGGGGCTGCCGGGCTGGTCCGGGAATCTCCCTTCCTGGGCCTGCTCTCCTGGCTCCCCCTGCGGGCAGGGGTCGGGGGGGTCGCTCCACACCTGGCCTTGAGGGGAGCCCGGCCACCACGGGGAGCCGCCCGCCCGCTGCCCCGCACAGCGTTTGGAACTGACCTCAGACTTGACCTGTTTATTTTTAGGAGTAACGACAGTTTAGCTCTCTGAGGCCCGGATGTTATTTCTGGACTGCAGAGTAATACTGTGTTTCTGAGAAATAGAATTTTAAGTGGACTTTTGGTAAAGATTTCTGCAGCTTTTCCAGTAAACGGGACTCGGGCAGAAGGAGGGTGGGAGGGTTTCTCCTGTCCCGAGTCTGGCGCTGGCTGCAGGGTTGCGAGGTGCCCCTTCTCGCCCCTTGTTCTGCCGCATGTGGCACAGATGAGGGATGCCATTCTTGTCAGTGGTTGCTTTCCAAGTTCTCATCCAGTCACACTCATCCATGCGATGCCCCGGGGTGTCTGTAGGACGAGGGTTATGTTGACCACTTGTAACCTTGCACAGCCATGGACAGATATGGACGAGAGAAGGTGCCCGTGCCTCTCGATTCCCCGTGACCTTGCCCTCAGACTCTGGCCCCGGCGCTGGCAGAGCGGCGGGGTGATCTCGGCGGCCCCGAGCCGGGACAGTCAGACGGGAATCGCAGAGCTAACCAGACCAGACGTTGATGCTGGAGGGGCTGGCTCTTATATCGGGCATATTATTTGGCATATTTTAAGCAGACGTTTTCTGAGTAAAAGATTTACCCATATTCCATCTGTGAGTTAAATCTCAATAGAGGGTCCGAGGAAAGGGTGGGCTCACTGGTGCGTATGATTTGTGCCCTCCGTATCTGGTCACGTGTATCTGTAGCTTGGCAGGAACTCAGGGTGACGTTTGAAATGTTTCTCTGACAGTTGGCCTGCTCTGTACTCGGGCCACGGCGCTCACTGCACTGCGATAAAGAGCACACAGTGCGGGTCGTTTCTTTGGCGTAGAAGGACCACCCAGGAGGATGGAGGGCGGAAAGGAGAGAGCTGGCCCCAGGTTAAACACAGCTGGCAGGAACGCCAGGATTGGCCTCAGCAAACAGCCCCGCCCTGCGCTGGCTCCTGCGGCCCCGCCCGCTTACAGGCGAGGAGCAGAGCCCCTCAGGTTCCTTCCAGTGGTTCTCTCTGCGCTCAGCTCTGGTGACGCTCTCTGAGACTCCGGTCTCGGGGGGATGGTGCAGGTCAGTCATGCCCTGCTGGCCAGGGCCCGCGCTGCCCGGAGAAGGGTGCCCATCAGTCAGACTGTCCTTGGGCCTGGCTTGTCCTGGGCCCCACAGGACGGCGCCATCACTCCACGTCCATGGTCACTGCGCTCAGGCCAAGGACAGCTTTCGCGTGGCACCCAGAGTAGCTTTCCTCTATTCTGTGTGACCAGGCAGGGGCGCCCTCCGTGACCCTGGAGGAGCCCTGACCTTGCTGCCCTTGTGCCACCTGGTGTCTTCAGCCTCGTGCATTGGACCGACCCTGTGCCCAGGAGGGCCCCGCGCGCCATCACTCCACGTCCATGGTCACTGCGCTCAGGCCAAGGACAGCTTTCGCGTGGCACCCAGAGTAGCTTTCCTCTATTCTGTGTGACCAGGCAGGGGCGCCCTCCGTGACCCTGGAGGAGCCCTGACCTTGCTGCCCTTGTGCCACCTGGTGTCTTCAGCCTCGTGCATTGGACCGACCCTGTGCCCAGGAGGGCCCTGCTCCTGGGGGGTGGAGATGGGGGAGGCAGGGGCAGAGAGAGCAGGCTCGGGGGCGGGGGGGGAGGGGGGCAGTCCTCCCCCCCGTG
>NW_006290032.1:443281-445718 GCF_000327345.1 Myotis davidii | reverse complement strand
CGGGTAGGGGCAGAGCAGACTCGGTGGCGGGGGGTGAGGGGGGCAGTCGTCTCTCACGTGGCCTGGTTACCCCGCCTTCTCCTCTCCAGCTGTTGGTCTCGCTGTCTGTCAGCATCCGCCTCCACAGGCCTGCGGGTGGCAGGAGCTGAACCAGGGGAGCCAGGACCCGGGGGCGGCCTCCAGAGAGCAGGCAGTAGTAGTTCCCGGTGAAACAGCACACCTGCAGGGACCTCGGCCGGCGGGTCTGCGAGTTCTGTGTGGGTCGTGGTGTCGGACTCTCCCGCTGGACGGAGCCTTTGGCAGGGACAGTGTCAGTTCTGCTTCGTGCGCTTTGTGTAAGTGTGTGACGTGTGTTTACTCTCCATTGCTCGTTCCTGAAGAACTCTTCTCCGCGTCTCTGCTTAGTGGCTCTTTAGTCCTGGGGCTGCCCTGAGCCACGCCCCGAGTGGGTGCGCCGCCCTGCGCCATCGGCAGGGTCCCAGCGCGGCCTCCCCTCCGCCCTCTATCCTTTGTCTCCTCAGCGGTCTGCACCTGGTCTTCTCTTAGTCTGCACTTGGTCATCTTTGCCCTCAGAACCTGGAAGCCCGCCAGCTGCTGTGCTGTCGGCCTCACTAGAAAGCACATGTGCAGGCGTCTCTGAAGTCAGGTTACATCATAGCTGGTGGCCAGTGCACAGATTCGTGCACATGGAGAGGAAGTTAATAGGAGAAATACTTTAACATCGCTGTTCGCCCTTTCTCTATGATGGGAGTGTCAGAGATGAAAGAAAATTAGTAACATTTATATGAAAGTAATACATAAGTTGATTAATAAATAAACAATAGCAAAATGATAGAACAACAACAAAGACATGGTATAAAAACAACACAGACATGATATAAAATAACAAAAACCTGATTTAAAACAACAAAAACATGATATGAAAACACATTGATAAAACAAAGACTGATAAAGTGATTAAACTTACTCTAATATCTCCCTGTACACCACATTAAGAGTGAAAACACTTTCAGAGTGCTTGACTAATTTCCCTTGTGCTGAAGTATTTACAACTTTAACATCACACGCTCTTCGGACTCAAGAGAAACCAACACATAGCTGACCATGTCCGAAATCGGGTTCAGGCAGGAATATGCCTACTCCGTCTAGAGTTTGTCCTTGTGATTTGTTAATAGTCATCACAAATGCTGGCATCACGGGAAACTTGTTGAATCAATTTAAATGGGAGGCCAGTGTCAGACGAGGACAAATATCCTGCAAGCGCAAGTCAACGTTTACAGTAGGTCCTCTGGTTACATCAGAGATCCGTTCCTATGGCGCAACATAATTCGATTTTTGCTGTGAGTCGGAACCCACCTACTTAAGCACCTACTTCACTCAGATGGAGCACATACACAACAGTAATGAAGTGAAACAGTAAAAAAAATGTGAAAGATAACAATTCCTGACCTTTACTTGTGGTAAATAAGTAATAAAAAAACATAAAGCTCATCTGTACATACGTTGAAATGACGGAACTTTTTATTTACTTATAAATAAATGGGAGATGGCGATGTAACCACGAAACGATGTACATCCAGTCCGACGTAACCCAAGGACTGTCTGTATTTTTAAACTAGTGGCCTGGTGCATGGATTCGTGGACATTGAAAGGAAATTAATTGGAAGGTGGCCAGTGAGGCAGGACTGGGCAAGACCGGCTGGACACGCCCTGGAGCCCACCTCCAGTGGCCCCTCTCCAGCCTCTGCGGAGTGAGCAGGGTCCCTCTAGCAAGTGGGGTCCCTTGGCCTGGCCAGAGGGTGTCAGGCCGAAACCGGCTCTCCGACATCTCCCGAGGGTTCTGGGGTGAGAGGGCACTCTGCAAAGTTGCTGTCATACAGGGCGTGGCTCGCAAACGCAAGTGTTCAGTAAACCAGATTCAGGGCCGACAGTGCCCCAGCAACAACATAACCCACCACTGAAGGTAGAATCACGCAGCTCCGCGAGGAATAGGGCTCCCTCCTCTCTGGTTCTGGGGTGCATCACCCAAGAACCGCTGCTGCCAAGTCACTGCAACTTGGCAACTCCTGCGTTGAGTGTCTGCCCCCTGGTGGTCAGTGTGCATCATAGCGACCAGTTGGATGGGCGGAGGGACACTTGGCATATTAGCTTCTGACTCAGGCTTCAGGCCTGGGCAAGGGGACCATCATATCCCCCCAATCCCTGGCGCCGCCCCCCACCCAGGCCTGATGCCTCGGCCAGAGAAGTTGACCCTCACCACCCTCCGATTGCCGATCACTGGATCGGCCCCTTGCCCAGGCCTGAGGCCTCCGGCAGGGGTGTCAGGCCTGGGCAGGGGACCCCCAGCTCCCTGCTGTTACAGGCTCTGCCCCTGCCCAGGCCTAACGCCTCTGGCCGAGGCATTAGGCCTGGGCAGCAGGGACCACCAGCTCCCCAC
>NW_006290032.1:438176-442451 GCF_000327345.1 Myotis davidii | reverse complement strand
AGTGGGGTGCCTGGCCAGTCTGGGTTAGGGGCTGACGGCTGTTTTCAGGCTGGGGGTGACTGAAGCTCCCAACTGCTCCTTTTTTTCTTTTTTCTTTTTTTTAATTCTGGGCCAGCTTTAGCTTTGAGGCTTGGCTCTAGCTCTTAGGCCTCCGCTGCTGAAAGTAGGTTTCTGGTTTGCTTACAATGTTGCGAATCTGCTGGCTGAAGTCTGGCAGTATTTGTTACAGAGTTTCAAACTGCAGGCTCAGAGGCCTGCAAGGCAGGAGGGGAACGTTGGTTTCCTCTTTCACTGAAGCAAGCAAGCCTCATGTTAGTTTCAAGCTGCCTGGCTGCAGGCCGCCATCTTGGCTGGCAGTTAATTTGCATATCGCCCTGATTAGCCAATGGGAAGGGTAGCGGTCGTACGCCAATTACCATATTTCTCTTTTATTAGATAGGATGTAAATGGCCTGCTGTTCCCTTGCTCTGCTTTAATTTCCCATTTCCATTTAGAGACGTGGCTTACATTTCTCTAATATTTTGAAATGAGAGTTGTCAAAACTCAATTAGGTAACTTTTTAAAACTTTGATTTCTCCCTATCCATGGTTAGGGGATGTTATTGTTCATTTTTTTTTTTTTTAATCATCTGAGGGTGTTTTTCCATTGATTTTATGGAGAGTGGAAGAGAGAGGGAAAGACGGAGAGAAACATCAATGTGAGAGAAACACATCGATTGGTGCCTCCTGCAGGTGCCCTGACCAGGCCCGGGCCAGGGTGAGCCTGCAACCATTTTACGTGCCCTTAAGTGGAATCGAACCCGGGCCCACGCTCTGTCCCCTGGGCCACACCGGCCGGGCTGTTGTTCATCTCTCAGTCCCAGTGAGAGGAGCAGAGACAGGAGCATATGACGGGCCTTCGGGCAGGCATCTCAGCAGCACGAGAGGAAGGAAGGGCTGGGAGGAGCCCACGTCTCAACACACGGCACAGTGAGCAGAGGCGAGACCCCCCTGGGCAGCCCTGGGCAGGAAGACAGTGCGGGCTCAGTGAGGACCAGCCACACCGGCCCCTCTGCCGCCTGGCCGAGGGCCCTTCTCACATTAACAGCTTCTCATGCTTTGTTTTCCGTGTCTCCATCGCACACCTTCGCTCGCTTTCAGCTCTCAGCACTCCTGCCGCACCAGCCCCTGAAGCAGTGGTGCATGGTTGGAGCACATTCGGGGACAACACAGCCGGGCACGGCACCTGCCGCGCTAGCCTTTCACCAGCGGAGATGGAGGCCACGGGGGAGGGTCGCTGTGGTGAGGGAGGCAGGGGCCAAGGGGCCTCTGGGTTCTGCTCACGGAGCGTGCGTTTGGGGGAGGGTCACTTACAGTGTGCGGTGGCGTGTGCAGGCGTCTGCATGTCTGTGCCTCATGCTGTCAGGACATCAGGCTGGGAACATGCCCTGGGGCTGGTGCACGTTGCCTCCCCCAGACCCTGGAGTGTCCTGGAAGCAGGTCTAGCATCAGAGAGATGGTCAGACAGCGGGTATCTGCAGGGGCTGTGTGCACAGGGCGCTGAAGTTGGAGGGCTCACACCTTTGAGGAGTCAAGGGAGGCCGTGTGGCTGGAGGAGAGGGTGTGGGACGTGGAGGAACATAGACAGTGAAGGGACCCTGGGCCTGGCGCAGAGGAGCCCGTGGCTGCTGGTCCTGATGATTTGGAGGAAGGTGATTACCTAGGAGACAATGAGCAGGCGGTGGAAGGTGAGCCATTGGTGGTTGAAGTGGGGATTTGAACCTCCTGATTCTGAAGGACAGTAAGCTCCAGGGAATGGCTGTGAGGACGGGGACTTTGGGGAGTGGTGTGAAGGTCACCGGGCAAGGAGGCCAGGGACTGCTGGGCACCCAGTTGGCAGCGGGGGAAGCGAGGTGACGGAGTGGGTCAGAGGGCTGGGGTGGGGCACGTTCACTCCAGCCCAGGAAGCGTTTGCTGAGGTGGCGTGGTTTGTAGGACAGCGTGGCCTGGATTTTGCATGCCGTTTCGTCCATATTTCATTCTGTCTCCGCACTATCACGTACCTGGTAGAGGGAATCCCAGCGACGGGCCTCCAGAGCCTGTGCCCAGGCCAGCGGCGCGGCTGGTGAAGCGCAGGGGCCGCGGAGGCGGCGCGACCGCACGGAGCTGCATGGCATCAGCGGCGGTGGCTGCTCACCGGGGACCACGGCCATGTTTGCTCACATGGTTTGCGCATCGTCTTGAGTTCCCTCCCAACAGCGGACTCTCGGTCAGAATACTCAGGTCTCCTCCAATGCCACGTGGGCGTGTGAGGCGCCGCAGCCCCACGCTTTGGAGGAACTCGCAGAGGCCTCTGCTGTGACAGCGTGTCCGCGGGAAGCTCTCCGCCCGGCAGGTGTGCAGGCTCTTGCCATTCATTGGTCCGGCCGCCTCCGCACCAAGATTCATTTGAAAAATGTCACATACATTTTCCAATGGGAAACTATCACTTTGCAATAAGTTTTTTTCAAAAATTAAAGTATTATTGGGGTGAAAAGAGAAGGTAAAGCGAGGATGGGGACCCGTCAGCATGGCCGTGTGGAAGGGCGTGGACACGTGCCAGCGCGGGGACCTGCGGGGGAGGACGCGGTGCCCTGGCACACGTTGATTGGACGGCAGGACGCTCGTCACAGGGCCTGTCACGGTCCCCTTTCCGGGTCACTTGGCAGAGTCCCAGGTCTCGGGTTCGTCGGGAGCAAATGGATGGGTTTCCCCGGTGCCGGCGTTCTGTCCCCCGGAGAGGCGGCCACTGGTTTACTGTGACACAGACCCAGGAGCCCAGGGCTTCCCTGCCCTCCGGCCGTGAGGGAGCAGCGGTGATTCTGAACGCACCTGCGGACTAACGGATCAGAAGGTGTTTTCAGGCCGCTGCAGACCAGCATGGGCGGTGGGTCTTGTAGGGGAGCGGGTGGCGCTGTCACGCGCCTGGGACACACACAGTGCCTGGCAGCCTTCAAGTTGCCACTTAGAGGCGAGCGTCGTCCTCCCCAATCCAGGAGGCAGGAGGCAGCAGTCAGCGCGGTGGCACTGGATGTGTGGGCTCTGAGCCGGGCAGGGGCTGCCGTGGCCGTGGAGGTGCCCAGGGGTGATGCCCCCAGTGCCCGGCTGTGAGGAGGGGGCGAGGCAGAGCACGCATGTCGCGAGGAACTGTCAGCCATCGCGCGAAGCCTGTGCCGGGGTTCCTGCTGCGGCTCGAGACCTTGTGGGGCCAGGAGCAGGGGTAGCGGTGCCCCGCAGGAGTGCCGGGGACACGGGATGGGCAGCTCACGGCCTTGCCCAGGCTCCCAGCAGCGGCCTGGGCCTCCGGACTCTGCGTCTGGAGGGATTGACTGGGGACTCGCAAGTGAAGGTCGGATGGGAAGGAAGTGGCAGTGAGCGGGAAGCCGGGTCCTGGATGGGACAGGCTTCCGCATGCAGACCCCGCTCACGCCCTTGCTGCGCCCGTGGCCCGCCAGTCTCAGCCTTGTGCCCCTTCGAGCACAGCCTCGTGTCAGAGCTGAGCAGCCCTGGCCGGTGCAGTGGTCTGACTCTCCCCAGGCCAGGCCTGTGTCGGTGGACGGGGGTGGGGGGTGCGGTCCTCTTGTCCCCCTCACTGGGGCTGTTGCGGCCCCAGGATGGAGCTGCAAATGTAGGATAAAAGTATAAGATGGAAGTACAGGAGTTAATTATGAATTTAAAGATGACGGCTTTAAATCCGTCTACATCATGCTCGGGCTGTAACACGGTGACTTTCCATCACGCCTAACGGACAGCCAGGTTTTAAATGTGACCTGCCGAGCCCGACCGTCTGTCCCCCCCAGGACATCTGTCCCCCCCAGGACGTCTGTCCCCCACAAGGACAGCCTGTCCTCCTTCCCCCCCTCCCCCAATCCCAGGACCCTCCCTGCTGGGAGTCACTCTCCAACAAGACACTGTGGAGGGCGGGTCCCCACAGCCCACGTGTGTGGGGGGTGTTCATGGTTTGGGTCCCTCGTGCTGTTCACAGCCATGCGTGCAGGGAAGGCAGCCCTTATCCACTGACCACTTGGCGCCCAGGTGTCAGTGCACGCGTGTCCCTCCCTCCTGGAGAAGCGTAGACGCGTGTGGGGGAAGGCGCCGGGCACGGCGGCCTCAGGTGCACCTGTCTCCTCTGCTGAGGCGGGAGCAGCCGGGCGGGGCCTGGGCAGGGAGGTCTCTCACTGGGACTTGGGTTTCTCAGAAACTGAGCGAAGATGAACACGTTGAGGATCGAGTTGGGCTGGTTGTCCTGCAGCCGGAG
>NW_006290032.1:423083-438024 GCF_000327345.1 Myotis davidii | reverse complement strand
GGCTGACCTGAGCCCAGCGCGGGGCGGGCCCTGGGGCGGGGGCCGGGCGGGGGCCAGGGACGTGGCCTCCTCCCAGCGGCTGCGTGGCTCCCAGGGGAGGATCTGCCCATGGGGCCTTCGGGTTTTTCGGAGGCTGTGCTTGTGCCGTGTGCGTCCGGGGCACTGATGGACCAGTCACGCAGGAGGCAGGCCCCCTGCCCAAACCTCCTGGCACTGGCTGTGCTGACAGGGCTGCTCCGTGGGGCGGGAAGGGAGCAGGTGGGGACCCCTCTGGCCTCCAGGCCTCCTGGTCAAGGCCGTGGGGGTGGCTGCAGTGAAGGTTCCCTGAGCCACTCCGAGAGGCACTGCACCGCTCCCCGAGGCCCCTGGGCCCAGGCATCGAGGGGCATCTGCTGGGCTTCCCTGCCCTGCAAGCGCGTCCCCACCCAGCAGGGGTGGTCGTCCTGCCTGGAGCTTCGCGACGCCCCTGCTCTGAGGGACAGAAGCCCGGCCGGCTACAGACTGAACTTGGATTGGGAACAGAAGTGAGGGATTTAGCTCATTAGGGCTGAGTTCCTGTTTTTCTCCTCCGTTGAAATAAAATCTTTTTAAGTTAAAAAAAGGAAGGCATCTTAAAGCTGGGACTAAGCATATTTCTCAGAGTTCCCAGGAACTAAGTTAAGGTCCAAGTTCTGCGTGCTGAGGACGCTGTTCCCCAGACACTGTTCCCTGCAGGCCTCCTCCTGGGCCACCACGGCCTGAGATGGGCTCGCGCCAGAGCAAGAGCCAGTGAGCGGTCCCATAGTAAGTGAGCTGGGGGTGAAGCGGTCTGCGCGCGCCCGGACATGGGGTGTGGGGAGGCCAGGACCTTCCCAGGTGGCTTCAGTGTGGTCTCCCGCTCCTCCCAGGCTGGAGGAGAGCGGGCTGGAGGTGGGAGGCTGCTGGACGGCACAGGGAGCCGTTCTAAGGGAGCACTCACGCAGCTCCTCCTCAGGGCAGCTCAGAAGTGCCAGGGGTGGCAGGCAGCCACGCTCCTCCCCAAGCAGAGCTGGAGCCCTGTGGGCGGGAGCACTGCACCACTGCCCGAGGCTGTCGCCTGGGGGCTGTCGGCCTCAGGGAGGGCCGGGCCTGGGGGGCCGGGGGGAGGGCGCAGGTCAGGGCTCCTGTTCTGGGAAGGCTCCTGGAGATGCAGCCCTGGGAGCCTTGGAGGTGGCCCCACGGCTCTGGCTGCTGGGGTTCCTGTCCTGGTGTCGTCCTGCCCCCAGGTGGGCCGCCTGGTGACTTCCAGCTCCTGACTGGCTGCAGTGGTGTCATGGGTGCTGCGCGGGGTAGAAGGCAGACTCCCCGGTGAGCAGGAGGGAGTATCTGGGGACCCGCAGCCCCAGCGCCCGGGGGACGAAGACCTCCGCTCAGCGTCACCGAGGACGCCCGCGGCTCTGGGCCTGGAGACATCCTTTCAGTGAAGATGGGAGACACCGCCCTGAGTCCTGGGGATGCCCTCCTGCAGCCCGAGACCCCCCCAGGACGCCCGTAATCGCGCCCAGGCCTCACCGCACACACTTCCAGGTATTGAGTGCGGAGCTCGTCTCTGACGGCAGGGAGCTGGTGCACAGGCAATGCGTTGGATGCGTTGGTGAGCCGGCGCTGTAACGTGCCCAGCCGGGCAACGCCCACCCCACGGCTGAGACTGCACACGTTTACCATCAAGGTCTTTGCCCCTGTTCTTTGTCTTAACACAGTTGTCCACGAGTCGGATGGTCACTGTGTATGTGCATCTGAGTGATGGCTCTGTCCTGTTCCTCATGGGGTTGCATGTGTCTGCACATCTCCGTCCATAGCAGCACCATCGTTCCTGGGAGGACACTTTCTCGTGGCTCGCGGGCGACCCTTCACGGTGCTACGGTGCTGTTGGCGCACTTTCAGAACCTGAGTTTTGGGTTTAGTTGTCTATTTCTAAGTAAGAATATTCTAGAAGGAGCTTGTCCTCAGAAGGAGGAGATGGGGGAAGAAGGCGGGTAGTGTGAGAGCGTGGTGTGGCTGAGCATGTCAGCCTTTGCCTTTGGTGATTTGGAGGTGGGGGGCGAACTGCCGACCGCCCCGCGCCATGCTGGTGCCGTAAACACTTCTCTGTGGGCAGCTCACAGCAGTACAGACGTTTAAAGTCGTTCCCTGAGTTACTTACTGCAGGCGGATCAGAGGAAGTTACTCTAGGCGTAAACATGCATTTATGTGTTTGTATAGGTGCACGTGTGTGTCAGTCAGGTAAATGTGTGTGTGCACACAGATGTACGTGGCGGAAAGAGGTCAATGCTTAAAAACGGGTGAAGTGTTAAGAGCTGCATCTGGATAAATTGCACACGGGTGGTTCTGTATTATTCTTATTCTCCAGATTTCTTGTGATTTAATTATTTCCAAGTAAAAGTTTAAAGTTTAAATGCAGGCACTTATATTAATATGCCATGGGTCATTATTGTTTTTAAAGGAATTAAATAGGATTTACAGTTTGCTCGGTTGTGTTGTAAGGAGTGGATGTTAACAGATCCAAGCACCTAAAGGCCCTGTGGGTTCTTGGTGCTTCTAGGTGCTGAGGCCCGTGCCAGGCTCTCCCGGGTGGGTGGTGCCCCACGTTCTCTAGGGCGGGTTATGCCATTAGTGCAGAGCTGCCTGGCAGGCGCCCCTGCTGGTTCTGTGAGCCCGGGAGACAGCCTCTCTGTGCTGGGGGCACCTTGTAAGCGAGGGGTGGGCACGGTCCGGTCCGTCTCGGCCGTGAGGGGAGTCAGTCAGGTGCCCTCGTCTGTAAAGCTCGCGTACTGGCCCCCGCGGGCGCCGTGGTGCGTGGGTGCCCGCTGTGCTCCTGCTTCTCTCTGCCGTTGGCTTTGTGTTTTGGCTGGTGATTTTGTTACAATTATGTGCACATGAACCGCGACAGACACCAAACACAACTGGTGGCGTCAGGTGGTTCGTAAAGCGCAGGTTTGCAGTGTCCCCGCCCCTTCACAGAGGGCTGGGTCAGGGAAGCGCGAAGAGCGGGCAGCGGGGGCTGAGGGAGAGCCCGGCCCCGGGAGGCGGGAGGACAGCTGTGTGCAGAGACGGGCACCGCGACGGGACAGGTGGCAGGGGCCCTCCCCGCCCGCTCCAGGCATCTGGGTTCCAGATGTGCCCTCGCCTCCGGGGTGCCGCTGCTGATTTAAGTTGTTGCAGCAGCACACACTCAGAGAGGAGGCACCGCCGACTGCCGTCCCCTGTTGTCCAGCTTGCAGCCAGTGGGAAGGGGAGGCAGTCAGACTGTGAAAAACCGCGCGTCACGCAGCTCCACGTCCAAGTGATCGTTTTTAAAAAAATATTTTTTTATTGATTTTAGAGAGAGAGAGGAAGGGAGAGGGATAGAGCTAGAAACATCAATGATGAGAGAGAATGAGTCATTAATGGGTTGCCTCCTGCATGCCCCCTACTAGGGATCAAGCCCACAACCCAGGCATGTGCCCTGACTGGGAATCGAACCCTGACCTCCTGGTTCTTAGGTGGATGCTCAACCACTGAGCCACACTGGCCAGGCCAAATGATCTGTTTTAAAAGACATCAAAGATAAGTACATGTGCAGGCTTTCTGTTGTTTGGGCACACTGTCCTTTAATCTTTTTTGCTAAAGTTGTGATTTACTTTTGTGGTTTTCTTACAGATCATCAGAAACTGGAAAGGGAAGCCAGAATCTGCCGTCTTCTCAAACACCCCAACATTGGTAAGGAATGAGCTCAGTGCCTTTATGTTCTAGTTTAAAGTGTTATGGTGGGTATGCTTACTACAATAAAGTGGTTTTTTTAATAATCTAGTATTTGCAACTATTATCAAATAGGCTCCTAACTTTTAGTCTTGGTTACATTTGATTCTTTGAAGCTTTTTAAGTTTTTCCAGAAAAAGCAGTTCTATATATGTTAACATTTAAAACTAACTAAGGTATTAGTTGAAAAGGCCTGTGTGTGCCTCCACGGGTTCTGCGTGGCAGCGGGTGCAGGCGGAGGCGGTTTGCACCGGGCGCTCAGCACCTCCTTGCCCCCCCAGCTCTGTGGGAAGGGAAGTCTGCTCACCGTCCCTGACCCTGTTCCAGAGACGAGTGAAACTAGTGTAGAGTAGCCCCTCTCCTGAGTCTTACAACAGCTCAGGGATGTTCAGAATAAAACACGGGTGAACATAAGGAACAGGAAGAGAAGGACGAACAGCTCCGCTGCCAGCCTCTGCGGCGTGAGGTCTCCTCGGGGAAGGTTCCGGCCCAGCTCTGCAGGGTCACTGTCCGCAGAGCCTTCTGCCGTGGCAGCCAGGGGCTGGGCAGCCGGACTCGCCGTCACCACGGAGGGCCTGGAGTTCCTCCCCAGTGACGGAGAGGCCCTCGCGGTGTCTGTTCTGCCGGGAGGTTCATGACCCCACTTCGTGGGTGTTTCTTAGGTTCTGACGCGAACGAGCAGGCTCTGCAAGGTCACCCTGAAGCATCGACCAGCGAGGGGTCCTGGCTGGGCCTCTGTGCAGGTGCTGCGCCCCTGAGAGTCACACAGGGAACAGCCTGGCTCTTCTCCCTGGAACAGACGATGCGATGGCCAAGAGGCAGGGGCCTCTGGTCCCTGTCTTCCCCTTCCTCGCCTTCCTCCACTGTATCACATGCTCAGCTATCTGCCAGGCTTTAGCATGTCCGGGGAGGTGATGCTGCTTGGACAGTGTTTCCCTGGGAACTTGGTACATTTTATTTTTGTGTGCCTTTCTCTTGGCACGGGGTCCATAATCTAGATTCTAGAACCTGCGGCCAGGAGACAGTTTCTCCCAGAGAAACACATTCAAAGGGGGGCTCTTGGCGGCGGGGGGGGTCGCTGAGCACTGTCTCACCAGGGCTGTGTTGATGTTTGTCTGATGTTCACAGTAATGCACACACTTAGTGGCAAGTGCGGAAGCCATCATGCATGAAGAAACCAGAGGGAACAACCTTAATACTCGTATTCGTTTCTGCCTTTATAGCGCATCTGACGTGTCTGTTAGCTTCCAGATCTCTTGTGAGCATTTTCATAGCCTTTAGTGAACCAGGGAAATGTAATTTTTGTCTCGAACTCAACAAAATGAGCGTGTCACTGTGGTGGTGAAGCAGCGGCCAAGGGAGACAACGTCCCTGCTTTCCCACCCCTCCCCCCGCCCGGGGCATGGCAGGGATCGCTTCCATGAGGACCAGGTGGGCAGTTTGGTGCCGGCAGATGGTGTGGCTGCTGTCAAAGAGGCAGTCCTGCCTGAGCTGAAGCCGAGGTGTCACTCAGTGTCCTGGGCACAGGGGGTGCAGGGGAGCTACCTCAGGCTCAGTGCAACAGAGCCCCCAGGACTGGCAGCCCCCGGGACTGGGAACCCCCCGGGACTGGGAACCTCCTTGGGACATGGCCCCTCCTAGAACTGGGAGCCCCCCTAGAACGGGGAGCCTTGGGGACTGGGGGCCCCGGGGACCGGGGGCAGGGAGCAGCATGGTGTGAGTGGTGGAACGACCACGAGGATATATGGGGGTGGGGGTGGGTCTGACTACACGGGCAGAATGATTTTGTTAGAGGCAGGCCGAGGACTGAGACCCCGCGGGTGGGTGAGGTCACAGGTCCGAGAGGGCACGACCCAGCAGGATTCTTCGCTCGGACTCCATGCAGGGTGGGGACAGGGCCCCGGACACACCCCGGGGAAGGGCTCCGGAGCCTGCGTGCAGGGCTGAGGGATGTGTCTGAGGAGTCACGTCTCCGTGACCTCCAGGTGACAGGAGGGTCAGTCAGGAAGAAGCCAGGAGAGGTTACAGCCGAGGGCTGGGCTTCCCTCCTTTGGGGAGCAAGTGGCCGCGCGACCTTCCCTGGGGAAGGGGGGCTGGGAGGCTGGGTGGGGGCTGTGGAACCAGCTCGTGCTCAGCGGGTGGGAAGCCAGGGCAGGTCTTAGCTCAGCGAGAGGGTGGCCCCGTCTGACGCTGCCCATGGAAGTACTGTGTCCTCGCGACCCAGCGTGCGCACCCCAGGCCCCCTCTGCTCCAGAGATGTCAGCGCTGTGGGCCGGGCTCTCTGTGGTCCTCCCGCAGGGAAGGGCACCGGCTCCCTGTCAGGCTGCAGCGAGCAGGGCCTGCGTCCCGCTGGGGAGCTGGCGGCGGCTCAGCCTCAGCACAAAGGGGCCAACAATTGGAGGGAACTGGACCTCAGGCCTGCTCCTCCGGTTTGCTCCCCTTTTATCATATGTGTCTTCTATTTTCACAAAGTGACTGGTTTTCTCTTAATATTTGTTAAACCAAATTGAGCTACGTCAGCTTGCGCCCGACCTGGGGAAAGTACCTGGAAGGTGACGGTGACGTGTTTGAGGCAGTAGCCACATTGTTTTCACTCGCGTTTCCATTGATTTTGTGCTTGATCTTTGGAAGCATCACTGTTGAGAAATGTATTGAAACCTGTGGTGAAGCCAAATAGCTCAGACGCCGGGAGAAGCCAGGAAGGCAGGCAGAACGGCCGTCTCCCCGCCTGGCGTGAAGGCGTGGGCCCGGGAGGAAGAGGGCACCAGCGGGTCCTGTGCGGAGTGGACACGTGGGCCTGACATGTGAGGACGGATGCGGGCGACCGTGCAGCTGGAGGGAGGAAGGGTTTGCTGCGGGCTGTCCGTTCTCTAGAGGCCTTGATTGACACTGTAGACCAGGGGTCCTCAAACTACGGCCCGTGGGCCACATGCAAATACAAATATTGTATTTGTTCCCGTTTTGTTTTTTTACTTCAAAATAAGATACGTGCAGTGTGGATAGGAATTTGTTCAAAGTTTTTTTTTAAACTATAGTCTGGCCCTCCAACGGTCTGAGGGACAGGGAACTGGCCCCCTGTTTAAAAAGACTGAGGACCCCTGCTGTAGACTTTAGAAAGGCAACACCTCATCTCGAAAGGTTGAGGAAGCATTTACATCTCAGCGTCCACCCAGCTCTGGACCGCAGCCCACTGTTAGGCCCGAGGCCCTTTCGCCCTGTCTGGTCAGTGCGTGCAGTGCGGTGACCTATGGGCCACATCGTCACATCTGACAGTCTCCTTCCTTCCAGCTGGCCCCCCACTACTGCAGACAGGCACGCACCCCTGCGCCTCGTCGGGCAGTTGGAAATGAAGGGAAAGGAGCGCCTGTCTCAGCGGTCCCTGCTGACCGCGCTCCCCGCCGATTGCGCTCCCCTCTGACCTTGCTCCCCGCTGACCACGCTCCCCGCTGACCGCACTCCCGGCCCGTGCTCCCTGCTGACCGCGCTCCCCGCCGATTGCGCTCCCCTCTGACCTTGCTCCCCGCTGACCACGCTCCCCGCTGACCGCGCTCCCGGCCCGTGCTCCCTGCTGACCGCGCTCCCCGCTGACCGTGCTCCCCGCTGACCGCGCTGTCTGAGCTCGAGGCCTCCCACCTGCCCAGGAGCTCCTACTTGCGCTCTTTTCCGCAGACACACATTTACCACTTTCTCCGAGGGTTACCCGGGGATGAGCTCACTCTCCGGGAAGACGTGTGGTGTCAACAGACAGCTGGGGTGAGTCAGGCAGTACTTCGTGGTTCTGAGGACAGATGCCACACAGGAAGCCTGTGGCAGGAGCTCTCTGTACCACACGTGCTGTCTGTGACGTCATGTGTGTGGTACATGATATGTAAATGTGAGGAATAGTACAGTAACAGGTCCTGGAGGTCATCTATGCAAACTTATTTAATTTGTTTTGCTTTAATAATTGAGGAAACTAAAATTTTGAATCCATATGACTTTTCCACAGTCACCATTGGTCGTAACGCGCCAGCCTGGGCTGGGAGACCCTCTAGTGCGCAGGGGGCCAGGGCGCCTGCATGGCAGCCGCGAGGTGCAGGCGTGGCTGTTCCGCTCCCGTCCCAGGAGACCTTGGAGTCTCCCCTCCTCGGGATAGACATCAAGTTAAAGACTTCCAGTTCTAACAAAAAACCCAAGACTTAGTTCTGGAGCGAGCGTCAGAGGTGCCGCGGCCTCGTCCGCCCCCCAGGAGCACGTGCCGCAGAAGGTGCCCTGCAGATGCCCCTGGTCGGACAGTGGAGGGACGCGGCTGCGGGGACTGCCGGCCGGGCTGGAGCCAGAGCCCCGCTCTCTGCACACTCGGTCTGTGCCTGTGAGTGACAGCTCACGCCATCTGCGGTTTATGTAACTTTCATTTCCCAAAACGTCAACCTGAGGAGCCGTGGGAATGACCTTGCGCGGTACTTCCCTGTGAGTGGCGGTTGTGAGAAACCCAGCAGCGTCCCTGGAGCAGTGTGTCCTCTGTGCCCTCCCGCTGCGGTCATGTGACCTCACAGTCTGTAGTCACATGAGAGAGCAGGCAGGCTCACTGCCGCGGCTCCTCGAGGCCCTCGCAGATACGGTAACTTAGCTGCGCAGTGGTAGACGCTCACCTGCCGGCGACTACAGCTCCCCTCCGCCACCTTCTCGTGGTGCCCTGCTGCTGGGACGGCTCGGTGCTCATACACCCTGCGTGCTGCGCAGCTGGTTGTGCTCTTGCAGCAGATCTGGAAACAGCAGGGTTTTCCCAGCAAATACCTGTTTTCAAAAATTCTCACGGTCTGCTCCAGCTTCCTCTTCTTTTGCTCTTTAATACTGGAGGCTCGGTTCACAAGATTCATGCACTCGGGGGAGGGTGTCCCTCAGCCGGCCTGCGCCCTCTCACAGTCCAGGACCCCTCGCTCCTTACTGCCTGCCTGCAGCAGAGGCAGCAGAGGCTCCCGCCCCTTCACTTGCCAGCCATGAGCCCGGCTTGTGGCTGAGCGGCACTCCCCCTGTGGGAGCGCACTTACCACCAGGGGGCAGCTCCTGCGCTGAGCATCTGCCCCCTGGTGGTCAGTGCGCGTCATAGCAACCGGTTATTCCGCTGTTCAGTCAATTTACATATTACACTTTTATTATATAGGAGTATATAGGATAGTGCCAGTGATGTAGTCTTTATAATTTTTGTTTAAAAGTTAAATTCATCCAGCTGGTGTGACTCCGTGGTTGAGCATTGACCTAGGAACCAGGAGGTCATGGTTCGATTCCTGGTTGGGGCACATGCCCAGATTGCGGACTTGATCCCAGGTATGGGGTGTGTAGGAGGCAGCCGATCCATTGTTCTCTCTCATCATTGATGTTTCTCTTTCTCTCTCCCTCTTCCTTCCTCTCTGAGATTAATGTACACACTTGCTGCTCTAAAATAATCCAACCCCTGGCTGTGCCTCACTTCCAAACTGCTGGGCCAGCGTGTGCTGCGCTTTGAGCCGGGGGCCTGCGGCTGTGGTCTCTTCTCCATGTTCTGCTAGGTGGGGCCAATTTCCCAAGTCTCATCTTTGCCCGTCCTCCCCAAACACCCTCGTCCTTGCCCATCCTCCCCGAACACCTGAGACCAGGTCTTTGGGCTCAGGAAGCTGAAGGAGCGTGGCCTCGGGTGAGAGCTGTCTGACTGTGACGGGTGGCAAGGCCGATGAATGTGGGTGTCTAGTCCCTCCCGAGGAACCTCCCGAATGTTGACTCTTGTCGGCCCCTGGTCCTGCCCCTGCCCAGTCCTGAGCTCTGTGGGTCCTGACCTGCCCAGTCCTGAGCCCTGTGGGTCCTGACCCTGCCCAGTCCTGAGCCCTGTGGGTACTGCCCCTGCCCAGTCCTGAGCCCTGTGGGTCCTGCCCCTGCCCAGTCCTGAGCCCTATGGGCGAGCCCCTGAGGTTCCACAGCCTCTGCTCACAGCCCTGCAGGTACCAGAGGAATGTCCCTGGGGAGGCAGGGCCAGCGGGTGGGCAAGAGGGGCAGGCTGGTTCGCCCAGAGCTGCAGCCACGCCGAGTGTCACTCCCACGGCCGTCAGGGTCCCTGGGGAGGCACAGCGCCAACCCCGACCTGCCTCCCCACGCCCCGACCCTGCTGCTCGGGGTTGTGCAGGGCTCCTGTTTCCTGCTCTTCCTGGGCCCACCGTGCTCTGCTGGAGTCTGTGCTCCTGAGCCAGGCAGCTCCGTGACCTGGCCCCTCCCCCAGGCCTGCAGGCCTCCGAGGGCTGGACGCCGGCTGTGTCAGACGCAGACGCACTGCTCTTTGAGGAAGGTGCCCCTCAGTCTCGTGGCTCACTGTTGGACTTGGCTGTTCCTTTCTAACCCTGAGTTCTGTGGCGCAGGTAACTCCGCGTGTGAAGTTAGAGAACGCGGTGCAGACCTGTGCGTGCCTGACTCGCTGCTGCTGCTGCTGCTTAGGGTCCCCTTCTCTGTGACTGTCCTGCAGCCCCGGCCTCGGGTGCACGTCAGCCCTGCGTGCAGGACTCCTGACCTGGCAGGTGCCCCCTGGCCCCCCCGCAGCTGTCATGGCTGTACATTGCCCAGCGCAGGTTCGCCGTCTTAGTGTCTTTCTGCCCATGTTAGAGGCTCCTGACCATGTTTTACTCTTAAAAAGAGCATTCTTCCTACAAAGCACGTGAGAAGGTGTGGAAATAGTTCACACCGTGTGTGAGTCACACGATACTCAAACGGCTGTTCCTGAGCCACATGGTCCCCTCTCAACTGAAGGCCTTCTTAGCTCCTGAATGAGGAACTGAAGAAACAGGCAACGAAAAATAACGGTTCCAATATGTAATATTTTATTAAACTCATCTTCCAGCCCATGTCAGCCACCAGTCCTCCTACTGCCCCGGTGTAGTTGCTCCATGTGCGGGGGCCCGCCGGCTGTGTGGGCCGTGTTCATGGGCTCAGGAGGCAGCTGTGTGGGCCGTGTTCACGGGCTCAGGAGGCAGCTGTGTGGGCCGTGTTCACGGGCTCAGGAGGCAGCTGTGTGGGGCTTGTGCAGGAGGAGGGGACAGTCTCTGGTGCTCACAGCGGCGTGGCCTCGAGGCGGCCTGGTGAGCGTGCAGAGAGGAGGGATACCTGACCTGGGCGTCCTCGCAGCCCCTCGCGTGGACACCGGTGTCAGCCTGGCTGTCCCGCTGTCCCCTCCTGGTGGCATTTGCAGGCGGGAAGAATGTGGGAGTCGGGGAGTGGCCACGCGCCTTGGGGTCCTGTCGTTCTGGCATCTCCCACCATCCCTCCCCTTCCAGAGCCAGGGCTGCAAGGGCTTGTCCCGTGGGGGTCCTGGAGCCCGGGCGGCGACACGCTCATGTGCGGTTTCCTGACCCCGTGCGCAGCCCACGTGCCGCCACCGCTCGCTGTTGGTTTTCTCGCTTTGACGTTTATTAATTTATTAAGTCACACACTCCGGGCGATTCTGATAAGGTTTCCCAGGACGCGGCGCACAGAGGCCTTGTGCTCGGGGTGCTGTTACCAACCTGGGCGAAGCCTTCTGTTCCGCTCGGCCATCACCTGCCTCCTGTCCCCTTTGTCCGGAGCAGGAACGCACCCAGGACAGGAGGAGCCTGAGGCGTGATAACCCGCTGGCCAGGCGTCCACACCCTGCCTGGTATCTCCTCTCCTTCCCAGGAACTCAGGGCACTAACCTCCTGTTTCAGAGTCTGCGTGATAAGCGCTGAGCCCCCCTGTGCCCCCCTGTGCCGCCCTGTGCTCTGTAGGCAGGAAGCTGCTCGGGCGGGGACAGTTTACCGAGGGTGGGGCCGGAGTCAGAGCCTTTGTTTGATTCCAAAGTCCAGGTCTGTCTGCGGGCCCTGTCCCCACTTCCTGCTGGGAGCCGGCTGGCGGGCAGCTGCCCCCCGGGGCAGGGGAGCCCTTGTCCTGCCAGGGCCATGGGTGTTTATCACTCAGTAGAACTCACCTAATGTAACGTGTCGCAGGAAGGAAGCGCCTAGATGTCAGTCCCACCTGCGGTGGCCTTGGCAGGGCCAGACCACAGGGTCCCAGCCCTAGCGCTCCTGCCCACTCGTGTGGCAGTGAGGACGTCCACTCCGAGTCAGCACCCAGCCGCACCGCGGAGCGGGTCAGGGAGAGGCTCGTGCCGCCTGCGGGTGCTCTGCAGATACGGGGCAGAGCCGCCTGTCTCAGGGACCATGTTTGCGGGGGACAGTGTTGCCCCCAAATCATGAAACAAGTCTGTTCAGCACAGTGGGCGGTCCTCTCCACATTGTCAGGGCCGTGAGCCTTTTAGGTGAGCCCGCAAGCGGGGCACGGAGCTCCAAGAAGGGGCAGGGTTCCCAGTCCCCACTCTGCCCTCGGGCTCCCAGTGCCACTGGCTAGTCCAGGACCCGTCCCTCCTGCTGACTCGGTCCCGGGAACCTCCACTCGGCCTCGCCCGATTCTGCAGTGAGAGTGTGAGTCACCTGCCGGCACCGTGACTGGCGCCTGAGTTCCTCCTTTATCAGAGATGCCCTCCCGGGCCCTGCCCTCTAATCTGCCGGCATCGCGGTGAAGCGCATCCCCACCTGTTGCTCTGCACGCACCTTCCCTGCATTCACCACATTTGCTGGGGCAGCCGCTGTGCGCAGCAGTGACGCCCTGATAAGGGGACCTGGCTCTCACCGGGTTCCACCAGCCCCACCCCAACCTGCCCCTCTGCTGTGCTCCCGCCTTGCCTCGCAGCCGGCTGAGCCAGAACCCGGTGTTCCGTCCTTGGTTCCGGACACCTTAGTCACCAGCAGTTCCTCCCTTCAGTGGCCCGAATGGGTTTTCAGTCCCCTCTCTGCCTGGTATCAAGCCAGGCTCCTCGCCTCCCTTCCCTCACTTCCCCGCTCTGCTTCTGAGATGCGGCCTTTAGAGTCGCCATGGGCTGCAGGCTGGCGAGCTGCAGGCTGAATTCTGTGTCCTCACTTGCAGCCTCCTCTCCCCGCTGATGGTGCTCTGCTCCCTGCCACACCCACCCTTCCTCCCAGTGTAGTGTCCCGGCTTCTGTCTTCGCCTGCTGCCTTCCCTTACACTCCTGGGTGGGGAGTGGTCCTTCTCTCACCCTCTCCTGACGACAGCCTCGCCTTCTGTGGCACCTGGGTGTGCTCTGGGGTCTGCATGTGGGGCACGGGGCTTGCCTGTGGGGCTGCTGCTCACTCTGCACAGGGTGCCACGTGACCCCTTTATGTCCCAGACTCCCCCCTATGCCGAGCTCCTCGGCCCTGGGACGGCCCTCGCAGTTTATCCTCAAGACCAGTGCCCAGTGGTCACGGCGTGGAGCACAGGAGGTGGCATGGCAGTCACGCCTGCTCACGCACTGGGCCACGGCCTCCACGGTCCCGGGTGACAGGCGCCCTGCCTGGCCCATCTCCCTGGCGGGCACTCTGTCCCTGAGCCTCTGGAGGCTTCCTGTGGCACCCAGACCAAAACAAAAGTCGCACTGAGCTCCCGGGAGGTTCTGAAACCAAACCCAAGCGAAACCGGGAGGAAGATAAGGGCGCGGGGTGATGACTTGCTCGCGCCTCTAAACACCTCCCTTTTATAGCTCACTCTCGCTCGGCTTCTTTCCCCTGGACGGGTCTGGTTATGTTATTTTGAGAAACAAGGCACAATACTGGGGATCTGCTCCAGTTTGGATATCGGACTGTTTCAAGGTCGCAGGGAACTCATGGCCGAGCTGCACTTCCCCTGGCCTCCGCTGCAGCACGCTCATGCCTTCCCGTTAGCAAAGGCTTGTGAGGCCCTGCCAGGGCGGGCCCTCCAGACACGGCAGCGAACGCCCTCCCCTGGCCTCGTCCTGCCTGCACTCCGGGGTCCCACATGGGAGGGTGCCGCGCCCCTATGGAGGGAGGGCACAGGCCGAGGGGTGGCGGTGTGCCCTGCAGGCCTGGAGCTATGGGTGAGGTCCCAGGAGGTGGGGCTGATGGTGGGAGGGCCTTGCTTCCCGCCTGGGGAGCCGGTGCTGCGTTCATGCTGAAGCCCACTCCCGAGGGTGAGGCCCATGGGGGCCCTGAGGCCTCTCCCTCTGAGGGTGGGTGAGAGGGTGGCCATCTGAGCCAGAAGAGAGCCTCCCCAGAAGCGGGCCCCAGACTGAGGGGCGTGGCTGTGCGAGCCCGAGTCCGTGGCATAAGGTTGTGGTGGCCGCGGACGGACAGGCGAGGGCTGTGGGCCGTCTGGGGGGGCCCAGGGGTCCTGTGCTTTGAGAGGGTCCCTCTGGCCGCTGTGTCACAGGCCTGCTGGGCGGCCGTGGCCTGGTTGGGTGTTTGCAGGCGGAGCCAGTGTACGGCCCTGCTGTCAAGGGCCAGGAGAAGCCCAAGGAGCCGCGAGGATGGAGCTGGCGGGAGACAGGCGTGTGGGCTGGTGTCGTGACGCAAGGCGAGGGTTCCCCCTGAGCACATGGATTGCAAAATGCCAGTCAGACTTCCACGTGGAGAGTTCAGGACGGCAGTCGGACGACGTCTGACGTTTGGTGGCGGTCAGGGCGAGGCCGTGGGAGCTGCCAGCTGCAGCCGGGAGAGGCTCCGCATCTTGAGCAGCCTGTGGGCCGGGCCAGTGGTCAGGACGGCGGGGCGGAGCCCTGTCCCCCTGGGTCCCCGCTGCAGGCACCCCTCCACCGTGGGGTTCTCACTCACACTCAGACCGACGTGAGGGCAGGAAGGAGAAGGCAGAGCAGGGTGCGTTGCTTTCTGTCCTCGCGCCTGAGCCAGGGGCTCAGCACACGCTCTGAAGAGCACCGCCTGCCTCAGAGCCCAGCCCGGCCGCAGCCCACCCGCCTCAGCCACAGCCCACCCGCCTCTGCAGAATAAGTTCCTTTCCCTTACAGGGGTGGGCAAACTTTTTGACTGGAGGGCCACAATGGGTTCTTAAACTGGAGGGCCGGAACAAAAGCATGGATGGAGTGTTTGTGTGAACTAATATAAATTCAAAGTAAACATCCTATCTAATAAAAGACAAAAATGGTAATTGGCGTACCACCGATACCCTTTTCATTGGCTAATCAGCGAGATATGCAAATTAACTGTCAGCCAAGATGGCGGTTAACCGCTAACAAAGATGGCGGCTAATTTGCATACTGAAGGCAGGGTAGGACAGCGCAAGCCGCCAGCGCAAGCTGCCATCCAGGCCCCTGTGTGCCATGGGGCGGGGGCGGGGGGCGGGCTGGGACTAAGGCAAGCGGTGT
>NW_006290032.1:421690-421996 GCF_000327345.1 Myotis davidii | reverse complement strand
CCTCCCCGCATCCCTCCCTGATCAACCTCTGTGATTCAGGCCAGCGAGGGCTGCCTTCAGGCCGCAGCTCCAGGTCCCTCATCCCCACCCCAGGCCCAAGAGCACAGTATTGGGCAGAGGCACCCAGTGGTTAGGGAATGCAGCACAGCAAGGGGCCGGCACAAGGTGTGTGTGGGGGGGTGGTGGTTATGTTTACACCACCAAGTTCCCCACTTCTGCCCTGGCCCACATCCCTCCTCCTTCCCCTCAGAGGCCAGCTCCTGCCTACATGCTTGCTGGGCAGGCCCAAATGCACCAGAGTGAGCT
>NW_006290032.1:419430-421112 GCF_000327345.1 Myotis davidii | reverse complement strand
CAGTTTATTTTTTTTTTCATTAGATTCCACATATGAGTGAGATCATGCAATACTTTTCTTTCTCTGACTGGCTTATTTCACTTAGCATAATACCCAGCAGGGAAAATTTAAACCTCTTGGAGGAAAGATAACAACTATGGTGCTGCTTTTACAACAGCCAGGGATGCTAAAAGCTGCCTTGATTGTGGAAGGGCCTGTTCATGGTATAGTAAGGTTTGGGTCATTGGGGTATAGGGTTGGGCAAACTTTTTGACTTGAGGGCCACAATGGGTTCTTAAACTGGACCGGAGGGCCGGAACAAAAGCATGGATGGAGTGTTTGTGTGAACTCATATAAATTCAAAGTAAACATCATTACATAAAAGGGTACGGTCTTTTTTTTTTTTTTTAGTTTTATTTATTTCAAGTGGGCCGTAGTTTGCCCTCGGCTGCTTTAGAAAGATGTTTCTTAATCCTCAACCAATGATACTTTTTTTTTTTTTTGGTTTTAGAAGAGAGAGGAAGGGAGAAAAAGAGAGAAACATCCATCAGCCGCCTCTGGTGCACGCCCTGACCCAGGACCGAACCCACACCTTTCAGTGTAGGGACAGCACCCAACCGGCAGCCACCGGCTCTTTGGGAACAAAGTCGGTAAAGCAAACACCAAGACCGCCTGAGGGCTGGGGCTCGGGCTCTGTGTGGGGCTCGTCACAGCTGCATGCCTCACGCACTGTTTCCCACATGGGTGTTCTTGGCGCTTGAGGGACCTGCCTGCTCGCCTTCCCAGCAGTGCAGGGTCCAGGCGGCACCAGGACAGTCGTGCGCACACTTTGGGTTTGGGTCTGGGCTGCATTCCAGAGCGCGAGGCCGACGTGGCCGGGGAGGTGTCGGGGGCCCTGGGTCGGACCCTCTTCCTCACCTCAGGCCTGGGGGACGCAGGTGGTGCCACCGTGGGGCTGGGCGCCCTCTGTCGAGGCGCCTGGGAGGAGGGGACCCCACTCCTGGCTCTGCGGCCCGGGGCCGTGCTGTGCACCCCATGTGAGAGTGAAGGCAGGGCCCAGTGTGTGTCGGGAAGAGGACGGACCCCACACCCCCGGCCTCAGCGCGTCTCTGCTGGGGGCACAGGAGGGAGTCAGGGCAGGCCGTCGAGGAAGTGCGGGCACACCTCGGTGCTCAGAGTGTGTGCAGAGAGTCTGTGGACATGGGCCATGTGGGCTCTTGAACGACAGGCCCCTGGGAGTCCCAGGGAAGCTGGGGCTCCCGTGCCACCTCTGAGGGCAGCGTTGACCAGCAGACAAGTGGCAGGCCTGGGGCGGGCACTGGTGTTGGGCGGGTGTCCTCTCGTGGCTGGTGTGGCGTTTTTCCTCTCCTGTTGAAGCGACGCATTGATGCACCCTCTCGCCCACTCCTCATCCACGTGGGTGCCCTTCCATCGCCTCCTGGAGGAGCCTCAGGTCCCTTCTCCAGCCTCCCAGACGCCTGGTGGCAGCCAGACGGGCAGTGGGCACAGCCCGGAGCCAACTGGACATGCCGAGGGTCAGACAGGGAGGGAAGACGGGCGGCTGGGATACCATGTCCTTTGCGGGGGGCCGTGTCCTAGATGGGACGCTGGGTCTGCAGGACTCCGCCCACATCGCTCTCTGCTTTCTGCTTGTGCTCTCTGTCCCTTTAAAAACAAAGACTTTCTCCGTGTGGGGAAGCATG
>NW_006290032.1:411061-419316 GCF_000327345.1 Myotis davidii | reverse complement strand
TTGACCCTTTAATACAGTTCCCCATGTTGTGGTGACCCCCAACCATAAAATTATTTTCGTTGCTACTTCATCACTGTCATGTTGCTACTGTGATGCATCGTCATGTAAATATCTGATATGCAGGATGGTCTTAGGTGACCCCTGTGAAAGGGTCGTTTGACCGCCCAAGGGGTCGCGACCCACAGGCTGAGAACCGCTGGTCTAGAGGTTAATCTGAGTTTAAGCTGTTGTTACAATAAAAGCCAAAGGAAGCAGGTGAACGGGCTACTTGGTGGCGATAGCCACGCAGCCCCTTGGCCTCTCTTGCAGAAACGTGTGTCCGAGGCATCCATCCATCTGTCGCTCAGAGTCTGCCGGTCAGTCCTAACAAAGCGGTGCCCCATGTGAGGAGCCAGGAGTGCAGTGGAACGCGACGGACCCTCGAAAACGTAGAGTAAGAAAAGGAAAGTGGCCCTGACCGGTGTGGCTCAGTGGATAGAGTGTCGGCCTGCGGACTAAAGGGTCCCAGGTTCGATTCCAGTCAAGGGCATGTACCTGGGTTGCGGGCACATCCCCAGTGGGGAGTGTGCAGGAGGCAGCTGATCGATGTTTCTCTCTCATCGATGTTTCTAACTCTCTGTCTCTCTCCTTTCCTCTCTGTAAAAAATCAATAAAATATATTTTAAAAAAAGGAAAGGTAAGTGACTGTGCAGGAAGCCATTGGACCCGCTTGGGATTCCCACGTTCCAGGGAATTGTTTCTCTGCTAAGGAATTCACTGTCTCTGTTTAGCTTCTTATGAATGTCAGTATGATTTCCATTGGGAAAATGTGCCTATTTCTGAAAGTAAGGAAAAAATGTTTTTCCTGTATTTGCCTAGGAAGCAAAGGTTTTATATATTATTAAAATTATTGTGTTATGTTAATCAGGAACTTGATTACTTTAAATGTGTAGATTACGTAATACTGTTTAATAATAAATAATATACTTGTCCACCTTCCCAGAGTTTTAATTTTAAGATTTGCTTTCTTTCCTTATGAAGGAACATTTTATACTTAAGGTATATGGGAAGCTCTATCAAATAAGAGAATAATAATTATATTCTATTATAATTATATGCATGTTAAATAAATTCTAATATGCTTTCATTTATAACTAGAGGCCCAGTGCATGAAATTTGTGCACAGGTAGGGTCTCTAGGCCTGGCCAGCGATCAGGGCTGATCTGTGGGGCGACCAGCAGGGTGATCGGGGTCCCCGCTCACACCCGCCTTGGCTGGCCTGGTGCCACCCCCTTGTCAGCCCCACCCCCCACTGCCGCTGGTCAGGGCCTGTGGGCTGGGGGCAGCTCCTGCATTGAGTCTCTGCTCCCTGGTGGTCAGTGTGCATTATAGTGACCGGTCATTCCGCTGGTCATTCCACTGGCCATTCGATTTGCATATTATGCAAATTGTGCCCTTGGGAATTCAATTGCTCGCTATGTTGTGTGCTGACCACCAGGGAGCAGCATGGAACAAAGAAAGGCCACAGCCAGAGGAAGGCCCCGGCCGGCGTCAGCCCTAATCACTGGCCAGACCTAGGGACCCTACCCTGCCCATGCACAGATTTTGTGCACTGGGCCTCTAGTGTTACAATATTGTGGAATATTGTGTTTTGCAAGAAAGACACGATTCCACATCATTTATAGAACTCCATAGAGTATCTAGATTTATAGAAATATTAGCAGGGTAAGTGTCCTTGAGAAAGCACATGCTTCTACAAGGTGTCTAAAAGACTAAACGTAGAGAGAGACTCCAGCAAAACACCTGGGGGCTCGGACTTGTTTGGAAAAGTCAAGGCAGGGGCTGCCGCCTTCAGCAAGGGCCCCCCAGAGGCCCCTGCCTTCTGGAGACTCCTCACCGACATCCCAACCGAGCCCCGCGCTTCCCCACACTCCAGAAATAGTCTGACGCAGGTGCGGCCCTGCCCGTCCCAGCTGTTCCGTGACTGCCCCTTTAACCTGACTCTCACCATGGCAGTAACGGCTCGGCGACGGGCAGTGTCCTCCGTGCGGTGTGATGCCGCAGGCTCGGTGAGCGTCCGGTTGGCATTCCCGTGCCTGCAGCTGGGACCTCGCTGCACTGACCGTGAGGGGGACATGCGGCTCCGCTCTCGGAGGGCTTACAGCCTGGCGGCTGCCGTGTCGGAGACGCCACCGCAGCAACGGCCGGAAGCAGGACTTGTTGTGTCTGGTAAACCGAATGCACGTCCGATTCCCACAAATGCAGCTGCAGGTGACGCCCTGTCGACCACACTCTGCCCTCTCCCCACACGTGCACGTGTCCGTGTCAGACTAGAGGCCCAGTGCATGGAATTCAGTCACATCCTTTGAAAGACCGGGTGCTAAGAGCTACGTGACTGTGGCCACTCTGGTGACAGCCTGGGCGTGGAGACCCCCACCTGCGCGAGGGACGCCCTCGCTGGTGCCCAGGATACGGGCAGACAGACGCCCACACAGGAAGCGGGTCACTTTCTAAATGTGTTTTGTACAAACAGCTTTGCAGCCTCTGGAACTCCTACAGGGACCCTTTACTGCCCGCGCTTACCGCCTTCACACTGACCTGGCTCCCTCCCCGTGTGTTCCCAGCAGCACCCACTCTGCTCCACTGGCCGGTCTCTGCGGAGAAAGCAGCAGCTCTTCCTCCAGCACAGGGGATGGACCCCTCCCGACCCAGGACAGCGCAGCCTGGCCTCGGTGGCTCTGAGGAGCCGTGGGCTCTGCCACGCGTGCCGCCTTCCGGTCGAGCTGGGAAGGACCCCGCCTTTGGGTCCGACGTCGCTCAGCTGCTTTTCTGTTTCCTCCTGAAGCGTTGCTTGGTGTCCAGGCTTGGATCTGCCCAGGGGCCAGCTGCTGGGTGCCGCCCAGGCCCCCCGGCTCTCCAGTCGGTGTGACGGTGCGGGCACAGGCAGCTCTCCGCGGGCTGGTTCTGGGCCCTGGTGTGGGGACGTCTCCCTGGAAGCTTCGCCATGAGCTTCCCAGCCAGGCCCGGAGCTGTCTCCTGCCGGTTCGATGGAGGCCTTGGCACAGGTGGCGTGTCCTCGCGCTTCCAGTTCTAGCCCCGAGGGCCTGACTGAGCCACTGTTAATGGTGCCCTGGCTGTCACGAGTGGACCCAGGAGGCCAGGACAGGAGACAGCTGCGTGTTGGTGAGGCTCCGGGCAGCAGCCTTGCAGACACACTGAGGAGCAAGACGCTGGTCCGTCTGCTCACTTGTCCCCCCTCCGCCCCTCAGGGAACACTGGTCCCTGGAGAGAAGCGTCTTATCTGTGACCAGTAAGCCATGCTCTTGGCAGTGATTGAGTGGGACGGACGGGCGGGGCGAGGGGAGGCCGGGCACGTGCTGCGTGTGCGCCCTGGCGGCCAGGCTCCCGCACGCTCCGGTCACGTGTGCTCCTGTCCAGGCCTCGGAGCCACACAGCCTCCGTGAGGGGCGCGGAGACTGGCTTGAAAGGGCGGGGACGGCGGCAGACAGAGAGTTTGCTTTTCAATCCTTCGTTTTCATTGCGAATGTGATGTTGACAGTAGGGAACTTCTAGGACAGGGGTGGGCAAACTTTTTGACTCGAGGGCCACAATGGGTTCTTAAACTGGACCGGAGGGCCGGAACAAAAGCATGGATGGAGTGTTTGTGTGAACTAATATAAATTCAGAGTAAACATCATTACATCAAAGGGTACGGTCTTTTTTTTTTTTTAGTTTTATTCATTTCAAAATCCGGCCCACGGGCCGTAGTTTGCCCACGGCTGTTCTAGGACGTGTATTTCCAGCGAAGGCGTGTGGAGGGGGGAGCCCGTGCTCACTGAGTGCCCAGCGCTGGGCCCTGTGGGCGAGGACAAGCTGACGCTGTGTGTGGACGGGACTCCGTGGCCAGTCGGGCACGGCAGAGACCTGGACAGGTGGCGGACGATGGGAGAGGCGTGCGTGGCGGTTACGCATGGGCCGCTGCGTATGTGGACGCTGCTCAGATGTGTGCTCCACAGAAGGCGCTTTCACTGAGTCGTTTCTTACTAAAAAGTTTAAAAGGCTCTAAATTCCCTTTTAGTCAATTAGTGTCATCTGTCTTTCCCTGAAAAACCAAATTCTTACCATTGTTTTGAGTTGTGTTTGGTTTTTTCAGTTGACGATGGTGCAGACGGTCCCACCCAGGTTGCCGGCCCTTTGTGTGCTGGTGTGGGGCCAGCACGCGGCCTATCGTGTGTGCTGGTGTGGGGTCAGCGTGAGTCCTGTCGTGTGTGCTGGTGTGGGGCCAGCACACGGCCTGTCGTGTGTGCTGGGGTGGGGTCAGCGTGAGTCCTGTCATGTGTGCGGGTGTGGGGCTAGCACGTGTCCTGTCGTGTGTGCTGGTGGGGGGCCAGCACACGGCCTGTCGTGTGTGCTGGGGTGGGGTCAGCGTGAGTCCTGTCATGTGTGCGGGTGTGGGGCTAGCACGTGTCCTGTCGTGTGTGCTGGTGGGGGGCCAGCACACGGCCTGTCGTGTGTGCTGGGGTGGGGTCAGCGTGAGTCCTGTCATGTGTGCGGGTGTGGGGCTAGCACGTGTCCTGTCGTGTGTGCTGGTGGGGGGCCAGCACACGGCCTGTCGTGTGTGCTGGGGTGGGGTCAGCGTGAGTCCTGTCATGTGTGCGGGTGTGGGGCTAGCACGTGTCCTGTCGTGTGTGCTGGTGGGGGGCCAGCACACGGCCTGTCGTGTGTGCTGGGGTGGGGTCAGCGTGAGTCCTGTCATGTGTGCGGGTGTGGGGCTAGCACGTGTCCTGTCGTGTGTGCTGGTGGGGGGCCAGCACACGGCCTGTCGTGTGTGCTGGGGTGGGGTCAGCGTGAGTCCTGTCATGTGTGCGGGTGTGGGGCTAGCACGTGTCCTGTCGTGTGTGCTGGTGGGGGGCCAGCACACGGCCTGTCGTGTGTGCTGGGGTGGGGTCAGCGTGAGTCCTGTCATGTGTGCGGGTGTGGGGCTAGCACGTGTCCTGTCGTGTGTGCTGGTGGGGGGCCAGCACACGGCCTGTCGTGTGTGCTGGGGTGGGGTCAGCGTGAGTCCTGTCATGTGTGCGGGTGTGGGGCTAGCACGTGTCCTGTCGTGTGTGCTGGTGGGGGGCCAGCACACGGCCTGTCGTGTGTGCTGGGGTGGGGTCAGCGTGAGTCCTGTCATGTGTGCGGGTGTGGGGCTAGCACGTGTCCTGTCGTGTGTGCTGGTGGGGGGCCAGCACACGGCCTGTCGTGTGTGCTGGGGTGGGGTCAGCGTGAGTCCTGTCATGTGTGCGGGTGTGGGGCTAGCACGTGTCCTGTCGTGTGTGCTGGTGGGGGGCCAGCACACGGCCTGTCGTGTGTGCTGGGGTGGGGTCAGCGTGAGTCCTGTCATGTGTGCGGGTGTGGGGCTAGCACGTGTCCTGTCGTGTGTGCTGGTGGGGGGCCAGCACACGGCCTGTCGTGTGTGCTGGGGTGGGGTCAGCGTGAGTCCTGTCATGTGTGCGGGTGTGGGGCTAGCACGTGTCCTGTCGTGTGTGCTGGTGGGGGGCCAGCACACGGCCTGTCGTGTGTGCTGGGGTGGGGTCAGCGTGAGTCCTGTCATGTGTGCGGGTGTGGGGCTAGCACGTGTCCTGTCGTGTGTGCTGGTGGGGGGCCAGCACACGGCCTGTCGTGTGTGCTGGGGTGGGGTGAGCGTGAGTCCTGTCGTGTGTGCTGGGGGGGGGTCAGCGTGAGGCCTGTCGTGTGTGCTGGTGTAGGGTCAGCGTGAGTCCTGTCGTGTGTGCTGGTGTGGGGTCAGCGTGTGTCCTGTCGTGTGTGCTGGTGTGGGGCCAGCACACGGCCTGTCGTGTGCTGGTGTGGGGTCAGCGTGAGTCCTGTCGTGTGTGCTGGTGTGGGGCCAGCGTGAGTCCTGTGGCGTGTGCAGCTGGTGCTGGCACTGTCTGTGACGTGTGAGTGGGATCTTAGGGACATGGTGTTGGAGACGTAGCCTCCGGTGGGCTGACCTGAGGAGGTGTCAGAAAGCTTCGTGTCAGACGCCCCGAGGCTGCCCCTCGCCCTCCGCCCTGTGTGTTAATGACACTGCGTCCGATGACGGAGAGCTGGAGCCAGGACCCGTGAAGCAGGGAGGGATGCACACAGTCAGTCCTCAGGATTCGCAGATACGTGTCCGGGCGTTCGCTGCTCACTCACGTTTGTCTGTGAGCACATCAGCCCTCGGGCCCCTTCCGCGTGGGGCTGGGATCAGACTCGGGGGCGGCCCAGGCGGCCAGCTGAGCTCCAGGGCGGTGACACCGCGTGTCAGCTGTCAGACCGCCATCTGTTTAGCCCACGGTTCTGCCTCTGTGGCGATCGGCCAGCTAACGTGGCCACAGCACCACGTGGGCGCGCTGTCCGGTGTCCCTGAGCACACAGCGGCTGCGAGGGACGAGGCGGCAGGGACAGCGTGTGAGCTGAGCTGGTGGAGACGTCCTGCGGGTGAGTCCTGGCGCCACGCTCTCCTTCAGCGCCACGCGTGACCAGGGGTCCAGAGCGGGGCACCAGAGCGGGACAGGGACTGTAGCCGGCGGACGAGTGGAGGCCACAGGGGCTGGCCTGTCCCCGAGCACTGGCCGGGAGAGCACCACGGCCCAGGGAGGCCTGGCCGGGAGGCCCCCGAACGTCGTTAAGCGACAGAAAACACATTTCTACATGGGATTGCTGGCGTGATTACTTGGGGGTATTGTTCTCCACTGTCCTTAGCCTGGGAGAGGGCAGCCGTGCAGGGACTAAAGACGAATGTGACGCCTCCAGTGACAATGTGCTGCTGTTCATGGGAAGAACTGAAGCCCCCTCTCCAAAACGTGCTTACAAATTCCCACGAAAGAGCTTAAGTCTCGTCCGCACGCTCAGTGGGAGGAGTGTTGCCCGGAGGTGGTGCTGGGGCTCTGTCCAGCTGAGACCCCGCCCCAGCCCTGGTCTCAGGAGGGGGGGCCACACCTGTCCAGCTGAGACCCCGCCCCCAGTGGAAGGCCAGCTGAGACAGGAGCCACGGTGGGGGTCAGGGCCTGGCTGGTGGGGCCCCTGTGTGGAGACTGGGTTTCCTGGTTGGATTAGCACACGAAACACATCCAGGGTTTCTGGAAGGAGGCAGGGTCAGAGGAGCAGGGAGAAATGTGCACGTGTTTCCCCGTAAAGACGCGGCTGGGTTTCTGCTGTCCTGACATCGTCCTCTCGGTCGGCCTCGCCTGACCGATGCCAGCAGGACGTGGGACGATCTGGAATCGTGTGATGCAGGAGTTTGGCCAGTGGCTTATCTCTAATCGCTGCCCTGCATTGGCTGGTGGGGCACCTCCCTGAGACTGGTTTGAACTGGAAACAGAGGGTCTGGTCACCGGGTTGTATCTGAGCAGCTGGACTTGTTCAGAATCGTCCCCCCAAAGGACGGCTGTTCCCCCTGTCAGGGCAGCAGTGGTTGTCGGACTGAGGAACGTGTGTCCCCGACACAAGCAGACATGAGCCCCAGCCCCCAGCGGTGCCGGGTGCCCTGCCCGCTCTGCACCCTGGGCCCAGCCGCTGTGAGACTTACTCCTTGGGCTTTGTAGCCTGGAGTCCACCTCACTCTCCCACCGCTGGGCTCACTGAGACACGCTGCTCCCCGCGCTTCCGCCCGTGAGGACTGCGGGGCTCTCAGAAAAGGCAGTGCCTGCTCGCCCAGCTCCCCCCGGCCGAGCCTGGGAGCAGGCAGGGCGGTGGGAACGTTGGCCCGCGGGCTGTGGGCGGTCCGCAGCGTCAATTCCGTCCGGCCCTGCCGAGCCATTAGGGCGAGTGAATTGTTCGACCACGTGTAGCAGGCGCAGGTCCAAATGTGTAAGTGTGTGGCCCGAGCGGATGTGGTCAGTGCCGGGACGCCCCTCGGCAGAAACCAGGCCCCCACCCCCACCCCGGTGTGGACGAGGCCGGCGGGAGAGGGCCCACCCTCCAGCCCCAGGAGGCTGCACCTGCTGCGCGGGGAGGGGGTGCAGAGAGATGCGGGGGAGTGCCCGGCCTGGGAGAGCGCCCAGCATCCCAGGTTTTTGAAACATGGTTCCCGTTTGGTTTGTGGGAGAGAAGGAACTCCAGGAACTAAAGGAAGCTCAGCCATTAGTGCAAGCAAGCAATGCTGCCCAGACGCCCAGGCGGCGCTGAGGCGGGAAGGAGGGGAGAGCGCGGCCCCCCATCCCCTACGTTCTGAGCCGCCCCCCGGCTAGGACAGACGCCCACTTTCCAAGGGATCACCCGGCAGGGAGGGCGGTCTCTGCCTTGGA
>NW_006290032.1:407734-411036 GCF_000327345.1 Myotis davidii | reverse complement strand
GGCCAGGACGATGTCTGAAGGGCTTGGCATTGGACTTCAGGAATGGACTTCGGCCCTGGACGCTGTGGTGCAGTGGTTAGTGTCGGCCGCACACCGAAGGGTCGCAGGCTTTATTCCCGGACAAGGGCACCTTCCCGGGTAACAGATTCACTCCCGCCCCTGGTCAGAGCGTGTGCAGGAGGCACCTAGTCAATGTGTCTCCCTCACATCAATGTTTCTCTTTCTCTCTATCTCTACCCCTCAACCCTTCCTTCCGTCCAACTCTCTGAAAAGCAATGGGAAAAAGTCCTCTGCGAGGATTTTCAAAACAAAACAAATTGAATTAAAGGATGGCTTTGCATTGGGTCTGGGCCTGGGAGGAGCATGTGCTGCGAAGTCCCTCACAGGTGGTGGTAGTCGGTGTGACCGTTCACGGTTCTCTGAGTCCACGTTTCCCACGTGGCAGCCATCACCGCGTGGAGAACACGCTAAGGACGGGCCGTGGTGCATCGTGTCTGGTCCTGGCTGCTCAGAAGCAGGTCCCAGGAGGCAGCCGCTTATCCTGCCCCTGCAGCCGCCAGCGACGGCCTCGCCACGCAGGCAGTGTGTCATCAGGAGGCTGACCTCTGGGGGGCGCTGTGTGAGTTCTCGCGTGTTAACTACAGAGGCTCCGGAGGCGCCGCGTGCTCTCCGCTCTCTGCTCGGAGGAGAGACATGTGCTCGGGCTCGTTGTCGGTAAAAGCCTCGCCCCTGGAGCCTGGAGGCCGTGCTGGTTTGAGGAGCTAGTCGATTGTTTTATGCACATTTTTGGCTTCTAACTTGGTAAGTGGTGTGAGTTTAGAAGCAGCAACATCATAAGCACAGAGGACAGGCCGGCCAGGGAGTGCTGTGTTGGGGTTCCCCAGGAAAGGGGTGCAGAGGCAGAGACCCCGGACCAGAGCTCACCGTCCTGGCCGGTCCTCAGTGGGCAGAGCATCGTCCTGCGCACCGGGGCTCGGGCCTGTTCCGGGCGAGGCTCGTACCCGGGTGCGGGGTGACCCTGGTCGGGGTGCATGCGGGAGGCAGCCGAGGGGCGTGTCTCTCCTCCCCTCCTTTCCGCTATAGAATCAATGAAAGCACATATCCTCGGGGGAGGATTAAAAATAGAGGGAGCCGCGCACAGTGGTCCTGCCGGCCTGTTGCGGGTGCAGGCGCGGGGGGGGGCCCTGGCTGGTGTGGACAGCGTGGCCTGGGGGCGCACTCTGGAGCCCTGGCAGACGTCGTAACTCCGTCCACTGGTCACTCCCCTCCCTCACCTTCCAGCCGTCCTCAGGGCAGGCACCAGGTCATTACAGGCGAGTTCGGCTGACTGTGACCACACAGGTAGCAGTAAGGGCCGATCCTCCCGCGTGGCTGTGTGAGCCCTGCGCTGGGCAGGGTGCTGGGCAGGGAGGAGCTGGGGCCGCCCGCACCGGTAACACTGCCTTCTCTCTCTCCCCAGTGCGGCTGCATGACAGCATCTCCGAGGAGGGCTTCCACTACCTGGTGTTCGACCTGTGAGTACCTCCGGCCTGACGACCCGGGCTGCCTGCCCTTCACATCACCACCCGTCAGGAACAGTCAGCCCAGCTCCCCGGGACAGAGGGGAGTGGCCCTCGGTGACGTGTCGGGCTGTGGCCTGGGGTTGCACTGTGACGGCATCCGGCATCCGCAGTGCAGCTGCCCGGGGGTCGCCCCGCAGGCCCGGAGTGCGCCCACTTGTCATTTTGTATGAAAAGGAGTGTCAAGCAAGGGCCCCGAGGCTGGTTCGCTAGGGGTCACAGCACCTCAGACTCAGCTGCTGGCCCGCTCCTGGCTGTGCTCCCAGACGCGCAGGTCCCCTGTCCCCAACGGGGCTGCCCTCCCCATCCCCACGCGTGGGGCTGCCCTCCCCTGTCCCCAACGAGGCTGCCCTCCCCTGTCCCCAACGAGGCTGCCCTCCCCTGTCCCCCCACGAGGCTGCCCTCCCCTGTCCCCAACGAGGCTGCCCTCCCCTGTCCCCCCACGAGGCTGCCCTCCCCTGTCCCCAACGAGGCTGCCCTCCCCTGTCCCCCCACGAGGCTGCCCTCCCCTGTCCCCAACGAGGCTGCCCTCCCCTGTCCCCCCACGAGGCTGCCCTCCCCTGTCCCCAACGAGGCTGCCCTCCCCTGTCCCCCCACGAGGCTGCCCTCCCCTGTCCCCAACGAGGCTGCCCTCCCCTGTCCCCCCACGAGGCTGCCCTCCCCTGTCCCCAACGAGGCTGCCCTCCCCTGTCCCCCCACGAGGCTGCCCTCCCCTGTCCCCAACGAGGCTGCCCTCCCCTGTCCCCCCACGAGGCTGCCCTCCCCTGTCCCCAACGAGGCTGCCCTCCCCTGTCCCCCCACGAGGCTGCCCTCCCCTGTCCCCAACGAGGCTGCCCTCCCCTGTCCCCCCACGAGGCTGCCCTCCCCTGTCCCCACACGGGGCTGCCCTCCCCTGTCCCCACACGGGGCTGCCCTCCCCTGTCCCCACACGCGGGGCTGCCTCGCGTTCTTCTTAGGAGTCAAAGCTGAAAACCCCGCTTCTACCCTGAAAAACCCCAGCTGTCCTTGGCCAGGGTTGGTCGCTGGGAGAGGAGGGGGAGTGCCCAGGGTGACGGGCGGCGGGGCTATGGCCGAGGCTCTGTGCGTGCCTGAGCGGGGAGGGCCTGGGAGCGGTCGGCTCCGGCCAGACGGGACGTGTGACACACCATCACGTGGCGGGAGGGGCTTCAGAGACTCACGTCCCAGAAGTCAGCCTGACCCTCAGGGCAGACGTGCTCCTGTCACCGACGTCACCAGTTCACTCCTTGGAGCACTGTCCTTGGGAAGTGTGTCCTCAGCTAACAGAGCTTCATGCTGAGTCCTGTCTGGTGCGTCCTCCTCTGTGCGAGACACAGAGAGGGAAGCAGAGCAGCCTGAGGCCCCGCGAGGGGGCAGCTGTGCCGTCACGGGAAGCGCACAGCCTGGCTCGTCTCCGCTGTTACCGTGACGGGTGGGGAACAGACAGAAAGGCTCTTGCATATGATGCGTCTCAAGGGCAGTGGGTGCAGGTTTGGTTCATGCAGCCCTTCGGTGCCGTCACTGAGGAACCAGGTCTGTCTGTCCGTCCATCCTCTCTCGCAGGTGGGCGTGTCCTCTGGCTCAGGCTCCCCTGGTGGAGAAATGGGAGCGTGGGCTTGTGGCATGCATTTCACCCGCTTCCTCCCCCGTCCTGAGAAGCTGTGTTCGTCCGTGGTTGGCCCCGCTTGTCATGCCCACGTCTGAGCCGAGACTGGCCACGGCAACCTTCCCGGGGCTCTGACCCAG
>NW_006290032.1:406956-407549 GCF_000327345.1 Myotis davidii | reverse complement strand
CCCCGCGTGTGCCGGGGGCAGGCCGAAGCCCCGCGTGTGCCGGGAGCAGGCCGAAGCCCCGTCACTCCTGGCCGCAGTCCCACTGCGCGTCCTTCTCAGCTCCTGCTTGCTTTTCCCGTGACCCGTCCTCCCTTCCTGCTTCTCCAGGTCCCTGCTCTCATGACGTCCTTTCTCTTTTAAAAACTTGCTTCAGCCCGGCCAACACGGCTCAGTGGTGAGCGTCAGACTATGAACCAGGAGGTGACGGTTCAATTCCCGGTCTGGGCACATGCCCGGGTTGCAGGCATGCAAGAGGCAGCCGTTCAGTGATTCTCTCTGGTGATTTCTCTCTCTCTCTCTCACCCCCCACCCTTCCTCCCGGTAATCAGTTGAAAAACAAACATATAAAAAGCAAATGTGTAATTCCTCTAAATCATCTGAGGGTGGCAGTGGCGTCCTGTGAAGAGGGGAGTAAGTGCTTCATGAGAACATGTTTAAGCGTCGGTAAGGAAAGTGTGGTCTTCAGGTCCGTGAAACGCCCTCTGGGGAAGCTGGAGTCACCGCGCAGTCAGTTCCAAGGGGAGGCAGCGGCTCGCCTCCCTCCAGGGCCCTGT
>NW_006290032.1:399984-406786 GCF_000327345.1 Myotis davidii | reverse complement strand
GGGTTCGCGCAGAGCGGCCCTCCGTGGGCTGGCGCCCGGGCTCCCTGGGCTCCATGCAGCGAGGCCTGGGGGCCCAGGGGCAGGGCCCTGCCAGGAGTCGTCTGACTGACCTGTCAGAGAAGGGGTGGCCCGTGCAGGGAAGGGACCGCCCACGTGGAGCCATCGCACCAGGTGAGCCAGCCCCGGGCGACGTGTGCCATCTCCCCGGGAACGGAGGAGGCGATGGAGAGAGGGCTGACCCAGAGCGAGGCTTGCGTTTCCGGCTCACGCTCCCCAGGGCCGGCCATTGCACTCGACCTCATCTCTGAGCTGGTCTTTCCCTGCATGGCGAGCGGTAGGGCAGGTGGGAGCTGTTGCTGTCTCGCTTGTCCTGTCCTGTCCTGTCCCGGGAGCCACTGGGCCACTCGCATCAATTGGAGAGTTCCGGTAGAATTAGTGGGGCTCCTGGTGTCCTGTTTAAATATTAGGAACTGTCAGGATTCTAAACTGTTAGGAGAAAATGCCATTATTACATCTTCAAAAGAGCTTCCCTCTGCCCCCCACTCCCCAGCAAAAGCCCATCCGGTCCATGAAGTGCTTCTCTCCCTCTGTTCTGAGCGTTGGTGTTTCCCGGGTAAGAAACCCTATCCGCGGTGCAGGGTGGTGCCCACAGGCGGACGGCACTGTGCCTGACGCTCGGGAAGCCGTGGTTCTGAACGTGTCCCGGTGCCACGGGTCCAGGAGCGCTCGCGGCCGTGCTGCCCGCCCCCTTAGTGCAGCTGTGCCTCTGGAAGACTGGGCTTGCTTTGTACTTACGTATATTTTTCATGTCCATGGATTTTGAAATTATGTCATAATATTAAAAATACTTTTTCAAACCACACCCTTTGGCCCGGAGCTGGTAGTTGTGTTGGTGATGTCGGGACTGAAGGGCAGTCAGACGCCTTCCCTCTTCAGAGCTCTCACACTCAGAAAGGCAGGGCAGCGTGGACGCCGCGGTGCAGACCTGTGCGGAAAAGCGTGAGCACGGTTGCGGCAGACAGAGTGACGTCTGGGGCTGTCCTTCGTCCGGAGAGCACATACTCTGCTCCCGGCCTGCAGGCAAGCTCCCTGGAGGACAGCGAGGGAGCCCCCGTGCCAGGCGCCTGCTTCCTTCCCCTGCTGGGGCACTGGGTGCGCAGCCACAGTCAGCAACCTCGCCACACGTGGACCAGCCCCTCCCCGCCCCCCGTCTGCGAGCACCTCTGGGCTGCCCAGGCGCTGGTTCCCGTGCTGGCTAGTGCAGCTCTTCTCGTGCTGGCGGTGTCTCCTGGGCCCCGGTGCACATCTCCCTGCACGCTCCCTGCTTGTCACAGGCCCAGGGCCAGCGTGGTCTTCTCAGTGTCCTGTGCCTACTGGTCAGACCAAATTCCATTCCTCTGAAAACTGCCTGGCGTAATCTTGGCTGCTGTCAGATTTGGCAACTGAACAAAGCTGCGTGTAAACAACTGTGTGCAGTGTGTGTGTTGACATAGCGTTCGGCTCCTTTGGGTAAATGCCGAGGAGCACGGTTGCGGGGCCTTAGAGTGTGTGTAGTTGTGTGAGAAGGCGCCGCAGGGGCTGCGCCGGGTGCGTGCCCCCGGCAGTGAGCCTCCTGCTGCTCCGCAACCCGCACTGGGCGGCCCCGGCCCGTGCATGTGCCAGGCGTGCTGCTCGCTGCCTCCATTTGCCTGCCATCGGTGTGTCTCCTTTGGTGAGGTCTCTCTTCGGGTCTTTTGCCCATTTTTTAACCAGACTGTTTATCTTGGTGTGGAGCTTTAAGCTTCTTTGTCCTCTTCGATAGCCCTTCACGAGATCTCTGCAGATCTTCTCGTTGACATTGACTTTGGGAGAGCGAAAGTTTATACTTTTAATGAAGTTCAGCTTTTCAGTGATTTATTTTCATGGGTTGTGCCTTTGATGTTGTATCTAAAAGTCATCGCCAAAGCCAGGGTCATCTACATATTCCCTTATGCTATCTCCCAGCAGTTCCATGGTTTTGCATTTCACATTTTGGGCTCTGATCCACTTGGAGTTCATTGTTGTGACAGGTGTGAGGCCTGTGTCTAGATTCATGTTTTGCACGTGGCTATCCAGGGGCTCCAGCAGCGTTGGTTGAGTACATGGTCTTCGCTTCTGTGTCAGAGTGGGCTGGCTGTGTTCAGGGCTCCGTTCTGTCCCACGGTGTCTGTCCGTTCTCTCAGCAAGCCCACGCTCTCCATTACTGTAGCTTCTCCTGGTCTGCGTGGCTCTTCCGGGTCTTGGCCCCTCACACACAAACTTCAGGATCAGTGTCTCCGTCTCCACAGGTGACGCTGAGACCCCGGTTGGAGTTGTGCTTAGTTTACAGATTGGGTTGTTGAGAGCTGGCACCTGGACAATAGCAAGTCTCTCTGATGATTGACGTGGAAGTCTCTCCATTCGCGTAGCTCTTCTGCGAGATCTTCGCCGCGCTGTGCAGTTTTTCCATGTGGTGCTTCCATGGAAGACGTACGTCCAAGTATCTCCTTTCTGGGAAGTGGGATGTGGATGGGCAAGTGTTTTCATCTCACTTGCCTACTTGTGCTCTGTAAGAAGTCAGTGGGCTGTCAGATGTTAACCTCGTACCCTGCGGCTTGTTGTGATGGCTTAGCTCCGCAAGTCCATTGTCAATCTCTAGGGTTTTCCGCATAGAGAATCAGTCAGTCATCTGTGCGCAGACACCACTTCATTCCTTCTATTGTCTAGGGTTCCAGGGCTTGCGGCTTGTTGTGATGGCTTAGCTCCGCAAGTTCATTGTCAATCTGTAGGGTTTTCCGCATAGAGAATCAGTCTGTCATCTGTGCGCAGACACCACTGCATTCTTTCCTGCCAGTGCGTACACTTCATTCCCTCTATTGTCTCGGGTTCCAGGGTGAGCAGGGACACCCTGCCTCGTTCTGATCTTGGTGGGACAGCTCCACTTCCTCACGATGAAGTGTAATATGACGCATTTCGTAGATTTCTTAAATCGTGTGGAGGAGGGTCACTTCCGTTCCTAGTTTGCTGAGCGTTACTAGCAGGATGGGTATTGAGTTTTGTCAGGTGTTTTTTCTGCATCAGTTGGTCTGACCTTGTCTAACCAGAGCGGAGTTCTCTCCAGGTTAAGGAGAGGTGTCGTCTTAGAGCAGCCGGACGTGCCGGCTGGGCACAGGTTGGCGTGTCAGCGATGGCGTGAGCCCGCTGTGAGGACCACATCTGTTCAGGCTCCCGCTGGGCGGATGGCCTCCAAGAGTGACAGAGCCAAACCCAGGCGCAGGGTCGCCGTGGTCGGAGTCGCCATTCTCTGCCGCTGCTGCAAGTGGCGAAATCTGTCCAGGAGATCGGAGGGAAACCTGTTTAATGACTCGGTCGTGGTGTCTGGTCTCACACAGAACCAATGGAAAGGCGATCACTCCTTGTTCTGGAAAATAAGACGGCATCTCACCAGGGTCCTGGGACGGGGAGGAGAGAGCAGGGGTTGGAGCAGCTGCACCGGCTCCGTTTCGCTCCATGAAAATCTCCTCCTTGAAAAACGGGCAGGGTTTCTGGTGGAAGATTTCACACGGAAACTGCACTGTAACGTCCAACTGCCCCTCACCCCTCAGGACCTGCGAGTGACGCAAGGCCAGCTGAGGTTTTAATTTTGTTGAATTAGTGTGAACCAGGTAAGGACTGGGCAGAGCTTTCTGCCTACACAGACGGCCAGAGAGGACTGACACAGACAGACAGACAGACGGCCCAGAGAGGACTGACAGACAGACGGCCCAGAGAGGACTGACAGACAGACGGCCCAGAGAGGACTGACAGACAGACGGCCCAGAGAGGACTGACAGACAGACGGCCCAGAGAGGACTGACAGACAGACGGCCCAGAGAGGACTGACAGACAGACGGCCCAGAGAGGACTGACAGACAGACGGCCCAGAGAGGACTGACAGACAGACGGCCCAGAGAGGACTGACAGACAGACGGCCCAGAGAGGACTGACAGACAGACGGCCCAGAGAGGACTGACAGACAGACGGCCCAGAGAGGACTGACAGACAGACGGCCCAGAGAGGACTGACAGACAGACGGCCCAGAGAGGACTGACAGACAGACGGCCCAGAGAGGACTGACAGACAGACGGCCCAGAGAGGACTGACAGACAGACGGCCCAGAGAGGACTGACAGACAGACGGCCCAGAGAGGACTGACAGACAGACGGCCCAGAGAGGACTGACAGACAGACGGCCCAGAGAGGACTGACAGACAGACGGCCCAGAGAGGACTGACAGACAGACGGCCCAGAGAGGACTGACAGACAGACGGCCCAGAGAGGACTGACAGACAGACGGCCCAGAGAGGACTGACAGACAGACGGCCCAGAGAGGACTGACAGACAGACGGCCCAGAGAGGACTGACAGACAGACGGCCCAGAGAGGACTGACAGACAGACGGCCCAGAGAGGACTGACAGACAGACGGCCCAGAGAGGACTGACAGACAGACGGCCCAGAGAGGACTGACAGACAGACGGCCCAGAGAGGACTGACAGACAGACGGCCCAGAGAGGACTGACAGACAGACGGCCCAGAGAGGACTGACAGACAGACGGCCCAGAGAGGACTGACAGACAGACGGCCCAGAGAGGACTGACAGACAGACGGCCCAGAGAGGACTGACAGACAGACGGCCCAGAGAGGACTGACAGACAGACGGCCCAGAGAGGACTGACAGACAGACGGCCCAGAGAGGACTGACAGACAGACGGCCCAGAGAGGACTGACAGACAGACGGCCCAGAGAGGACTGACAGACAGACGGCCCAGAGAGGACTGACAGACAGACGGCCCAGAGAGGACTGACAGACAGACGGCCCAGAGAGGACTGACAGACAGACGGCCCAGAGAGGACTGACAGACAGACGGCCCAGAGAGGACTGACAGACAGACGGCCCAGAGAGGACTGACAGACAGACGGCCCAGAGAGGACTGACAGACAGACGGCCCAGAGAGGACTGACAGACAGACGGCCCAGAGAGGACTGACAGACAGACGGCCCAGAGAGGACTGACAGACAGACGGCCCAGAGAGGACTGACAGACAGACGGCCCAGAGAGGACTGACAGACAGACGGCCCAGAGAGGACTGACAGACAGACGGCCCAGAGAGGACTGACAGACAGACGGCCCAGAGAGGACTGACAGACAGACGGCCCAGAGAGGACTGACAGACAGACGGCCCAGAGAGGACTGACAGACAGACGGCCCAGAGAGGACTGACAGACAGACGGCCCAGAGAGGACTGACAGACAGACGGCCCAGAGAGGACTGACAGACAGACGGCCCAGAGAGGACTGACAGACAGACGGCCCAGAGAGGACTGACAGACAGACGGCCCAGAGAGGACTGACAGACAGACGGCCCAGAGAGGACTGACAGACAGACGGCCCAGAGAGGACTGACAGACAGACGGCCCAGAGAGGACTGACAGACAGACGGCCCAGAGAGGACTGACAGACAGACGGCCCAGAGAGGACTGACAGACAGACGGCCCAGAGAGGACTGACAGACAGACGGCCCAGAGAGGACTGACAGACAGACGGCCCAGAGAGGACTGACAGACAGACGGCCCAGAGAGGACTGACAGACAGACGGCCCAGAGAGGACTGACAGACAGACGGCCCAGAGAGGACTGACAGACAGACGGCCCAGAGAGGACTGACAGACAGACGGCCCAGAGAGGACTGACAGACAGACGGCCCAGAGAGGACTGACAGACAGACGGCCCAGAGAGGACTGACAGACAGACGGCCCAGAGAGGACTGACAGACAGACGGCCCAGAGAGGACTGACAGACAGACGGCCCAGAGAGGACTGACAGACAGACGGCCCAGAGAGGACTGACAGACAGACGGCCCAGAGAGGACTGACAGACAGACGGCCCAGAGAGGACTGACAGACAGACGGCCCAGAGAGGACTGACAGACAGACGGCCCAGAGAGGACTGACAGACAGACGGCCCAGAGAGGACTGACAGACAGACGGCCCAGAGAGGACTGACAGACAGACGGCCCAGAGAGGACTGACAGACAGACGGCCCAGAGAGGACTGACAGACAGACGGCCCAGAGAGGACTGACAGACAGACGGCCCAGAGAGGACTGACAGACAGACGGCCCAGAGAGGACTGACAGACAGACGGCCCAGAGAGGACTGACAGACAGACGGCCCAGAGAGGACTGACAGACAGACGGCCCAGAGAGGACTGACAGACAGACGGCCCAGAGAGGACTGACAGACAGACGGCCCAGAGAGGACTGACAGACAGACGGCCCAGAGAGGACTGACAGACAGACGGCCCAGAGAGGACTGACAGACAGACGGCCCAGAGAGGACTGACAGACAGACGGCCCAGAGAGGACTGACAGACAGACGGCCCAGAGAGGACTGACAGACAGACGGCCCAGAGAGGACTGACAGACAGACGGCCCAGAGAGGACTGACAGACAGACGGCCCAGAGAGGACTGACAGACAGACGGCCCAGAGAGGACTGACAGCCAGAGATGCGCCCACAGGAGGGAGGGAGGCCGTCCTGTAGCTCGTGGAGCTGCCAGAGCTGCTGTGCGAAGCCTGGTTGGTCTGACCTGGAGCAGTGAGGCTCCCACCTGTGGATCACGCCATGTGCTGTTGATGGAGGGTTTCCTGGCGGAAGGGGCTAGGAACCTTCTGGAATTCTCACAGATGGCTGTGGATGGCTGGATTCATGTTCTCATGCAGTGTCCGCATTTGTGAGCGCATGTTTGACATTTATCAGGTCAGCGATCG
>NW_006290032.1:399385-399884 GCF_000327345.1 Myotis davidii | reverse complement strand
GGGGCCACACCCAGTGATGGCTCGGTGTGGGTGGGGGCAGCGTCTGGCAGGAAGTCAGCCTGCACGCCTGTGCGCAGTGGGGAAGCGGGCCTCTGGCTCGGACGCGGGGTCTGTGATGGGGGTGTCACTGTGCTGGTTGTGACGTGCCGCCTGTGTGTAGGACCCGATCCCTCCGCGGTCTCTCCGGCTAAATCAGGCCGTTGACATAAATTACATTTTGGATGAAAGCTCTAAAAATGTTCGGTTCTCTGCATTTTTATTCAGAACAAGGTATGATACTGATTTGAAATCTTTCCTTAATGCAAATGTATTCCCTTCAGTTCACACCCGGACGCTTTATTGCCAACCTTGTTCCCCCTGCGCTGTCAGTCATGCCGAGTGCATCGGGAGCGCCGTCACAGGGCCGCTCGGCACATCTCCGTGTCCTTGCCACGGGACGGGTGGACAGAGAGCGGCAGCCGAGGACAGCGGTCATGGCCCAGGACTCCCTCCCGGTCAC
>NW_006290032.1:398718-399289 GCF_000327345.1 Myotis davidii | reverse complement strand
GAGGGGCTTCTCCCCAGGGGACCCGCACTGGGTGGGCGCCAGGAACCACCACGGCGATGAGGTGGCCTCTTGCCCCAAATTTCAAATGTGGCTGCGCTCAGCCCAGCAGTTTTACCTAAGGAAGCGGTGAGTGTCTGAGGGTGCACACGGGACTTCCGTGACTGATTTCAACTGGAAAGGCTCCGACAGGAGCAGGGCCCCGACTCCTGTGGAAGGAAGTCGCAGTGGCCTGATGTGCTTGCCGCCCCACCCACTGGGTGAGGACCGTGTGTTTTCTCTGTGTCTTTGCGCGGAGGGAAGGGTCCATGCTCACAGATGAGCAAGCTAAAGGGATGCGCATGAAGCACATCTACGCCCGAGGGTGATATCGGTGTTGAGAGAGGGGAGCGCTTGGTGCACCTCCGTAGCTTTAAAATTCCCTATCACACTATTACTTTGAAATTTAAAGCCATGCTGTTTTAGGGGAAAGAAAGAAACCCAAGCCAGAGATTTTGGAGGATTCTAGCCCGAACCAGTCGCCTATGGGCCCTGGAGAAGCAGCACCTCCAGGTCTACCCAACCCCGCGCCCCC
>NW_006290032.1:381228-398686 GCF_000327345.1 Myotis davidii | reverse complement strand
CCCCACCCCCTCCTGTCGGGAGCCGGCACACAGGGTGTGAGTGAGCTCCCTGAGGACCGGAGTCCAGCTGGGGATGAGGGGAGTCCTCGCAGGGGGCGCAGACCCACTCCTGGCCGGTCACCACCACCGCCTCCTGGGACATGGCCTGAAGCCGTCTTCGATCCCTGGCAAACCCGTGGCCTGAGAGAACCGGCCGTCGGCACAGCCCAGCTCCCAGCCGGCTCTGATCTTGCAAGGCCACCTCTCGCCACAGGCATGTCCATCCCTGGCGGTGAGGAACCCTCAGGCAGGCTGGCTGCGCATCCCTCTGCCGCCTCCACAGGCCGTCCTCCAGCGCTGAGACAACAGCCCACACTCTCCCCCACCCCACACTCACTACGGGGAGCTGCATGGGCGTCTCCAGCAGCGCTTCCCGGAGATGAGTCCTGAGTGACTGACGCTGTGAAGCGTGGTGTCCTCAGGGTCTGGTGACACAGGCATAGGCAGGAGAGGAACATGTAGGTTATGTAGACTGACCACTAGGAAATGGCAATGCTTACAGTTTTAAAACACTTTCTTATAGTAATTTTCAAATAACACAAAATTCCCATGAGTGTGGTGCAGATCCATAGCCACCTGATGTTTCCTCTCTCACAGAGTGACGGGCGGGGAACTGTTTGAGGACATCGTGGCGCGAGAGTACTACAGCGAGGCCGACGCCAGGTGAGTGAGCGCCCCGCACCTCCTGCCCTGCAGCGCCCGTGCGGCCTGGACTCAGCTCCATCCGGACTCCGTGAGGACATCCCCTCACTGGTGGTTTTCTCTGCGGGGTTTCCAAGACAACTCCCTGGAAAAAAAACCTATGAGTCTGGTCTAAACTTTATTTTTCTCTGGTGTCTGTAGTTAGAGTGTGCATTTCGTTTTTCTGTTCTTTACTGATTAAGACATTTTATTTTTTAAAGCCTCACTAGAATGGCTTCTGCTAAAGAAATACACTTTTTTAGCAGATGTGAGAGATGGAAGATTGACACCCACTGGTCTCCAATCCCCGCTCCCAGTGTGCCTAGTCACTTAACGACTCTTCGACTTCTGTTTCAGTTCATTAAAATTAAGTAAAATTAAAAGCTCAGTTCTTGGGTTGCACCGGCCACATCTCAGGGGCCAGGGGCTATGATGGGCAGCAGGTCCGAGCACCGGCCTCTGGGCTTTGGAGCGGCCCAGAGTCACCCAGAGGCCGGTCCCAGTCAGCTGGGAGCCCTTACAGCCCTGGGACCCGCATCTGGAAAACACTCATCCAGGAATTCCAGAGGGTTCCAGAGGCCTTTCCAGTCTCGTCACTGACAGATTTGTACAGAAGTTGAAAGTGGCTCCCATTTTGTCTCACTTGAAAGTGCCAGGCTGCCCAGAGGTGACGCCGTGAGCAGCAGCCGCTTGCTTAGGCCGGTGGATCTCAGGCCCCTCGCCTGGCACCCTGGTCGTCCGTCAGCAGGGGAGCAGAGGAGTGTTCTGAGAAGATCAAGGGAAGAGTTTTTATGGTTGAAGGATCGGGCTGGTCCGGCCGCCGCGGCCCGTCTCCTGAGCAGCGGGCTGCGCAGCTCCCTGGTCCCTGCACACGCCCTGCGCCTTAGCCCCACTGCTCATGGCTTTCTGTGGTCTCACCATGGCTGGCTCTGCTTTTCCACGGGGTTTCCACTGCCAGTGTCAACGGGAAGCTCCGTGTCACGTCTGCCCCGCTGAGTGACTTGCCAACGGCTCCCAGACCCACACCCTCGCGAGGCCCCTGCGGCTCCTGCGCAGCCTGGAGAACCTGCGCTGGGGAGGGCGGGGCTCAGGGTGGCCAGCAAGCTGGGGGCTCACTCGAGTGCTCAGTGCTAGGTGAGCAGCCAACATACGATCGAAAACTGCCGGTGAAGTTAAATATTAAGATTGTGTCACCATCGAAGGGCCCAGGGTGACGGCAGCCCCGTGGCGGGTCACCGTGCGCTTGCTCCATGGCGGTGGAGCTCACGGGCACGTTCAGGGGAGCCCGTCACATGCAGGAGACAGCACTCTCTTCTGAGCCACGAGTGTCAGCACCTTCTGCAAACGGTTTGCAGGCGTTGGCTGGTCAGGAAGCTCGGGTCCCGCCTGCTCACCAGGGAGCACGGCGAAGGCCTGCAGTGTGGGTGCTGTCTCCTTCCTTCTTCCCGTGACTCCTCAGGCCGAGAACCTGCCCGTAGTTTGAGAAGAGAAAGTGAGTTTCCCAGGAGGCAGTGTAAAGTGGGCGTTAAATAGAAGGAAACGAGCCCCAAGATCCAGGAAGCGCAGGCAGCCCTCAGGCGAGCCCTGGTGCAGCTGGCCACCTGAGGGCCCGGGGTCTCTGCAGCGCCAGCCCTGACCGCGTGTCGGCCCTGCCCTGGGTACACCAGGCGGTCGCTGTCCACCGGCTCCCCGTGGCGCGCTGCCCCGTACCCTGGTGGTGGAGCGCGTCCTCACTGAGCTCTCGCTTCCTCCGGCCGTGGTGTGGGCCTGAGCTCGGACGCTGCTGGGCGGTGGCCCACGTCACTGTCGGGGGACGGGAACGGAGAGCCACAGTGGGGGTCCCTCTAACTGAACGGCGTTTGCCAGCAGGGAGCAGGCCCGAGAGAGAGGGCACGGCTGGTGCATCTCCGGAGGTGACAGCAAGCGCTGCTCCAGGGGCTCCCGTTGTACCGTTTGCCCCTCGGCTCCTAGCCCTTCCCCAGAAGCAGCCCGACTGCCGCGGGCTCCACGTTGTGGGCAGACTTTTGGTTCTCCTTCTCCTGGGGACCTGTTAGTTTTCCTCCAACGTGTCGCGCCGGAGCAGTGCTGCCGAGTCAGACGGTAGCTGTGCCCCAGGTCCGACCCTCTCACCTGCCGCATCCTCCTCCTTCCCCCGGTGCCGTGGTGACCAGGCGTGCACAGTTCAGGCATGCGAGAGACCCCCATACGCTTGGTCCCTGAAGAGTTTCCCAAGACATGATGGGAGCGGGTACACGTTCTCCTCCTGGAAACCTTCCCTTCTGGGTAGCGTGATCGCGTTTGACACGGGGATGAACGAAGCAGCTCAAGTGGTTTTGCCTGAACATGCCACAGAGTCCGTGCTGGGACCAGAATCACCAGTACCTTCACTCGGCAGTTTTCAGTTCCTGTGTAAGGTTGGGAATTGGGAGAGAGTGTGATTGTGTGTGTGCTGGGACTGCACTGCCACCGGCACCCGGTCCCCAGCGCCCTCTGCCTTGTGTCTCCGCAGCCACTGCATCCAGCAGATCCTGGAGAGCGTGAGCCACTGCCACCTCAACGGCATCGTGCACAGGGACCTGAAGGTCAGTGCAGCCCATGTCTGGTTGAAGGAGCGTGTGATGTTTCTGTGGAAGAGCCAAGGGCGGGCACTTAACCTGGTTCCCTCGTTGCTCCTAGCTTTCCGCCCACACTGACTGTTGTGAATGATGCTCCGTGCCTCCCAGCTGCTTGTCTGCAGGCTAAACGCGCGTCACAGCCACGGGGTGCTGTGGCATCACAGCGACAGTGCAGGACGTGCCTGCTCTGGTTTAGGCAGTGCACCAGGGGGCGGGGCTGCACCAGGGGGAGGAGCTGCACCAGGGGGCGGGGCTGCACCAGAGGAGGAGTTTCACCAGGGGGCGGAGCTGCACCAGGGGGCGGGGCTTCACCAGGGGAGGAATTTTGCCAGGGGGCATGGCTGCACCAGGGGAAGAGTTTTGTCAGGGGACATGGCTGCACCAGGGGAGGAGTTTCACCAGGGGGCAGGGCTGTACCAGGGGCAGGGCTGCACCAGGGGAGGAGTTTTGCCAGGGGGCAGGGCTGTACCAGGGGCAGGGCTGCACCAGGGGGCGGGCTGCACCAGGGGGCGCTTTCCCTAACCCAGCGCTTGCCTGGAGGCCAAGGCCTGTGACGTGTGCCATCCTCGGAGTGCACACCACCTCTGTTGTGAGCCCCAGAGGCTGTGGTGGGAAAGCTGGCGGCACGTGGCTCCCCCAGGCCCTCAACCCTCGGTGGAGAGGGTCCCCGGGCAAGCAGGGCAGGCTTCTTAAGAACACATCGGTGTCTGAGAGTCACCCCATGTGCCCTGTGTCCACACGAGACCAGGAAATGGGAAGAATGGGGAACCACTTGGAGGTGCAGACGACAGCTGGAAGATTTTGTTTGTGTTCTAACCTAATCCTGGTTTAAAGGAAGCATCTTTAAGGTGGGTTTTTTTAGAACACACGGGCCCCCCGTTGGGCACACGTCTGGCAGGACCCTGCTTGTCCGAGGCAGTGGGTGCTGTGCCTGAGCAACGTGTCTGTGCTTCCGAGAAGGTGGCACGCCGGCTGTTCACCAGGCAGGGCCGGCTCCTGAGTGTGTGGGGACCGCGCTGCCCCTGGTGTTGGCACACAGTCGCTGCACTCAGGCCGCTTGGGCCACGGGGCACGAAGGGGCGTGGTGCCTGGACTGTTGAATGCAGTGCCGTCTGCAGCAGATCCACTGGGGAGCGTGGGCTCATTCCCACTCGGGACGAAACATGGTCCTCGCCCGCTGAGATTTCGGTTCCGAGTCTCCAGTGGCGGCGAGCAGCGTGATGGCCCCCTCGTTCTGGACTCATCTGTGGACAAGGGTCAGACCCCGCAGCCAGGCCGTGGGGGTCCCGATAGCGAGTGGGCGGTTACCCAGGTTCTAGAGCCGCAGGAGAGTCACTAGTAGGTTGTGGCCCCGTGAGGGCCGTCAGCCCGGGAAGGCGGAGGACGCCAGGCATCCTTTTTCCTTCATACGTGCCTCCCGGGGACCCGACAGGCCTTTCCAGTAGGTGAGGAAGGCCACACAGACGTGCTGACCAAGCAGGTTTACTGAGCACACGCACATCCTGACGCTCTAGGACGCCACTCAGCCCCGCGTGCCACGGACGACGAGAAACGTAGGTTTGGGAAGTGAGCGAAGGAGGGGCCTTGGTTTCCCGACTGTGCCTGTGCTGTTCAGAGGAGGCGGCCGAGAAGCGGAAATGAAGGAAGACGTGGGCAGGAGCATCTGCGTGTGAGCGCCGTGTGGGCAGTGGGTCTTCGTTTGAAACCTCGGCCTGGCCGGGCGTTGGCACCGGTGCAGCGGCTTGGGCCGCTGTGTGTCTGGTGGGCCCCTGAGGTTTCTCATGGGCAGACCTCTCTAGTGTGTGTCCTGGAAGAATATGTCTCTAAAGATCCACAGGGCATTACTTGAGGATGAGATTTGTAAGCAAAACGTTGCCTTCGTTTCTGGAATCTCCCTTTGACCTCAGTTTGCATCTGAGAGCATTCAGTGTCGAAAGCCCAGGCGTGGTCAGTGGTGTTTCCTTGGACGGCGCGTCCGCTAGCCCTTCGCAGGCCCCCTCCCCATCGGGATGAGGGGACAGCACGTTCCTTTGAAGATTCATTTTTCTGGTGATCTTATTCCTTCCACACCATGTGCGGACAGAGCCCTTTTGTTCCTTGTCAGAACGCAGAGCTGCTCATTTCCAAGCAGACCTACAGGACTGGCGCGTTTTTATGCGATGGGGTCGGCCGCTCTTTGTGATAAACGGACCATTTGAAATCTTCCTCCGTGTGTGGAAAGCCAAGGGCCAAGGATGGGGAGTGTCGCTTCTCTCCCAGGACCTTCGTCCTGCATTTTCTGGGTCGTGACGTGGATGTGTGTCCGTGTCCAAGGTCAGCTGAGCCCTTTGCGGGCGGGAGCGTGCATCAGCGCAGGCGGCAGGCCCGCGTGTGAGCTGTGCGCTAAGCTGCTCTCTGACCTGCGAGCTGAAGTCGCTGATTGGAAACTCGGGCCAGGACCTCGGGAGGGCTCGCTGCCGCACGGGCCGCTTCCCGCCAGGCGGTGAGGTGCAGCACCGCCCGCGCGGCTCTTCTGGGGAAGTGTCTGCTCCGTCCTCTGCCGTTAGAGGACGGGGTGAGCTTCGGGGAGCTCACTCCTGCTCCTGCCAGACGGCTCCCCGTTAGGCCCCCTCGGCCCCGGTCCCCGCGTGTTCCTGGGCTTGCCACAGCCCCGGCCACTGCTTGTCCTGGTCTCGCCCGCACCTGAGAAGGGGAAGGGGGCAGCTGGGCTCCTCCTACCTGGCTCTACACTGGACGTTGCAGTGACTGTTCTCAGGCCCTGGCTCCTGTGCTCGTCCAGGGACCATGCGGACGTGTGAGCACACCTCGGTCATCCACGCCCGTTAGAAGCCCGTGTTGCTGTCCATCATCAGAGGCCCGGCTGGGCGTGAGTGGGTGCTGACTGCAGCCCCTCAGGGAGCACTGCTGTGGCTCAGGGGGCTGCAGGGTGCGGTGCAAGCTGAGCGCTGAGGGGTCGCAGGGGCCTTCCGTCCAGGAAAGGCAGTGCCAGCACAAGCAGCACCAACTAAAGGTGATGGTTCCGCCCGTCACTGGCCACTGAGTAACGGAGACGAGTGTCTCTGAGGCAGTCACACCCGCAGGGCGGCCAGCCGGTGGGCACACCCGGTGTGGAGCCCCAGGACTGGAGACGGGCTGAGCACTGCAGGGCGGGCAGAGGCACCCAGCAGAGACCAGGAGGGGCAAGTGGGGGGAGTGGGAATTAGGGCAGGGGTACACGTCACTGCCCTGGCAGGATGGGTGTGTGTGGGGGGGGTGGGGGGGTGGATGGTGGGTGTGGGATGGATGGTGAGTGGATGGTAGGTGGATGATGGGTAGATGGGTGGTGGGTGGATGGTGGATTTGAGGTGGGGGGGTGGGTCAATAGATGATATAGAGGGACAAAGAGATGTTAATGAAGGTAGTAATTCTGGAGATTGGGGAGGATTTTAAATACTGTTTCATGGGAAAAAATTAAAGTTATGAGCAGAAAGGAAATGCATCCTTGGCGGGGGGTGGGGGGGGTAGGGTAAGGCATAGTCAGCTCTTGGTCACGTGGTGGTGCGTGTATCACATTGAGTTCCACACTGTGGACAGATCTAAAACCACAGCTCCTTTTCTGAGAGCCACACGTAGATGAGATGTTAGAGAACGTGTTTGTGCGTTATGTGTGTCTAGTATTTTAGGAACAAGCTGTGTGTGTGATAAATCCCACGGTGCATCGAGTCGCTCTGCTTTTTGCCATTGAGGCCTATGTGTGCCAGGCCAGGGGCGGCACTGGGTGTTGGCACAGGCAGCTACCTGAGCGTGTGCTGACGCGACAGCAGTCGGGGAACAGAGGTGCCGGCCTCGCCCACATGTGCTGATGGAAGCAGACCCCTGATCGCACGCTGTCGGCACGCGCTTCTGCTGGAAGCTCCCTGGGCCGAGCACACACACACGCACCCATTCCCTGGAAAATAAAACAAAACTCACGTGCCACGTGCCTGGGAGACCCCAAAAATCACATGTGCCACGTGCACGCAGACCCCAGAAACCATCTGTGTAAACTGGTCCAACTCTCGGTATCATTTTGCCACGTTCCTTCTGCTGAGTGTCTGCTCTGCAGGCTCTGAGCCACTGCCTGTGGCCGGGCCGGGCCCCGCGTGCCCTGGGAGCGGGCAGCACTCTCCCTCCTGCCCAGGGTCTGTCCATGCGTCCGTCCGACCGCGCCATGCAGGTCATCCTTTCCAGCTGCGTCGCCCTGGGTCAGGAACGGCCGCCCAAGAGGCCAGCGCGTGCCGGTTGCTCCCCGATCGCGGAAAGCGTGTTGGTTCAGTCACTCACGATGGCTCCCGTCTTTCTCCTTCTTCCTGAACCAGCCGGAGAATCTGCTCCTGGCCAGCAAATCCAAGGGGGCGGCCGTGAAGCTGGCAGACTTTGGCCTCGCCATCGAGGTTCAAGGGGACCAGCAGGCGTGGTTCGGTGAGTAGCCCCCCGGCCCCACCCACTCCCGACGAGAACTGTGGGGACGGCTCCCCACAGCTCCAGCGTGGAGACAGGGCCCACAGCACTGACCCTCCTGGCACTGCAGGGCGTCAGTCAGAGGGATCGGAGGGTGTGACGGGAGCAGCAGGAACTCTGCTGGGCGGGGAGGGCCGGAGCCGACAGATGCCGCTCGCTCACTCGCTCACTCGCTCAGCGCTCCTGGCTTCCCTCGGGAGGAGAGGGCCTCCGCGCCGCCTCACTGGACGCTGAGACGATGCAAAGAGCAGGACTTGGAATCTCGCAGCGCTCCCAGGCCTGGGATTCCTAAGTGAAAGTTTTAAGAAATAGTTAAAAGAACACATGTACATAGATAGGCGTTGTGTTCCATCTTAACACGTTAAGCGTCATGTCCGGACCTCGTCAGTCACTGTTGACTGACGATACACAATTTAAAAATTATATTCTTCTATTAATAAACCTTAAATAACTTGGAGATCATAAAGGAATGCACCTAAATATTACTTGTTCCCAAAAAGAATTTTAATGAATGTTATTACAACACGGTCTACGCAAACATGGTTGTCCTGTGCGGGTTCCACAGGTGTTACAACTGATTTGTCAACTTCCTGGCAGCACCTCCTCCAAATCGTGCTGCGCTGCCTTCGTGGCAGTTTTTACAATATCTGCGAGCTCTAGCCACTCTTCCAGTTTTTCGTTGCAGTTTGTGACGAGATATTTGAGTCTATGTACAGCACAGCTACTTGGAATTTCTTCATCCCAACAGTTTGTTAGATGGGCAGCTAATTGCTTCTGAAATTCTGGGATACACATATTCTTCTTGCTATTATTTTTAAATAAAATACAAGCATTGAGAGCAGCAGTATTTAGTAGGAGCTCAAAGGCTAGCTTTTATACCATTTCATGGGTTTTCGTGCCAGATTATCATAGGCACTCATTGATCACATATGTCAACTGCTTTTCCTGCATTGTGATCCACTACAGGTTTTGGTTTCAAGTGGTGACCTGACCTGTTCTCTGACGTGTGTTTTGTTGAAAGAAGTAAGATGTCCCCCTTATCTTTCCGTTTTAAAATGGTTATTCCTTTTTTTTTCTCTTTTGCTATAAATCCTCCGTTTTAATTTCTTTGGCGTTACTTCATGAGGACTTCCCCGTTAATTTGAACATAATGTTCCTACTAAATGAGGATTGTTATCGAGTAATTTATATGCTAAATCTAAACTCGTGAACCAGTTGTCTATGTACAATGTGTGTCCCTTGTTGAAAACATCTCTACAAAGAGACATTACAACGTTAGTTGGTGTCGTATTTTCTTTTTCTAAACTTTTCCCTGCGTATACACAGAAAGCATACGTGTACCCAGGTCTGCTGTGCAACTTAAATAATTTAATATCGCATTTGTGGCATTCGTGTTTTCAATATTGCCTAAATATTATGCGGCCACGAAATGGTATCAAAGATTCATCGATACATAGAGCTTCAGATGGATCATAATCTTTTTTGAAATTTATTTCCATGTTATCTGTTAGTTGTATTTTGCATAAACAATTGGAAACATCTGCCTCCCTATTGTCTGAAAAATGCAGCATTCGTAATAATGTTTCAAATCTATTTCTTGAGATTTTTTTCGGGAAAGTTTGCATACATGCAAGATCATGGGACCAATATAAACGTAAAAATGGTATCTAACTAGTCCATCCATAGAATCACCCAAAAAGTCTTTTCATTTCATTTCTGTTTGTCACAGTCCACCTGCACAAACACTGCGAGTTTTCAGCCCCTAGTTTTTGCGATGCATGTAAGTTCATTTCTTTGGCGAGATCCTCAAACAGCTCATTAGGCACAAACAGTTCATAAGAATTCTCTACTGTTGCACATGACTTTACATTCAAGTCTTTAGCCCTAAAGCCAGACGGATAGGTGAAAGGCATAGTCCTTGGTTGATTACCTCTGGATCATGCCATTCTTCAAAAGCCTCACCCTCATCCTCTGATGACGAAAAAGAATAACGTTTTTTAGGAAAACTAATTTCACTTGAGTCGCTTTCACGCGCTGCTTCTACTGACATTGTCACTGTTACGGGTAAAGAAAAACTGTTAAACTGCACTGGAACACGGACCACAGACAACTGACCGAAGAGAAAGCATTTCTAAAAGAACACAGAGTACAGATTGCGATAAACACATACAGGAATATGCCTGAAGATGTGCATGCAGTCTTATCGCAACCCTACTCAGCTCTCCGGCCGCCAGCATATCGGTGAAATCGGACATCGCGGGCTAAACGGAAAGGAAGACCAAGCCGGCCTGGCGCTAACGTGTTCAATGTCCTTTCTCTAAAAGGCCAGCCTCCTCTCTGAAGTTTGGCTAATGTTGACATTTCTCTGTGTTTACCTCCAACCACGGAGGAGATGGGAGCTGAACCAGCTGAGATCGCAGCGTTTCTGCCACCGGGACCCCTCGGCGACCGGCCTGCAGCAGCTGCTTTGCACTGACGTCCGCACCCCGTGTGCCAGGCAGGCGCCGAGTCACCCGTTTCCTAGGGCGCCCTGAGGCAGCCCCTCCCCAGCCTCGTCCCCTTCCCTCCTGATGCTCAGCGGCCGCGATGAGCGAGCACTTCACGTGCCTCCCGCTTCTAGTCCTTTTCCTCTGAGCAGCTGTCCGCCCTGCCAGGCTCCCTCTCCCGCCTGGGCCCAACACGCCCATCTGGCCGTGCCCGCAGCCCCGCTGCCCGCCCCTCGCCTGTCTTCCAGGTGATGGTGGATGGCATGTGGCCTCCCGGCGATGGGGGTCCTCCCGGCGATGGGGGTCCTCCCGGCAATGGGGGTCCTCACTTGCTCCTGCCGTCCTTGTCCTTGTCCTCATCTTTATCGTGTGTCCATGGGACCAGACGGTTCTTGTCTGTGGCCCGCTCCTGTTCCGTACGCCTCCCACACACCCTCCCGCCCACCACGAGGCCTGCCCTCCGCCTGCCGGGCTTGTCCCTGCAGAACAGACGAAGGTGGGCCTGGGACTCGTTCTGTGAGCATGGGCCTCCGTCGCCTGCGTGCTGGTGAGAACACAGCCTGGCGGGTCTGGCAGGAGGCCGGGCGCGCACAGCAGGGCCTGTGCCTGCGGCCTTGTCCGTGCACAGGGCGGGGCGAGGAGCAGACGGGCGGCCTCCGCGATGGGCATACTGGGCCGTCCCGAAGGAGGGGCCTTGTTCCCGCTGGCAAGGCGCTAAGGGCGTCCAGGCGCGGGCTGGGCCGGGAGGGTCTCAGGCCTGAGGACTGCGCAGCTGGCGTGCGGCGGGTTGGTGGGGCAGGAGGGGGCCTGGCCTAGTGAAGGGGCTGCTGTGGCCTGGAAGGTCAGGGATGTGGTGAGAAGTTGCAGGTGCAGTGGGCGTGCTGGGCTCTGCAGCAGGCGGTGGTAGTGGGGTGGGAGGTGGGCAGCCGCCTGCCGGGGAGGCCAGTGTGAGGACGTGAATGGGGGTGGGAGGGGGCACGAGCAGGTTCCCTTCCTCAGGCAGCACACAGCTCTGAGCTCCGGGAATCTCACCGGGGCCTGGTGGGTTCTGTCGAGAACAGAGTGGGACCCTCCAGAGCTGGGGGAGTTGGGGGGGGATAGGATCGGAGGAGGATGACCGGGAGCAGGAGCATGGACGGAGCCTCATGCCCAGAGCCACGGTGGAGTTGGCGCCAGCGTCCAGCCTGAGCGCCAGGGGCCGTCTGTGCTCCTGACCCTCCTGTGTCATCTCCACGGGGAGGCAGGCGGCTGTGTGGGCGGGGCTGGCCCTCTGAGTGAGGACAGCCTCACCCTGGCTGACTCCTGGACAGTCGCTCCCACTCCCGGGCGGTGTCTGCGGTGGAGGTGGCGCTCCCGCAGGCGTGCTGAGCCGGGAGCTGTGAGCAGCCTCACCTCGGGGGTGGACACGCTCGCTCGGGTGGCCCAGTGCGTCTGCTGCGACTGCAGGCGCGCGTTGCTGGCAGCAGCGGGTCTCGGGGGCCGGGACGTGGGGAAAGCTCCATGCCCCAGCACACACTGCCCATGTCAGCTCTTGCTAAGTGCCCGTTAGAGAAGCGCCTTTTCAGAAAATGCGCGTTTCTGAAGGTGAGACCCCTCGTTGCTCAGGCGAGGTACATGGGAGTCCTTGTGCAGCCTGGGGGGCGGGGCACAGGGTGGCTGGGCCTGGTGAGTGCCCACAGCTCCCCCATGTCCGCTCAGTGTCATCTGCCTCAGTGCCACGTGTCTGACCCGTGTCACCTGTAGAAGGTGGTGTCGGCTTTTTACTTTCCTGAGAGAAGGACAGAACTGTCTTCGTCGTGTGGAATGCCAGGTTTCGGGCTTTTATATAATTTTACTCAGAAGAGAAAGGGTCTGGGCGGGGGCAGCCGTGGGAGGTGGCAGGTGCGGAAGATGCAGGAACATGGGCTCCTCAGCGTCGCTCCCCATTCCTGGGGCCGAGGTGCCCCCCTCCTGGTGCAGGGCCTCCGCCCAGGACACGGGCGCCTGCTTGTTGGTGCCCAGGGGGAGGCTGGGGCCTCGCCGTGTGGGTGGGGCGTCCTCCCCTCACAGGGAGCTCAGCCCCACACAGAGAAGGTGCTGCTTGAGGGCCGCAGGGGCCGGCCAGCACCTGGGGCGGCTCGTGTCAGGACAAGCTGGGTGTCCTGAGCCACCGGGCGGCGGGTCCGTGTGCAGGGCCTGGGAGAGACGCTGCCTTCCTGCCTGAGGCCGGCTCACCTGGACCCACCGCGGACGGAGCAGAAAAGCTCTCGCCGCCTCCGCCTCCCATTTCTCTGTCCCCCTGCCGACCCCCTGGCTCTGCCCGCAGGTTTCGCTGGCACGCCCGGGTACCTGTCTCCAGAAGTGCTGCGGAAGGACCCCTACGGGAAGCCGGTGGACATGTGGGCCTGCGGTAAGCACCCCGGCAGGTTCGGGCAGCGCAGCTGACGGACTGAGATGGGACCTTCTCCATCTGCGCCTGGGGCCCTGCAGCGAGGTCACCGGGAGGGCAGGCGGGCCCTGTTGGCCGTCTCTGACTCAGGAGCCCCTTCCCGTTCCCAGGAGAGGCCCAGGGTGCTGGTCTGAGCGGGTCCTTGAGGTGAGGGACGTGGCGGCCCACGGTGAGCCTGCCTGGGCCTCTGTCCTCCTCAGCAGCCTCGTGGAGCCTCGGTTTCCACAGATCTTGCACGTGGGGAGGGGAGCAGGGGTGCCGCTTGGAGAGAAGGAGCCGGCCGTCCTGTGGGTCCGGGCAGCGCCGTGCCTGCAGCGGTCTCTCCGGGAGCTCACTGCCCTGGGAGAGGCTGAAGAAGGGGGACAGGCGCTCTGGGCGGTCCTGTGGGGCTGTGGACATAGTCCCCTCTGGGCACGCACGGCTCCCGCCGCCTTCGCTGCTCCTCTCTCAGCCTGGACGGGCTGCACAGCCTCGATTCTGAAAGGAACTTGGTTTTACTTAAAAACAAGCCCTTCCCTAAGGCGTGGAAGGTGAGCTGTTCAGGCTCTGCTGCTTGTGGCCGCGTCAGTGGCAGCACCAGGTGCCGTTCATTTAACCTGGGAGCACCCGGCTCTGGGCCCTCCTCGCCCAGGGCGGCCACTGGGAGGTCCCACGCTGGTCAGTCTTTGCTGGGCGCCTGCCGCCCCACCCGTCCTGCCTCTGAGTGGCTTCTCTACTGTGAAGGGGGAGGGGGCGGTATTGCCCTCGTGGGATTAGAAGTGGTCAAGTAGCACACAGATGAAATTCAGAGAGTCTTGGCTTTTCAATAAGTCAGCCCCACCAGCTCTGCTTCTGCTGCTGGATTTAGCAGGCGGGCACTGAGGGGTGTGGGGGGAGTGGGTGTGTAGCTGCCCTCAAACCCTGAACGCTGGAGGGAGGGCCGGTGGTACAGGCTGGGTGGGCACCTGGGCCTCCGCGGGCCACCGAGACCCTGTATTGAGACGGAGACCACGGAGCAAGGGCTTCCTCTCCTCGCAGGCTGTCCACACGCCCAGCCCCTGCTGTCAGGGCGGGAGTGTATGCCCGGCTCCATGCTCAGCACACAGCCCAACTAGAGGCAGAATGACTAAGAAACAGAAGCAAACTCTGAGACTGCACAAGTGAGCGAGCAGGAGGCAAGGCGGAAGCTCGGGAGGCCTCAGCTCGGGCCTGCGGGCTCTGCCATGGCCGTCGCCCGCGCTGGGCGCTGGGGCTGTGCTCGGGAGCATCCCCTCCCCCCGTGCCTCCAAGCACACCCTCTGCCTGCGGGGGGAGGGGGGCCGTCCAGGGCCTGCCACAGGAGCTCCGTGGCTGCGACCTAATGCTGTTCCCGCTCGTCCCTGCAGGCGTCATTCTCTACATCCTGCTGGTGGGGTACCCCCCCTTCTGGGATGAGGACCAGCACAGACTCTACCAGCAGATCAAGGCCGGAGCTTACGATGTACGTGGGGGCCGGGGCTTCCCGGGGCGTTCTCGGGGGGCAGCCCGCCTCCTCCCCGCCGCATGCAGGTCACCCACGGGCTTCGAGGTCATCCTCACAGGGAAACGTGGCGCGTCTTGCGTGTCCTCAGCCACGTCTGCTGAGAGCGAGAGGGAAGTAGCTCCCATCTGAGGAAGGACGTCTTGTCCAGTGTTGGCTCTCGGTGCATTTGAACACCTAGGAGTGGAGACGTGTTTGCTTCAGGAGGGCTCCCCCTGTGGGTGTAATACCGTCCCCAGCGCCTGTCATCACCTGCCGCCTGTGGCAGCACTTGCACGGCCTCACCGCCCCTCCCATCGCTGGGCTCGGTGCCTCTGGGCCCTGGGCCGGCTTCCGCTCGAAGAAGGGGCTGCACAGGGAAGGCCTTTGAAAGGCACAGGCCAGACGTGCTGTTGACGATCGGACGTTTGTCTGTGCACTCACCCATGGACTGAGGTCCTAATCTGAAGAGTAAGGCCGCGTTGTTTCCCTTCTTTCTTTACTTTTTAATAAATTTTTATTGAGTTCAGAGAGGAAGGGAGAAGGTGGGATAGAAACTTCAGTGATGAGAGAGAATCATTGACCGGCTGCCTCCTGCACGCCCTGCACTGGGGATCGAGCCCAAAACCGTGTCCTGACTGGGGATCGAACCCTGACCTCCTGGTTCATAGGTCGACGCTCAACCACTGAGCCACGCCGGCCGGGCTGGGCGTAAACTCTTATCCCTTCACTGAGAGCATCTCTGCTGAATGTGCTCATTATGTGAGTGAGGCTGCGTCATTATCAACAAAAACGCCACTTACAGGAACAGGGTGAAGCTTCGCTGTGAAGTCCCCGGTGAAGCGATTCCTGAGGGAAGCGAGGGAGCAGCCCTTCCAGGACTGGCTCTGGCGAGGTTCCTGGCGAGGGGCCAGCCTTCGGAAGGGCTGGCGTCTGGCCGAGGCTCACGGCCCATGCAGCCCGGATGTGGCCGGCCGCCCTGCTGTCCCTGCTCAGGGCGGGAGGTGCCCCGGGACCCGGGACCGGCATAGCGGCACGCAGGCGTCGGTACCTGGGGTAGCTCTCCGCTCTGTGCGTTAGTGATTTCTGTAAATAATCTGGGGAGGGTTGCCTAGAATTTCATGTTCAGATCCAAGCGAAACTCCAATGAGAGGACTAAGATTCTCAGAATTTCCTAAACTCCAGGATGTGTGGACCAGACATCACATGCCGAGTGTGTGTGTTTGCCCCCAGCAGCGCCTCTTCTCTGACAGAATGTAACTAGGGGACGGGCAGCTTCCACCTCGGTCGGCTTCTCTGGACGGTTCTGCTCCGACAGCGTGACCGATGGGAAGCTCATGGCCGCGGGGAGGAGTCTGTACTTGCTGCTGCCTGTCCCACGGCGGGGACCTGCCTCTAACTCTGAGTTTATGCCTTGAAGTTCCCATCACCAGAGTGGGACACGGTGACTCCCGAAGCCAAAGACCTCATCAACCGCATGCTGACCATCAACCCCGCCAAGCGCATCACCGCGTGCGAGGCACTGAAGCACCCGTGGATCTGCGTGAGTGGGGCCCGCCCGCCCGCCTGCGGCTGGCAGGGGCTTAGAGCACTTTTTGCAGGAAGAGGAGATGAGTGATTGCATTTTGTCTCCAGGTGTTTATGGGGCTAATTCCATGGTTAAAAACGCATTGTGGTAGCAGAGCTGGTTACAGACATGGCCAGACCCACATTGCCGACCATCACACGGCCGAGCGTTGCCCACTCATGACGAGTAACATTCACGAGCGCGAGTGAGGAGGCGACACCAGGCCTCACTGCGTCCCGGGAGTGAGGTGGCCCAGGCCATGCCTTGCCATCAGGCAGCTTCAGGGGAGCGCAGGGCTGGCAGCGGAGAGGTGGTCCGCGCAGGAGAGAGGCCGCCGGAGGCCGGGCAGAGCTGTACGCCTGCCGAGAACAGCCTGAGCGCTGGGGTGGATTGCAGCCACGCCTGGGATGCGGGTCAGACGTCAGGGTGCTGCCTGCTCTGCTGAGTCGAGGAGAGGCAGGCCTGTGGGGATCTGATGAGCCGTGTTGAAGGGAGGTAACGGGAGAGGCTGGCTAGTGCACACAGCTGGCATGTGTGCGGAGGGTCTGGGGTCCGGCCAGGTGGCGGGGTGCTGAGGGGGAGCCCTGGGTAACGTCCCTCCTCCCACAGCAACGCTCCACGGTGGCCTCCATGATGCACAGGCAGGAGACGGTGGACTGCCTGAAGAAGTTCAACGCACGGAGGAAGCTCAAGGTGAGGGCGCTCGTAAGGCGGGGTTGGGGGCGGGGGGGCGCGGAGAGCGGCTCTGACCTGGCAGAGTGCTGCGTGTCCTCTTGGGACTTGTCTCACGGTCCTGGGGCGTTGGGGACGCGCGGGAAGGGACCACGGTGGAGCACTAGGCTGTGACCGCGTGTGCCTGCCCTCCCGGCCGAAGAAGCGGCTGTCGGGGAGCCCGGTGTGCACACACGGCCTCGGCCCAGAGGCCTGCTGCCCGGGAAGCCGACAGGGACTAACGGGCCGTCACCCCGACCAGTCGGACTGGGAGGCTGTCGGGCCAGTGTGTGGGGCAGAGGTCACAGAGCACCGTTGACTTGTCTCCTCTCCCTGGCAGGGCGCCATCCTGACCACCATGCTGGCCACCAGGAACTTCTCAGGTGCGTGGGGGGACCTGGTCCTTGTCGTTTGTTATCCCTTCCAGCTGACTCTCTGGAATCGAAAAGTAATAATAACGAGGAACACGCTGTTGTTTGGGGATGGCGATGTGTCGTGGACTCGACCCCAACAGGCCCACAGGCTCCCTGCACAGAGGTGTGTCTGGGTTCAGGCAGGTGAGCCCCCCAAAGGGTGCGGCCGCCCCACCACCCAGCAGCCTGTGCCGACACAAGCCCCAGCTGCCGACCCTGCCTGTGTCGCCGTCGTCCTGGCTCAGCACCTGCACCTCGGATTTGTCAGCTGACGTTCCATAAAGTTCACAGCGAACGAGTGTCTCATTCCATCGGGAGTCCCAACAAGCGAGATTTTAAAGACCACGGTGGAGGAGCCGGCTCTCTGGGCTGCCTCCTCCCGAAAGCATGTCCCTGGGTGCAGGGGAGCCCGCTGGTGGGTGTCGGCTCAGTAGGGAGATAGGTCCCTGGGTGCAAGTGGAGCCCGCTGGTGGGTGTCGGCTCAGTAGGTATATAGGTCCCTGGGTGCAGGGGAGCCCGCTGGTGGGTGTCGGCTGCCCACAGGGATAGGTCCCTGGGTGCA
>NW_006290032.1:379405-381163 GCF_000327345.1 Myotis davidii | reverse complement strand
CCGGGTGCGGGGGGAGCCCGCTGGTGGGTGTCAGCTCAGTAGGTTAGTAGGTTCCTGGGTGCAGGTGGAGCCCGCTGGTGGGTGTCAGCTCAGTAGGTTAGTAGGTTCCTGGGTGCAGGTGGAGCCCGCTGGTGGGTGTCGGCTCAGTAGGTAGGTGGGTCCCTGGGTGCAGGGGAGCCTGCTGGTGGGTGTCGGCTCAGTAGGGAGATAGGTCCCTGGGTGCAGGGGAGCCCGCTGGTGGGTGTCGGCTCAGTAGGGAGGTAGGTCCCTGGGTGCAGGGGAGCCCGCTGGTGGGTGTCGGCTCAGTAGGTATATAGGTCCCTGGGTGCAGGTGGAGTCCGCTGGTGGGTGTCAGCTCAGTAGGTTCGTAGGTTCCTGGGTGCAGGTGGCGCCCGCTGGTGGGTGTCGGCTCAGTAGGTATATAGGTCCCTGGGTGCAGGTGGAGTCCGCTGGTGGGTGTCAGCTCAGTAGGTTCGTAGGTTCCTGGGTGCAGGTGGCGCCCGCTGGTGGGTGTCGGCTCAGTAGGTATATAGGTCCCTGGGTGCAGGTGGAGTCCGCTGGTGGGTGTCAGCTCAGTAGGTTCGTAGGTTCCTGGGTGCAGGTGGCGCCCGCTGGTGGGTGTCGGCTCAGTAGGGAGGTAGGTCCCTGGGTGCAGGGGAGCCCGCTGGTGGGTGTCGGCTGCCCACAGGATCCTTGCAGGATGGGGGGGCTTCAGCGAGCCCATGGGCACAGGGAGAGTAAGTGAGGGGCTGAGCCTTGGTGCAGATTGGGTACCGTGTTTGTTGTCTGCAGAAATGCTTGCATTTTGGGGCTCCTTCTTGACAGATTATCTCAAAAGACCTAGTTGCCATGTCAGATTCTGGCACCTGCTGGTCAGCCTGAAGTACAGGAGGCCGGCAGAGCAAGGGAGCTGCTCTCGGTCAATCTTCCATTTGGCCTTTGACCCTTGGAACCACTGTCAAATGACTGTCAGAAACGGGAGCAGGAGAGGGCCTGCGGTGTCAGTGGGACTCTCGGGGCCTCGTCCTCTTGTCCGCTCCGCGTGGCCAGGCCCCGCGGGGACGGGGTGTCCCGCTGTGTGTCGCAGGGAACCCGCGGCTCCCCAGCTGCCCCTGCGTCGGCGGCAGCAAGAGCACCAGGAGCTCGGGCCCGGGTCACCCGTTTGGGGTGAGCTCAGTTCCTCTCGTTCAGCGTCACCTAGCGTCACCGTTCAAGTACATTCACGCCGTGTGGCGCTGGGGCCCGATGCCGGGCGAGTCGCTCGGCCTCAGGGGTCCATGCAGTCTGTGAATGGCAGACCCGCTGGAGGAAGCATTTGGACAGGCTGTGGGTTTTGTTAAAGCCTCAGCGCGCTCTGAGCCCCAGTCGGGCCTTGACAGTGCCCGCGCCCTGCAGCCCGCTCTGGCCCGCGGGCCTCTTCTGCCCCCTCGTCCCTGGCCCCGGGCGCGTGGCCAGGTGCAGGTGCTGTCCTTCCTGATGCCGCGTGGGAGGCAGGCTCTGCTCCTCACGTCAGAGTCGCTGGTAACCAGAGCCCCGCGGGGCCCGCACAGGCGGGCGCTGCGCCCGTTCTGAGCATTTTCTTCTGTCTCGTCGCCCGGCTGCCCCGTGAAGCACAGCGGGCTGCAGAGCTGCTTTCGTGCTTCCTTCTCCCTCACGTGGGAGGTGCTGCTGTGAGGCGAGTGCACGGACCCCGTCCTTTCCCCCGGTCCTGGCCCAGCCCGCCCCCGTCCTCCCTCTGCCCACAGGGCCCTTCTGCCT
>NW_006290032.1:369414-379154 GCF_000327345.1 Myotis davidii | reverse complement strand
CAGGGGGCACTGGGCCCCCTCTGCCCACTGGGCCCCTCTGCCCGTTGGTATCTCTCTGCCTGTTGGTATCTCTCTGCCCGCAGGGCCCCTCTGCCCACTGGGCCCCCTCTGCCCGCTGGGCCCCTCTGCCCACTGGTATCTCTCTGCCCGCTGGTATCTCTCTGCCCGTTGGTATCTCTCTGCCTGTTGGTATCTCTCTGCCCGCTGGGCCCCTCTGCCCGCTGGGCCCCTCTGCCCGTTGGTATCTCTCTGCCTGTTGGTATCTCTCTGCCCGCAGGGCCCCTCTGCCCGCTGGGCCCCTCTGCCCGCAGGGCCCCTCTGCCCGTTGGTATCTCTCTGCCTGTTGGTATCTCTCTGCCCGCAGGGCCCCTCTGCCCACTGGGCCCCCTCTGCCCGCTGGGCCCCTCTGACCGTTGGTATCTCTCTGCTCGTTGGTATCTCTCTGCCCGCAGGGCCCCTCTGCCCACTGGGCCCCCTCTGCCCGCTGGGCCCCTCTGCCCACAGCACATTCCCACCCACATGCTCTCCCAGCTGGAGGCCCAGGGTTGCTCTTTAGCTCCAGGCGAGGAGTCTTGTCGCCCAGACAGGCTTCCTCACACTCAGTCACTCGTCAGTCAGGAGCCGTGTTGCTACGGACCCAGAAAGTCAGGCTTTGTGTCTTAAGTTGAAAATGATGCCGAAGAACAAAGTCCCGTCCCAAGGAAAAGAGATGCCGGGGAGTCGAGGGAGCATGCGGTTCTGGGGCAGCCCGGTGGTTCCTCTTGGCACCAAGTTCTCGGCCACGCGCTGACCAACCCCGTGCCTGCACTGCGTCCCACTGTCCTGTTGTCTGCGACCGGCGCCACGCATCACTTCGTGGTGTGTCCAAGCGCCCATCGTCAGTGCCCAGGCTCAGCACCTGGAGGGATGCTGCGCCCCCGCAAGGGCCACCTCGCCGTGGGCCGTGAGCTCCGTCCTCAGGACCTCGCCATGGGCCCGTCCCCAGGACCTCGCTGTGGCCCATGAGCTCCATCCTCGGGAGCTCACTGTGGGTCCGTCCCCGGGAGCTCTCGTTTCCTTGAAGATTTCATTTTCTTTCATGTCTGACTTCATATTCTGTGATTTTTAATTTTCGGTGTGAACGGCTTTTAATTTTGGAGTCTTGTTCTGATTTTGAAGTAGAGAAGAATACATAATTTCTCTTCTAACACGTATATGCTAAGGGTTTAAAGTAGGTCAATAATATACCATTTTAAGTACAGTTATTAATATTTTTGTAAAAGTGAAATCTGATTTCAAAGATACATATTTTTAAAAAGACGTTATTTCAGCAGAGAATATTTTCCCCAGCGAGTTTGAGCCTGTGGAGCAGGACTCGGGCGAGGGCTGGCATGACGTGAACACCGCGCAGGTGCCGTCCGCGGACAGGCCGCCGGTGACAGGCCCAAGGCCTCCAGCCGGCAGGGACGGGTCCAGTGGCAGGACTGGGCATGTGTTGCTTCTGTGCCGTGAGCGCTGAAGCAGCTGGGAACCAGGCTGTGTGTCCGTCCCCGGAGCTGGGCTCGCGGCCTCATGGCTGGGTGTGCGGCGTGGCTCCGCGGTGCCCGAGACCGCGACCGTCTCGGCGCCAGGCCGGCCCGTGCAGGACGGGCTGACACGGTCTCTCTCGTTTTGCAGCGGCCAAGAGTCTGCTGAAGAAGCCGGACGGAGTGAAGGTGAGTCACTGCTGCGCCTGCGTGCCCCCCGCCGCCCCGTCTCCTCTTGTTGGTTTGGTTCCTGAGCAGAGCCAGGCTGCCGGTCACACCACGTCACACAGCCTGCAGCGTGACGTCACACAGCCTGTAAGGTGATGTCACACAGCCTGCAGCGTGACGTCACACAGCCTGTAAGGTGATGTCACACAGCCTGCAGCGTGACGTCACACACATCCTGCAGCGTGACGTCACACACAGCCTGCAGCGTGACGTCACACAGCATGACTGGCATTCGTGCCGTAGGAGCCGCTCTGGAGCGTTGAATTCCTCTCTGGTTTCTACATTTCTAATCGTCGGGGTGACCTGACCTTTCCCGGTGTCTGTGCTGGGTTCCTGGAGGCTGCGGGGTGGGCGGTCTGTGGCCCTGGGCGTCAAGTGCTGCCTCTAGGCAACTGCCAGGCCTCCCGGGAGGCCGCGGTCCTTGTGCTGCCATGCCGCCCAGAGGAGCTCCCGGGACACTCGGGGCAGATGTTAGTAGGTCATGGCCGTGTTCTCGGTTCCTAAACAAAACCCCACCGCTGGCTCTCTGCTGATGCCGTGTGCTACGCGGGACCCTCCTTCGCTGTGACCGTGTTGCTCCTCCCAGTGTCACCTGACGTCTCCCACTCCTCCTGCGCAGGCGCCGCGTTCTTCGCCAGCATGGCAGCGTTCGCAGGAACTCGTTACTGTCCTACTGTGTGACCTTGACCCAAAGTCGGTGGTCAGTCATTTGAGGCATAAGTGGAAAACGGCCAGTCACTGTGGCTGCGCCGCTCTCGCCTCGCTGTGGGGCAGGAGCTCTGAGCCGGGGCAGCCACCCCGCTGCCCAGGAGCACAGCCTCCTCTGCCCACGGCTCATGCTCCTCTCCACTGCAGGTCACGGTGGGTGTCTCCCGCGTGGTTTACTCTCCGCGCTTCCCTGTAGGGTCGGAGACACAGCGTTCATGGCTCCTCAGGCCTGCGTGAGGCTGCGTTCCGTGCAGCAACACGTTCCAGCTCCGCGGCCACGGTTCTCTTTCCTTCCTCCCTGGCCGGTCAGTTCCGAGAAGGAGGCCCAGCTCGAGTGTTGAAGGGCGGTGAGGGCAGGATGCGGCCCTGCCCACCGAGGGGTTGCAGGTCCCGCAGGCCCCACTGGTACCTCTGAAGGGGCTAGTTACGTAGCCGCCCCGCCTCCTCCACCGGGATGAGCACAGCTTCCTCCAAAACCGAAGGGAGGAGGCAGCTGCTGTCTGTTGACTGAACGTAAAAAAGACGGGTGGTGGTTTTTACTATTAGCATGCTTGCTACTTTTCTGATTATTGATTTCAGAGAGGAAGAGAGAGGGAGAGAGAGAGAAACATCAGTGATGAGAGAATCATGGATCGGCTGCCTCCTGCAAACCCCCTCCTGGGGATTGAGCCCACCACCCAGGCAAGTGCCCTTGACCTGGAATCAAAGGGCACCCTTCAGTCTGTAGGCCAATGCTCTATCCACTGAGCAACATTGGCCAGGGCAAGGCTGGGATTATTTTTAAACGACGACTGTGATGCTAAAGTAGGGTGACTGCAGAGCAGATCGCTGTACCCCTGCAAGTGCGTGTGCAGCACAGGGTGGACCGTGCGGCCGTCCTGGAAGCTGAGTAAATGACCCCCTGAGAAATAGAGGCGTCTTGGCCGAGCCTCAGAGGACGAGTCAGTGCAGCCCTTAGGTAGCTGATGGATGTAGCCTTTAAGAGGAAACGCTGGGCTTCCACGTATAAAAAGGCTGCGTTTCCCGGCAGCCAAGGCTCCCTCTGCTCGCGGGCGCTGCGGCCCCGCCTGGTGCAGGACCCTCCGCAAGGCAGGCCTCCAGCCGGGATGCAGAGATTCTCCTCTTATTCCAGTTAGTCAGCATCACACGTCCCTTCAAAGGTCTGTCATGAAATCCCATTGGCTGATCTACATCAACCGATGCTTTTAACGCTCGTCGGCACACTGGCTGTGCCTGACCCAGGACGTGAGGTGGAGAGATGGTGTGTGCGCGGTGCCCCTCTGTGCAGATGCGCCCTGTGCAGGGGTGTGCGTGGGGGACATTTCAAGATGAACCGCCAGCCGGGATGCAGAGATTCTCCTCTTATTCCAGTTAGTCAGCATCACACGTCCCTTCAAAGGTCTGTCATGAAATCCCATTGGCTGATCTACATCAACCGATGCTTTTAACGCTCGTCGGCACACTGGCTGTGCCTGACCCAGGACGTGAGGTGGAGAGATGGTGTGGGCGCGGTGCCCCTCTGTGCAGATGCGCCTGTGCAGGGGTGTGCGTGGGGGACATTTCACCAAGATGAACCGGCTCTGGGCTCCCACGTGCACGGAGCCCTCTGTCCGGGGAAGGCAGAGGCGCTGCGTGACCGGCACAGCTCCCAGGAGCGGCCCTGCGGGGGGCGCCTCCCCTTTGCTGTGCGTGCTGTGCGTTCTGTGCGCTGTCTTCAATGGGCCATTTCCTCTGGCCTCTTTCTGGACGTTGCACAACGTTCATGGTGAATTCCGTGCCCTTCCAACGAAAGAAGGTTCCAGGGAACTATCTGCCAAAGACAGCCCGACGTCTCACGCTTCTCCAGCGAGGCCCGCCCCGCTCCCCCGTGTCCCCCGCGGGTCCCACCGCCCGCTGGGCACGCAGGTGTGGCGGGCAGACACGTGCGGACCTGGTCCCTGTTGAACCCCATCTTCCTCGGCGCTGGATGCGGCGTGAACTCTGAGTAACATAGCAGAGCGGGTCCCGGGACCCACACACTGGGTGTGACTGCTCGTAGCTGCTCTTTGGCATCGCCTTTCTGCAGCGTGTGTTTGTCCTCACGCCTCACGTGGTCTATACTGCACTTGTGGGATGTGCTCCGTAGGTAACTGTGAAGAAAGTGCGCAGAGAACGTCATGCGAGGAAATGAGCTGATTGTGTGGGCCGATGGCCACACCGAGTTGTCAGGTGTGAATTTAGGTGACGCGTGTAGATGATCGCGACCTGAGTCTGTGCCCATTTAGGGCCAAGCTCAGCTGCAGCCTCACATGGCCGCTGTCTGCAGGCCTCCCTGGCGGCTGCAGCCCTGAGGGTCACACTCGGTGCCTCCCGCGGGGACAGCGGCCTCTGCAGGTGGGCGCGGAGGGAGCAGGCCGCTGGTCCCAGGGAGTCGGTCACTGTAGCAGCAGCGCAGCAGTCTCTCCTCCGCTGTGAAGAGGGAGGGGCGTTGCAGTCGGCAAAGCTCAGGTGCCATTGGTGATGGAGGAGACCAGGCTTCTCATGATAGAAACGTGTTGTGAAGCCAGGTCTCATCAGAAGGGGAGTTTTATTGGAGCAAAGGGATGGGGCTCAGGACGGCGGTCTGTGGCGAGCTGGGCCCCCGAGGGAGTGAACCGAGCGCGTTCCCCGCAGGGCATCCGCGCGGAGAGCGTGGACGGCACTCGCCCGTGCCTGCTCTGTGTCCACCGCTGGCACAGCCAGAGCAGCAAGTCCTGGGCGCCCTCCAGGTCTGGGCCCCGCCTGCGGGGACCGTCGGGGAAAGGCTGGCTCCTGTCCTGGGGCACCAGCGTCTCTCACGCTGAGGAACGCCTGTTATTCCCGTGTCGTGTCTCCACGTAGACACGCTGCAGGGAGTGTGTTAGCTCCCAGGCTCTAAGGTGTCTCTCTTTTTCTGCGACCCACAGATAAACAGCAGAGCCAACGTGGTAACTAGCCCCAAAGAGAACGCCCCTGCCCCGGCGCTGGTACAGCGACTCCCGCGTGCTCACTGCCCTGCCATCGCTCTCGTGTGCCCGTGTGCAGACGTGTACACACGTGTTGTTGGGTTTGGTGTTGGTTTTGCTTCTGAGATGCGGGCATGTTCATTGTCTCCTTTTCTTTTTGTTAAGGTGGTTGTCAGGCCGCGTGTGGCTAACATGACGCCTTCATCCCCTGTCTGAGCGTGGCCGCTGTGTCTCGCAGGGACATGTGCATGTGCCCACAGGGGCAGGAGAATGCGCTTCGCTGCTCGCGGCGTGGCTGCTGGAGGCTCAGAGGCAGCGCTGGCACCCATGCAGGGCAGGGCCGCTGGCTGTGGACGGCGGCCTGGCAGCCTCCCCGGCAGACAAAGAGGCGCTGGATTTCAGTCTGCGCTTTGCCGCTCGCACTGAGGGGCCCCTTCAATTCAGCCCCGAGAAGGAGCCCGCGGCACAGCACCGGCCTGCCCGTTCCTGCCCCGCAGTCCCCGCCACCCGCAGTGCGAGGTGGGCGCTGGAGGTTCGGACACTAGAGTTGAGTGCTGAGCTCCCCACTGTCCCCGAGCTGTTCCGTGTTCAGGTGGATGGTTTCCAGGAAGGTTCCTGATGTTCACCGTCCTCTGTGCCACTTTAAATGAGTCCACAGTGGCCGGGGTGACTCCACTTCTTTCACCACAGGCTCCACCTCCAGCGTGGAGAGGGCGGTTCCCTCCGTGGCCTCAGTGCACGCGATGGTCCCGCAGGGCGAGGGCAGCCATGGGCTCTGAGGCTCCCTGCAGCCCGGCCGGGAGGGCACACATGACAGGGACTCCTGCTGACCAGGCGCCATCCACACGGCGCTGACCAGTCTCCACTTCGGAACATGTCTCCCATTCTCTGGTCAGAAGCAATAGGAAAAACAATACTATTTAAAAAGGGGGAGAAGTAAAAATAATACTTCCCTTATGGAGAAAGTGGATTTACAGGGAGCAAGCCTTTTGGGCACATGGTGCATGTCGTCCGTAAAGCAGGAAAATTAATGTGTTAATGAGTTAACACAGGACTCAACAGCCATGTGTCTCAGATTACTGTGACTTTATGGTTCGTTCTAGAACCCCTGAAGTGAACCTTCAGTGCCCCTTAGGATTCTTCATGGACATGTGAAAATACGTTCTTTACGATAGTGCTCTAAGTGTAATCCCATGGAGATTGTCCAAGGGTATTTATTTGTGTATTAATTATAGTGTCAGCACCGTAGTCCTGAAAACACTGCAGCTGACAATGCCTTCAGAGAGATTGTCCGTCCTCAGAGTCCTGTCTTCCGCTGCCCGGGGCCTGCGGGCTGCTCGCGCTCTCCCCACCGCCTGAGTGTACTGACCATGCGAACTGCTCTCTCTCCATTTGCTCTCACTCAGGAACCCCAAACCACTGTGATCCACAGCCCTGACGGAAACAAGGTACGCAGAGGGGCAGCCTCTCGCTCCCCTCACACCCTCCTCCGCACAAAGTGACTTAGCGGCCGGAATGGGGGAGCCCGCCCGCCCCCACCGCGCTCCCCGTGCCTGACGACCCAGCTGCACCCTCTCTCAGGACAGGCAGAGAATGACACCCTGAGAGGCGCGGGGCCGTTAGTCACTAAACGTCGACAGAGCTTCCTTCTGTCCAGACAACTGTGTCCCCCGCGAGTCCATTGCCCCCCCACCCCCACCCCCATTGCACTGACGTGTGTCTGCATGGGAGTTAGGGTTTCTTGCTGTGTCATTCCTGTCTTTGGAGCTCGGGTTTGTAGGCACTTGTTCAGGTGTAATGTTGCTTTGAGTTCATTTACTCTGTTGTTACCGTGGTTTTTCCTTGAATTCCTGGTTGGTGGTGTTTTTGTGGTTTGGCGTGAATTTGCAGAGAATAAGGACGTTCACTTGGGAAACGTGTTTTTGTGGAACGACATGCGTGTCAGCAGCAGGCGTGTGACTGGTTGTGCTGAGTGGAGCCTGGTGTGTCCGTCCGCGGTGACCTGTCCGCACGGCGTCCTCGCTGCGTGCGAGCCGTGTGCACGCCTGGGGAGGGAGACTGCCTGAGCAGGCGCTGGGCCAGCTGCATCCTCACGCACGGCTGTGGCTGCGGAGGGAAGAACCCTTCCTCCCACTTCCACAGGCGAGGCCGGTCTGTCTGCCCACTGTGAGCAGCGACATTGACGTCAGAGCACAGTTTCTCTGGTTTAACAGCGAGGGGGTCAGTGTAAAGTCATCAGAGTAAAGACCATCACATGCCTCCTTCTCTGTGAGGAGGCGTATTTGTAGTCATGACACTGAAATGGTCTAAGGCAGCGATTTTCACCGTTTCCCTCCCACGGCACCCACACTGGCTGCTCACTCTGCGCGCCGTGTTCGGTTCACTCACACCGACGCTAGTGTTGTCATTCTCCTATTTCACAGTCTAAAGGCTGAACCGTCAGGTGTTGCATGTCTTCAACATCCTTGCGGCGCGCGGGTGGGAAATGGCTGCCCTCAGTCCCTCACACCTGGAGCCCTGAGGAGTGTCCCACGCGAGCCCGAGGTTCGCAGGGTCGCCAGCCAGGCGAGGCCAGGCGCACGCCGGGGCCTCTCTGTGGCTCCGCGGTGGCTGCTGCCTGGCTGCCTGGCCCTGTGGACGTCTGTGCGCAGGTGCCTGCACCTCCTCGCGAGCGGAAGGTGGGCCAGGCCAGGCCGAGGCCGGTGACCCTGCTCTGGGCGGACGGAGGCCCGGCACACGCGCTGATGGGTCTGTCCCTTTGGTTACGTACTCGCTGTGACCGTCATATGAGTGGATCACTTTTTTGAATACTGAATCTCTGAGGGACGGTGGCTGGTGTTGGCACCATTTTGCAGAAGCCGTTCTTGGTCTCTGAGCGCACAGCTGCTGAGTGGAGGTTTGTGTCCAGTGGTGGTGTTTCTGGCCTTTGGTCATTCGAAGTGGAAGGCTGTGTCTCAGGAACGTGAGTACGTTTCTTCGCTGGAAACTGCATTGACGGGTCGTGTATCGGATGCTGTGCGGAGCCACCTCGGGCAGTCGGGCTCTGTCGTTGTCATGGCAGCAGTGCCGCCTTGGACGTGAGAGAGAACCTCGCTGTCCTGAGTCAGTGACGCGCTGGCTGCACGGTGCTGCCCATGCGGACGCTCCTGGAAGCACGACCACATCCCCCTGCCTCCTCCCCTCCTGGGGCCGGAGAGGCTTGCTCTCCGCAGGGGCTGAGACCCACAGGCTGCCAGCTGTGCGTCTGTGCTCGCGGGCTTCCTTCGGCCAGAGCAGGGGCTGCCCCCGGAGGCTAGATGGAGAATAAGAATGGTTCTGTCCTCGGTTCCTGCTCGTTAGGCTAGTAGAGCCAGTTTCTCACAGACACAGAGAACCTGGGGGACGGGGACCCAGACGCGTCCTCAGCTCTGAGAGGCACGGCCTTAGGCTCGAGGTGAGGCCATGGGGGCGCCTTCCCCAGCGTGGGCAGCGTTTGGCATTTCATTCTGTTCCTGCCATAGGGTGTCTGTCCATTTGCATGTCCGATGTGCACACGCCTGCTGCGGGTTTGCATGATGTGAGCAGCACTCGCCAGTTTCCGGGAAGAAAAGGAGCGGCTGTTCATTGTCTGCAATGTGTGTTTCCTCCACAGGAGTCCACGGAGAGCTCCAACACCACCATCGAGGATGAAGACGTGAAAGGTACACGGAGGCGGGCGGAGGCGGGCGTGGGCGGCCCAGCTCCCGGCCCCTGTGTCTGAAAACACGTTCGCTTCCAATAACTGATGCTCTTAGGAACGGGCCTGTCTGAAGACACAGAAACGGTTTCCTCTGTGAGCCTTTGTTGGAGTTCTGGTTGTATGCACAGCTTCTGCCAGGCTCTCCCACCCTGTTCTCTCTGTGTCTTTAACTGTAGACGGCAGGTGGGGTATTCGAGCACATGGTGGTGACGCTCAGCGAGTAGGGACAGTTTAGAAACGCAGTACCAAGTGGTGGCTGGACTGGCCAGAGGGAAGCATACGACGTGCATGTGCTGCGTGCACTCGTGACCCCCAGGGGACGATTTCCAGGCGAGAAGGGGTCTGACGGTGACGCAGTGCTGTTGAGTGGGCGTCGGTGGAACTTGCATCTGGTGGATTCTCATTCGGGGCCCCGTCCTTCCCGACATGGTCTTGACCCCGCAGAGCAGCTGCCCAGGTCCCTTAGCCGAGCAGGTGTCTTCGCCTCACCTTGCGCCATCGCACGCACACGCACACAGGATCGCCTGCCGCATGCCTGCTCTCTGGCCCGTGGCTGCCTTGCGGGTCCTGGGTCCCTGGTTGACCTCTGTTCTCGTTTTGTAATTCAGTTTACGTAAC
>NW_006290032.1:366025-367117 GCF_000327345.1 Myotis davidii | reverse complement strand
CCGCTGAGAAGCAGCCGCTGGTTGGCGGGAAACTCCCCGCGAGGCTCCTGTGAAGCACCAGAGCGTGAGGACGGCCCTGAGGTGCCCGTCCTGGGAACTGCTGCTGAGCAGTGGACTCCGCTAGGATGTTACACCACCACTGTCGGAGGAACCCTGAGCTCCAGGAAGAGTTGCAGATCCAGGCTGCGGTGGCCGCCGGGGATGTCCACACCGTCCGGAAGATGCTAGAACAGGGCTATTCCCCGAATGGCCGGGATGCGAACGGCTGGACCCTGCTCCACTTCTCAGCAGCCAGAGGAAAGGAAAGATGCGTCCGAGTCTTTCTAGAACACGGAGGTGAGTCTACTTAGACGTGGAGTCCTCAGAGGTCCCCGTGTCCACAGACGAGGTCCCTGCCGGCCGTTAGCCGTGAGCAGGCGTGGACAGGCGCTCCGTCCTGGGTGGGAGGTAGCTGTGGCCAGTCCCGGTCAGACCTGTGAGCACCTGTTGCTAAACCAGGACCTTGGAGGCCGACAGCGCCCTAACGAAGGGCTCGTAGCCACGTGCTGGCCAGAGAGGACGGTCCTGGGCGCCAGCTTGACCACCAGCAGCAGGCGGTGGGAGCTGGTCCGTCCTGGCCTGCTGTGCTGGCGCGTTCCCGTGTGGGTCGGGGGACAGCTGGGAGCTGCTGTGAGAGAGCTCCCGGGGTCCCTGGGAGATGGGGGAGGGGGTTCTGGAACGTGCAGCCCACAGGAAGGGGAGCCGTGGTGACGCCTGCAGTCGGTGTGAGCAGGAGGCGGGAGCCTGGTGGCCGGTTCCTCCTGGATAATCACCAGGTAGCGCCTGAGGTGGCTGCTCCCGCCAGGGCCCGAGGGAGGCCGCAGGGGTCAGTGTGGGACAGCTCAGGCTTGTCTGTCACCGGGGACTGTGAGGTCGGAGGGCGTGAGGGGTCGCAGCCAGGACACAGGGTGGGCGGGGCAGGGAGCCTCGGGGGGTGAAGCCCATGTGGAGGGGAGCCTGGCCTTGGGGCCGTGGTGGGCGGGGCCGCTGCTCCAGCAAAGGTTCTGCAGCCCTGAGGACAGGGAGGAGGGGGAGGACGGGGAGGAGGAGGGG
>NW_006290032.1:362824-363094 GCF_000327345.1 Myotis davidii | reverse complement strand
GGTGGTGGTCCTGCTGACCTGAGGCGGCGACAGCCGCAGGTGACTCTCGGGTGGCCTGGCCACCCCCAGACCACACGCGGGTGGCATCGCTGTGTGCTGGCACGTGGAGTCCTCAGAGGTCCCCGTGTCCACAGACGAGGTCCCTGCGGGCCGTTAGCCGTGAGCAGGCGTGGACAGGTGCTCCGTCCTGGGTGGGAGGTAGGCTGTGGCCAGTCCCGGTCAGACCTGTGAGCACCTGTTGCTAAACCAGGACCTTGGAGGCTGGCCAGC
>NW_006290032.1:360553-362693 GCF_000327345.1 Myotis davidii | reverse complement strand
GACAGTGAGGACGGGGGGTCGGGGGGGGTCCAGGGTTTCAGGGCGACAGAGGGCCGTGGCCTTCAGAGTACAGCAGGGCCAGAGCCTTCTCAGCACAGGGGTCACGCCGCATGGGTCAGGTAGTGACAGGGAAGGGGTCCCGAGGCCGCAGCTGCGATGGGAGTGAGCGCGCGGCGGCCTCAGAGGACCGATGCCGGGTGAGCAGGAGAGTCCCAGGTGTGGTTCCAGCCCAGCCGGCTGCTGACCACAAGCAGGTGTGGGCTGGGCAGCAGGTCCTTGTGGGTCGGCGTGGACCCCGCCCATGGCCATCTGAGCAGCGCCTCCGGCACTGAGCGCGTGGTCAGCTCCCTGAAGGCCCCTCAGTGCAGCGGCTCCACTGGCACAGAGCAGGGCAGGGGGTGTAGTTCCTTTGGTTAAACCGGAGGTGGGGGGCATAGTGCTGTTAGCACAGAGCCTGGGCCCTTGCGGGGCTCAGGCTGAGGGCCGGCCTGTGAACCAGGAGGTCAGGGTTTGATCCCCAGTCGGGGCACAGGCCCAGGTGGCGGGCTCAATCCCCTGTGTGGGACGTGCAGGAGGCAGCCGGTCAATGATTCTCATCATTGATGTTTCTCCCCCCCCTCCCCCCACTTCCTCTCTCTGAAATAAAAGCATTTTTAAGGCTAAAAATTGAAATAAACCGTGGTACCAAACTACGTTTATTTTAATGAAAAATAAGAACAGAGCCTGGGCCTTCAGGCGCTGTCTTTGGTCCTTGTTTTCACCAGCCTGTCCCTTTGCCTTTAGCTCGGAAGCAGGAGATCATCAAGGTCACGGAGCAGCTGATCGAGGCCATCAACAACGGGGACTTCGAGGCGTACACGTGAGTGCGGGCTGCGTGGCGGGCGGGCGTCCTCCGCGCCCAGTTCATGGGGTAACCCAGGCTCCCGTGTCAGCAGCAGCCTTAGTTCAAGGGGTGAAGGACTCACATGCCCAGAATCAATAGGTGTCGGGGTTTCAGGAGACGGACTTCGGAGAGGCCTGGGGTTCCTCGGGGGGTAGGGGGCAGTCAGCTCCACCCCTACAGGCAAAGACAGGGCAGGAGCACAGAGAGGACATGTGACAGGAGGATGTGAACGGGGAGTGGGCACTGCGGGCTCGCCTTCCCGAGAGGTCACTCCCGATGGTGCGCCAGGGGCTGGGGTTCCAGAGGGGGCGTCGCTGAGACATCGGGCGGCTGCCCCTCGGAGAGGCTCCCTCTGCAGCCCTTCGGTTTGCTTGGGAGCCTGGAGGTGGAAGGAGTGAGTCTCGGCCCTGGGCCTTTCCAGTCCGTTCTCCAGGCGACGGGTCTCCCTGCCAGACCCGGGTCCCGGGGACCAAGGTGTCGCAGGAGGCAGAGGGCATGGCTGAGGGAGGGCGCTCCACGGAGGGGCCCCTGGAAGTGAGAGGCTTTACCGTTTGCACCCGGAGCAGCGGTCTCTCCGTTGTGCGTCCCACGCAGCCCACGTCCTGTGGGGCCTGCCGCTGCGCCATGCAGAGAGCAGTCACCCTTCCTGCCCGTGAGCAAGTCTGGAGGAGACGAGACGGTGCTGCGTGAGAATGACCGTGGTTTCTGACTGGCGTCCAGGTCATTCTACAAGGAGTCATGTGCAGTCCATTCACACAGTCTCTGTGAGCCATTCTAGAAGGTTCCCGAGGTGCTCAGGACACGGAATTCCTAACAGACACCGTGTAAGACACTGGGTACATTCAGGTTTTAGAGACGACCGTGGAGCACCTACTGTGTGCTGGGTGTGGAGCAGATTTCAAAGATACATGTTTGTAACTACCTACCTACTGAGCCGACCCAGGGACCCATTACCACGTCCACGTCACCGCGTATGAGTCAAGTCGTGTGGTTCTTAGCTTTTTAGAGGAGAAGGCGGCGGTTTCCAGGCCTTATGGTTAAGTGGAGTGTCATCGTCACTAAGCCGCCTCCGGGGCCAAAGTAACGGCCATGACGCTCCATGTTAACTAGCAGGTCAACTTGCGAGGGGTCAGGCCGCTGAGAAGCAGCCGCTGGTTGGCGGGAAACCCCGTGAGGCTCCTGTGAAGCACCAGAGCGTGAGGACGGCCCTGAGGTGCCCGTCCTGGGAACTGCTGCTGACGGCCAGGAAGACCGTGA
>NW_006290032.1:357594-358476 GCF_000327345.1 Myotis davidii | reverse complement strand
CAGAAGTCATGTGACAGGAGGATGTGAACGGGGAGTGGGCACTGCGGGCTCGCCTTCCCGAGAGGTCACTCCCGATGGTGCGCCAGGGGCTGGGGTTCCAGAGGGGGCGTCGCTGAGACATCGGGCGGCTGCCCCTCGGAGAGGCTCCCTCTGCAGCCCTTCGGTTTGCTTGGGAGCCTGGAGGTGGAAGGAGTGAGTCTCGGCCCTGGGCCTTTCCAGTCCATTCTCCAGGCGACGGGTCTCCCTGCCAGACCCGGGTCCCGGGGACCAAGGTGTCGCAGGAGGCAGAGGGCATGGCTGAGGGAGGGCGCTCCACGGAGGGGCCCCTGGAAGTGAGAGGCTTTACCGTTTGCACCCGGAGCAGCGGTCTCTCCGTTGTGCGTCCCACGCAGCCCACGTCCTGTGGGGCCTGCCGCTGCGCCATGCAGAGAGCAGTCACCCTTCCTGCCCGTGAGCAAGTCTGGAGGAGACGAGACGGTGCTGCGTGAGAATGACCGTGGTTTCTGACTGGCGTCCAGGTCATTCTACAAGGAGTCATGTGCAGTCCATTCACACTCTCTCTGTGAGCCATTCTAGAAGGTTCCCGAGGTGCTCAGGACACGGAATTCCTAACAGACACCGTGTAAGACACTGGGTACATTCAGGTTTTAGAGACGACCGTGGAGCACCTACTGTGTTGGGTGTGGAGGGGGAGGGGCACTGGGAAGAGGGGCACAGGGGAGGGGCGCGGGGGAGAGGGGTGTCGGTGATGAATGTCAGGCAGCCTCCACCTTCGGCAGCCCCACTTGACTGTGAGGTGAAAATTGGGCTCCCTGTGCCCCCGCGGGTCACTCGCAGGAGAGGGTCTGACTGGCGGGGGCGGCCCCTGGGCCTCTGGGTTAA
>NW_006290032.1:356231-357361 GCF_000327345.1 Myotis davidii | reverse complement strand
CCATCAGTCAGTCCTGGCCCAGCCATTCCGTGTCAGTCACCACGCTTGGCGAGTTCAGAGGCATTTTAGGTGCTTCACTTAAGTTTACGATTTCAAAATAGTGAGCTGGGCACCAGGGGCTGGAGAGGAGCCGAGGAGTGACTGGGCGGCAGGCGCCTCGAGCCACGTAAAGCTCCACCCTGGCCCAGCCTCGCAGCCCCACCCGGGCTCTGAGGTGGAGGGCGGCCTTAAGCAGAGCTCCGTGTGGGCAGGCAGCGACACGGAACTGCCAGCCAACGATGCACCACAGACAGGCAGCAGCGCACTGCGCTTCCCACGGACAGGCCCCCTTCACGCAGAGCTCACTGTTCAGTGAGACACCTGCCAACGTGGGATGAGGGTCCGCCCCCAGGCGTGAGCCCGGTTCATTCCTGGCCGAGGTCATCGCAGACCAGCTGGCTCCTGCGTCAGGCGCACTAGCCAAGCTCACTCCACGGACCGGCGGCTTCAGAGCCTGGTGCAGCCTCGCGACACCTGGGCCTTTCTCTGCCCCCCACTCCCTTGAAAAGGACTGACTCACCACGCAGTTTCTCTCGCTGCGCCTGTGCGGGCGTCTCGCTGGGCCTCCGGCGCAGACCCTGTGGCCTCCGCGTGGTGGTCCTGCTGACCTGAGGCGGCGACAGCCGCAGGTGACTCTCGGGTGGCCTGGCCACCCCCAGACCACACGCGGGTGGCATCGCTGTGTGCTGGCACGTGGAGTCCTCAGAGGTCCCCGTGTCCACAGACGAGGTCCCTGCGGGCCGTTAGCCGTGAGCAGGCGTGGACAGGTGCTCCGTCCTGGGTGGGAGGTAGGCTGTGGCCAGTCCCGGTCAGACCTGTGAGCACCTGTTGCTAAACCAGGACCTTGGAGGCCGACAGCGCCCTAACGAAGGGCTCGTAGCCACGTGCTGGCCAGAGAGGACGGTCCTGGGCGCCAGCTTGACCACCAGCAGCAGGCGGTGGGAGCTGGTCCGTCCTGGCCCGCTGTGCTGGCGCGTTCCCGTGTGGGTCGGGGGACAGCTGGGAGCTGCTGTGAGAGAGCTCCCGGGGTCCCTGGGAGATGGGGGAGGGGGTTCTGGAACGTGCAGCCCACAGGAAGGGGAGCGGGGGTG
>NW_006290032.1:352688-355032 GCF_000327345.1 Myotis davidii | reverse complement strand
GGGGAGGGGCACTGGGAAGAGGGGCACAGGGGAGGGGCGCGGGGGAGAGGGGTGTCGGTGATGAATGTCAGGCAGCCTCCACCTTCGGCAGCCCCACTTGACTGTGAGGTGAAAATTGGGCTCCCTGTGCCCCCGCGGGTCACTCGCAGGAGAGGGTCTGACTGGCGGGGGGGGCGCGGGGCCGCGGTGTTAAGCAGAGGGAGTGGCTGTGAGGAGCTGATGGCCGGCTGCCTGAACAGGAAATGGAGGCGGCAGCCACAGGCGGGCCTAGGACCAGAGGCTCCTGGGTGCTGAGAGCGAGAGCAGCCCTGGGCTGAGGCGGCGGCCGCAGCTGCATGCGGGTTGGAGGGTTAGGAAGCCCCGTCACTTCGGGCCTGGGTTCTACCCACGAGCATGTCACACGGCCCCGGGCTTGAATCTGAAACATGGACAAGACCACGAACCAAGATGGGCATTGAAGCAACGCTCGTAACAGAACTGGAAACGCCTCTGTGCCCCAGTGACGGGCAGAGGGCCTGTGGTGCGGCCGGGCCTGCAGACACGGCAGAGAGATGGCGGCGCTCATGGCGCCCGCGTCATGGCAGGTCAGGCGGATGTGAGCCTGTTTCCAGATGATTCCTGCGCCGTGAGCATCACCGTGGAGGGAACATGGGACGTTGTTCTCAAAAAGGAAATAATGTGTTGCTTTTGGGAGAACAAATGGGAGTTCCCACTTCTTCCCGCGTTTGAAGGTATTTCTTCACCATCGGCTACAGCGGGCGGCACAGGCACATGTAGACACGGAGTGACAGCATGCGACCGGATCCAGGCCAGCACTGCTCCCAGGCTACGCTACGTGTGTGCTAGTGCACACACACACACGTGTGTGTTTGTGTGGACCGCTCCCCAGGCTACGTGTGTGCTAGTGCAGACACGCACATGTGTGTTTCCATGGACCGCTCCCCAGGTTATGTGTGTGCTAGTGCAGACACACACATGTGTGTTTGCTGCATCAGCTCCAGAACGTGGCCTCGGAAGCAGGGTGGGAGATGGACACACAGCGCTTGGTCGGACGCCTGCCCGCGCTCCTGCTGGTGGGACTGTCACCGGGTGACCCTCGCACAGAGCCGTTCCCGCTCAGGCTCCGTGTGGAACGGGAAAGGATGCTCCCTTGGGGCCCAGCCAGGTGAAGTGGCCAACGGGGCGCCTGGTCCTCCGTTTAAGGGCACTTGAAGCGAGGCGCTTCCTTGGCGTCCCCTCAGCTCCCGATGCCCTGGCGGACGTCGGCCTGACTGCACGGCGGCCCAGGGACAGCCCCCGGCCTCTCCTGCAAGCCGCCTGCCCGAGACCCTGTCCAGAGCCGCACCACAGGCCACGTGCAGCTTCGTGAGCCGTGCTCTCACGCAGAGAGGTTACAGGAGGGACACGTATGTGCATACGTGATGAGCGAAGAGATGGACAGGTTTGGGCGGCTGGCTCAGGGGTGGGCGTAGCGAGCGAGCGATCCTCGGTGAGTCCCGGCCGGCGAGTGACAGCTCGGCTCCCCGATGCGGACAGCCCCATCTTCTCTGGAGGAGCCCAGCCCGCCCCAGCCTGCTGGTGACCATGGGAACACTGTGCTTCCCAGGCTCCTTAGAAAGGGGCAGATGTGCTGGCATTGAGCTTGACACCCCGAGTCTCAGGCAGAGCCCAGACCCCGGCCACGCCCCTTCCGGGCTTCCTTCCCGCGGAGCAGCCGCTGCGATGTCTCCTTTTAAAACGACGGCGACGGTTGTTCTCACACTCAGTCCCGCGTCCCACGGACGGAGCTTTCGGAACCGTGCGTCCGCCTTGTGAAACATGGTCCTGTCGGCAGAGAGGACGCCTTCCCCCCACAATGGGACTGACCCCGCAGAGCAGAACTCGTCCAGAACCTTCCATGGCGGCTCCCTTCTCCCGTGTGAACTTCCACGGATTCTTCACGCCCAGAGTTTAGGTCTCTCCTCGGAGGCCCACTCTGATCTGGGGACGCCTCCCCGCGTGCCCCGGGGACTTCTGCACACCCAGCGACGCTCCTGCCAGACCATCGTCGTCCCAGACTCACTGCGTTCATGCCCTGTGCCGGCTGCTCGCTGCCCTCGCTGCCTCCCCCCGCCCCGGCCCACCCCCCCGCACATACACACTCCAGGGAAACGGCACCGTGATGAAAGCCCAGCTCAGACTCCTTCCTCCTGTCTTCCCCCTCTGGGACAAGTGACCTGTTAGTGAGCCTCTGCGTATTGCTCCTTCAGGATCCATTGTCGTGTCATAGTTGCCTGAGAGAATGTCAGCCCTTGGCTGTCTCTGAAGACACATTTAAAATGGTGCCACGCATTGTGGAATCCAA
>NW_006290032.1:350402-352488 GCF_000327345.1 Myotis davidii | reverse complement strand
TACTTTCACGTGGGAAGTTAATAAACCGTAAACAAGGTGACTGAGCTTGCGGACACTGCCAGGAAGCTGGGGTGACAGCTGCTTTCTCGTCGATCTGGCCGTAGAAGTGTGTTGTGATGGAGAAGGTGTACAATTAGCCCAAAAGCGTTTCATTTCAGAGCCAGGGCGGGCTCGGTGAGCTTGGACAGCGTCTCCACACAGTAAGCTTAAAGCGAGAGAGAGAGCAGCTGGGGCGGCCGAGGGACCACTCCTGGCACTGACCCAGGAGGAGCTTGTAAAACCCAGGGTGCCAGCCTGCCCGTCACCTGGAGACTGCCCTTCCCTCTTCCCCTCCCCTACCCTCCCCATCCTCCCCCCAGGCAAGGCCGGGCAGGGGTTATAGTTGTGTTTTTTAAACTCTTCTTTGCTGACTTGGGTGGACCGGAATGGACGTGTGTGAGACAACAGGATACAGCAGTTCTTTCCTTGATTGTTTGCATCTTTTTTTTCTTACAGAAAAATCTGTGACCCGGGCCTCACTGCTTTTGAGCCAGAAGCTCTGGGCAACTTGGTGGAAGGGATGGACTTCCACCGGTTCTACTTTGAAAACGGTACATTCACCCTAAATCCATAGCGTGCCTTTCCCAGCTGCTCTCGGGATTTCTCCCCAGTTTGCAGATTCTGTGGCTCTTTGATGCAATGAGTATTTTAATCTTTCAAATTGGAAAAATCGACAGGGTTGCCCGGCGGGTGCAGCTCAGTAGATTGAGAGTCGTCCCATGTACCAAGAGGTCATGGTTTGACTCCTGGTCAGGGCATATGCTGAGTTCCAGGCTCGATCCCCAGTGTGGGGCGTGCAGGAGGCAGCCAGTCGATGTTGATGCTTCTCTCTCATCAATCTTTCTCTCTCCCCTTCTCCCTTCCCCCACCTCCCTTTCCCTCCCTCTCTCAAAATCAATAAAAAACATTAAAAACTCGGCAAGGTTAAAAGTGTTAGTGTGCTTGGAAAAATACCAGATTTTGTATGAAAAGTAGTGCTGATCGAATACACCCATGCAGGCCCCAGTACAGGCGACGTAGGCGGCACAGTGAGTTCCCCAAAAGGCGCTGTTTCAGGTTTCCATAAAACACGGTTCACATGGAAAGCGAAGCAGCCCAGCCCACCCGGAGCCCCGTCAGAGCGAAGGCCCGTGACCGTGAGGCCGCAGGCCGCGTCCAGGGACGGCTCTATGGCCTCCGAGGAGACCGTGCTTCAGAGCAAGTGACGAAGGAACGCCTGCAGGAGAGCCGTGCCTCCCGGCTCGGACAGAGCTGAGTGAGGAGGACAGTCCCGGGTCCGCAGGGGCCTCAGCCCGGCCCGGGCGTGGCAGCGGCGTGGCTTTGCGTGCGTGGAGGGAGTGCTCTGTCTACTGCGCTGCATTTGCGAGCAAACACGACGATCGTGGTCAGCTGGCCTCGCCCAGCTTCCCGGTGGCCTCGCCTCTGCCCTGGCTCTAGGGGAGGGACCGGGGACTGGCCCGGGGACACCTGCCTGACCAGCACGCACTGCACAGTGCCCTCCACGCCCGCCGCCCTCTGCGGGTGCCGGGCCTGGCGCCAGCTCACACATCCCCTCCACGGGCGGGAGCAGGTTTGCCCGAGAGTCAGGTGGCTCAGCCTGCTGGGGCCTACGAGGACCTGCGCCCTCTGCACGGACTTCCACGCCTTAGTCCTCCCGTCAGCGCCGAGGCTATAGCCGGCGGGCCACATGGCCAGTGCAGGCCTGGGCTGCTCGCTGGGCGGGCAGCTGGACTGGCCTGGGTGGGCGTGCTGAGCGAAGGGCACAGGCAGGGGGACACCACGCAGGCCTCTTACCCGAGATAGCGGCCTCCATGCCTGTTCCACAGCTCCCTGCCCCACACACGGCACCACCAGGACACACAAAGCCCTGGATCCCGTCCTGGCAAAGACGGGGCCTGCCCTGCCTGTGTCTGTCTGTGACCACTTCCCGTCACAGAGACAGACATGTCTCCGTTCTCCCCACTGACCCACCTCTCCCGGCAGCACTGCCGGGGCCGAGGGAACAGCACCGGCCCTGCCCCTCTCCCCGTGGCAGCGCCAGGCCCCC
>NW_006290032.1:348456-350203 GCF_000327345.1 Myotis davidii | reverse complement strand
GGGTCGGGGAGGAATGGTGGCGCGCGCTCGCCGATCCGCTGAAGGTCCTGGTGTGTGTCTGCGGGGAGCTGAGTGCTCTTTCCTCTCTGCAGCTCTGTCCAAGGGCAGCAAGCCCGTCCACACCATCCTCCTGAACCCGCACGTGCACCTGCTGGGCGAGGACGCGGCCTGCATCGCCTACATCCGGCTCACCCAGTACACGGACGGCGGCGGGAGGCCCAGGACCATGCAGTCGGAGGAGACGCGCGTGTGGCACCGCCGGGACGGGAAGTGGCAGAACGTGCACTTCCATCGCTCGGGGTCCCCCACGGTGCCCACCAAGTAAGTGTCCCCCATGGTGCCCACTGAGTAAGTGTCCCCCACGGTGCCCACTCCCCCACGGTGCCCACTCTCCCGCAGTGCCCACCAAGTAAGTGTCCCCCGCAGTGTCCACTCCCCCACGGTGCCCACTCTCCCGTGGTGCCCACCAAGTAAGTGTCCCCCGCAGTGTCCACTCCCCCGCGGTGCCCACTCCCGCGGTGCCCACCAAGTCAGTGTCCCCTGCGGTGCCCACTCCCCCGCGGTGCCCACTCTCCCGCGGTGTCCACTGAGTGTCCCCCACGGTGCCCACCGAGTAAGTGTCCCCCACGGTGCCCATCGAGTAAGTGTCCCCCGCAGTGCCCATCGAGTAAGTGTCCCGGCCGCCAGGCGGTCACTCGGCCACTGCTCCTGGAGGGTGTCACACGTGGGAGTGGGCGTGTCCCGGGAGACAGTCACCATGCGTCCTGTGTGGGCTGACTGCTGCAGTGTCTCCCTGTAGGGCCAGGTGGGAACTAGGGCCCATCTCAGGCTGGGCTGTCAGCACCAATCAGGGTCCGTGTCTGACTTCGCTGTCACACAGGCAGTGGGAGGGCCGAGGGGGGAGCATTGGGGGGTTTCCAAAGTGTCGGTGTGATCTCAAGAGCCTCAGCCCCCAGTCCACACCCCCCGCCCCCGGCTGGTCACAGTCTTCAGGGACATTTATAAAACACAGCACTTCTTACTTTATTTTAATCTCTTATTTATTAAGTTGATTGGGGTGACAGTCCACAAGAGCATACAGGATTCAGGTGTGGGTTTCTGTGTGACAGGATCGGTGCAGTGCACCGTGTGCCCACCACCCAAAGTCACACCTTCTCCTGTCACCTCATGTTAGGCCCCTGCTCTCCCAGCCTCTTCCCTCTGGCAGCCACCACACTGTTCGTGCTGTTTATGTTCCTGAGTTTCAGTTTTGTCACCCACGTATGAGTAAAGTCGTATGGTTCTTAGCTTTTTCTGGCTGACTTATTTCACTGAGCATAATGTTCTCAATGTCCATCCATGGCATTATTTCGTCCTTTCTTACGGCTGAGTAGTGTTCCATTGTGTTAATTTGCATATCTCACTGATTAGCCAATGGGAAGGGTAGCAAAGTTATGGTTAATTACCATGTTTCTCTATTATTAGATAGGACCAGAGGCCCGGTGCACAAAAATTTGTGCACTGGCAGGGGATGTCCCTCAGCCCCACTTGTGCCCTCTCGCAGTCTGGGACCCCTCGGGAGATAACGACCTGCTGGCTAGGCCTGCTCCCGGGGGATTGGGTCTAAGATGGCAATCAGACATCCCTCTGGCAGCCCGGCAGCGCTTGGGGGATGTCCACTTGCCAGCGGGGAGCAGGCCTAAACTGCAGTCGGACATCCTTAACACTGCTGAGGAGGCAGGAGAGGCTCCACCACCACTGGTGTACT
>NW_006290032.1:345336-347871 GCF_000327345.1 Myotis davidii | reverse complement strand
TTTGCATATCGCCCTGATTAGCCAATGGGGTGTCGGAGGTACGGTTAAATACCATGTTTGTCTATTATTAGATAGGATTGGCTGTTTGTATGTCTTCTTGGGAGAGGTGTATTTTCAGGTCCTCTGCCCACTTTTTGTTTGGGTAGTTTGGTGTTGAGTTTTACAAGTTATCCATATATTTTGGAAATTAAACGTTTGTGGGAGCCACTGTTTGTAAATATCACCTCCCATCTGATTGGCTGCCTCTTTGTTTTGCCATCAGTTTCTTCTGTGCAGAAGCTTTTTAGTTTTAGTTCTATTCATTTATTTTTGCCTTTACTTCCCTGGCCTTTGGGTTCAAGTTCATAAAATATTCTCTACAATCAAGGTCCATACATTTGGTGCCTATATTTTCTTCTATGTAACTGATTGTTTCGGGTTTTATATTTAGGTCTTTGATCCATTTTGAGTTGATTTTTTAATGTTTTTACTTATTTCAGAGAGAAGGGGAGGAGGGAGAGAGAGAGAGAAGAGGGGGAGAGAGAGAGAGAAACCTCAATGATGAGATAATCATTGATCGGCTGCCTCACACTCCCCCTGCCCCCAAGGAATGAGCCTGCAGCTCTGGCATGTGCCCTGACTGGGAGTCAAACCAGGCATGACCTCCTGGTTCATGGATCAACCTGAGCCAGACCAGCCAGCTTGAGTTCATGTTTGTACCTGGGGACGAACTACAGTCCAGCTTCATTCGTTTGCCTGTGGTTTTCCAGGTCCCCAGCACCACTGATTGAAGAGACTGTCTCTACTCCATTGTTTCTGGCTGCTTTGTTGAAAATTACCTGCCCAGATACCTATGGTTTTACATCTGGGCTGGCTGTTCTGGTCCATTGGTCTGTGTGTCTGTTTCTCTGCCAATGCCTTGCTGTTTTGATGATCGTAGCTCTGAAGTGTAATTTTAATTCAGGCAGCGTGATACCTCCAGCTCTGTTCTTTTCTCTTAGGATGGCTTTGGCTGTTCCAGGTCTTTTGTGGTTCCATACAATCTAATGGTTTCTCGTTCTATCTCTTTAAAAGATGACATGGGCACTTTGATGGGAAATGCATTAGGTCTGTAAATTGCTGTGCGTAATGTGGCCATTTTAACTGGCTGATTCTTGCAACCCTTAAACATGGAATATTTTCCCATGGTGTTGGTCTTTTTCAATCTCTTAGTAATGCTTTGTAATTTCCGGTTTATAAGTCTTTCACGTTCATTATTAAGTTTATTCCTAGGTATTCTTTTGGCTGCAATTGCAAAAGGAATTGCGTTTTGTTTGTTTTTTCATTTCTTTTTCTGAGGTTTTGTTGTTAGTGTACAGGAAGGCAGTGGGTTTTGCACATTGATTTTGTATCCTGCAGCTTGACTGTGTGTGTTTATTGTTTGTAGTTTTTTGTGGAGCCTTTAGGGTTTTCTCTGTGCAGCATCATGTTGTCCGCAAAAAGGCGGTGGGCGGAGCTCGGGGACGCGGGAGGAGGCCTGGCGATGCCTGGACGCTGGCGGTAGTGGAGGAGTGCGGCTCCCCTGCCGTGAGGGGACTGGGGGGCACGGCTGATGAGAAGCAAGAGGGCGCCTCTCCGTGCAGGCATGGCCCCTCCTGACCTCATCAGTTCTCTCGCCAGGTTCACCCCTTCATGTGGGGGGTGGGGGGTGAAGGTCACACAGAGGACTTTCCGCTCACCCAGAGACTCGCCCGGAGCTCGTGGCTCGGAGCCACAGGTGGCCAGGCCCCGTCTAGACCTCGCCAGGTGCCCGGGGCTGGGCCTGGGCTTGTCAAAAGCGCGTCCCCAGGGAGAAACAAGGGGTGGACGTTCAGTCTGCAGACCATGCTGTGCGAGAGGAATGTAACGATGACGAAAAACCCATTTTGGGTGGTTTTTGCCCCAAAGAGGGACAGGACAGATGGCCCATCCACGTGCAGGGGGCAGCGTCCCGCAGGCCAAGGTTCCCAGTCCCGGGGAGCCGCTGCGCTGGTGGCCAGGAGGCCAAGTGCGGCTTCTCTCACCAGGCACTCCTGTCCCCAGGAAGCGCCTCCCTGTGGCCAACCATCTCAGGCCCGACCCTCCCCCGGGTCCTGTACGCAGCACCTGCTTGGCCGGACCGGGGCGCCCGGAGCTGCGGGGCTGCTCCCCGAGGCTGGGATAGTGCAGTGGGAAGCGAGCAGGTCTTGGGCATCGGTAGCAGCACAGCCTCCCGCAGGCCTGGCTGCCTGGGCTTCCGGCCCCAGGGGCCTGGGACAGCGCTGGGGTCCAACGCCAGTAGGTCCAGGGGTCCCCACTAACTTCAGGGGAAAATCCCTACCTGGGGAAACAACCTTTCTCAGAGAGGTGACCTTGGTTAAAACACATAGTGCCAAGAAGGAGAGCAAACATATTAAGAACAGTATGCCATATATGCCAGGTCCCTTGAAACAGCAAGAATGGACCGGCTCCCGGCAGGACAGGAGGCACTCGGTGGTGCAGACAGGCCCCCGGCCGCTCTGGGCCTCCGTTCCCTCCTGGCTCTGAGAGGCTGAGCTC
>NW_006290032.1:343772-344944 GCF_000327345.1 Myotis davidii | reverse complement strand
GGGGCGTGGCCGGCTGCTGGCATCCACAGCAACCCGCCCCCGCCCGCCAGCAGTCAAGCTGCGCCTCTGTTAGCGTGGCCCCAGGGTGAGAGGTGACAGGAGCCGAGGGGGGGCTTGCTCATTTACTCGCTTGCTGGGACGTGATGCTACCCGTGTGTGTCGACTAAAACGTGCGCGAAGCCTGGCCCGTCGTCCAGTCGAACCTAGCAAGAGAACATGGACACAGAACTTGGCTGGAGATTGTGGCTAGAGATCCTTCTTCGCCAACTCCGTCCACACCTTTGGGGACCCCTGGACCTGCTGGGGTTGGACCCCAGCACTGTCCCAGGCCCCCAGGGCCGGAAGCCCAGGCAGCCGTGTGGGCAAGTGGACGGATGACTGACTCCCGTGGGTGTGGTCTCTGAACACGGGTTGATCTCGCGATGGCCGGCTGCCCCTCTAGACAGCACCTCAGCCGTGCTCAGCTCACGGAGCCCGGCTCACCGCACGGCAGTTGGCGGCTGCTGTCTAACGTCTCCCCTTCCTCCTGGCAGCTAAGCGCCCGTGCCACGTCGGCCTCGTGTCTCAGGCACCGGACCGGACCTGGCCCGGGTGTCTGCGTGAGGCGTGAAGGCGGCCTGTGCCTGCGCCGCGTCTCGTCACCGCCCCCTGCTGTCCATGTGCACCCCGCGGACAGCTGCACACGGAGGCCGCCGTCCAGTCCCCGAGGACCGCCTGCTCCTCGTGTCTGTTCCTGCCAAGACCAGCGGCCCTGCTGTCCCGACGGCGTGCACGCGACATGTACATTTTTAACTCTGCTGTTCTCTGCCTGGGCTTGTTCAACAAAAAGGGCGAGAACCACGTGTTTCCTGGGTGAAGGGGTGGCGGCCCGAGGGCGCTGCGCTCCCCTCCTAAGGGTCAGACGTCATGGAGAGGCCGCGTGGTCGCGTGTGATCGCACAGGCGGCGGGCGCTGCCGGGACCGCTGGCTGCCCTTTTTGTCCTCAGATCTGCTGTTTTCTCTCATTCTCCCTGTTTCTAACTTTCCCACCTCCTCGCTTCTGTCTGGTGTGTGAGACGTGGGGTGTGCGTAAACAAAGTGAGATCCTGCCCCGGCTGGAGGCCCCGCCAGCGGCTTCACACCTTCCGGGCCCACAGGGTGTGGTCAGGGGCTCAGGGTGTGATTGGCGTGGA
>NW_006290032.1:342728-343054 GCF_000327345.1 Myotis davidii | reverse complement strand
CCTCCTAATGGCCACGCTGGAGCCGGGCGGGCGGAGGGTTCGAATTTGTGAAAACAAGGTGCTGCCCCGGAGGGTTCGCCCCACCTGCCCCGCTCGGGGCCGCGGCTCCCTTTTAACCAGGTCTGACCCTGACGCTTGGTGCAGCCGGTCACTGGGGGCCACACCTGGGTGTGTTCCAGAACATTCTCCCCTTCGGCCCAGGGCTCCACCCTGTGAGCTCACAGTTCTCCTGGGTCTCCGTCTCCCACCACCAGCCTCCTCCTCAGTGTCCCCTCCCCGGGAGCGCGGGTATCAGGGCTGGAGCTGCCTGTGGCCGGCGGGGGAGG
>NW_006290032.1:340981-341647 GCF_000327345.1 Myotis davidii | reverse complement strand
GCTGGGAGCCGCCCCCCACAGCCAGGGCCCATGTGCTGGGCCCCACGCCCCAGGCTGGTGGGGCCGGGACCGCTCAGTCACGTCACCCCATCACCCCATCCCCACGAGGGCCCATGAAGCCAGAACTGGTCCTGCCCTCCAGGTGCCTCTGCCCAGCGTGGAACCCAGGCTTCTGTTTGGGGTTCGTCTCATCTTTGTGCTCCCCGCCCCCGGCCCCTGCCAAGCACAGAAGAGCTGCCTGCTAGCGGCCTCGGGAGCCTGTGCTTCCCACTCAGAGGGTGTCGGGCTCCTCGCTGCCACGGCCCCAGCTCACTAGGACCCTGGGGATTAGCACCAGCGGGTGGATGTGGGGACCTGCACCCTCCTCACCTGCAGGAGGAGAGGGGCGCCCGTCCCCGACCTCACGCGCCCTGAACAGGAGGCCTGACCTCCCTCTTCCACCACCTGCCTCCCGCCCATCAGCACAAAATACGTTTCATTTCACGTCACTCTGGGAGGCCTGGGTCTCACCTCTCGCCTGTGACCAAGGCCTGTGTGTGGACAAGGGCCACGTGTCCGGCCGACGAGGGTTTGCGTGGCCTCCGTCCCCACCCGGGAGGGCGGGCACCACGGGGAGGGCAGCCGGGACCTGCTGCTGTGGCCGCAGCTCTGAGAGCCTTTGGGGTC
>NW_006290032.1:339834-340935 GCF_000327345.1 Myotis davidii | reverse complement strand
GGGCGGGGGGGAAGGGGGAGTGCTGTGTGCTGCTCACCCCACCAGCTCAGTGCTGTTCTCACGCTCAGCCCCTCACACAGCCCGAGGGGCGCGGGGGCACAATCGCGTGTCCCTGGCCCAGGCCAGGCGACAGCACAGCCTCACACTGGGGTTGGCAGGAGCACGAGAGAAGGGGAGACAGGGCCTCTGGCTCCTTTTCCAGACCAGAGGGAGGGGCAGCTTGCTGATGGCACCCACTCCAGTAGCCAATCTCAGGGGAGAGGAACCCCTAGGAACAGACCTTCCTGCCGCCTGTGAAACGAATGAAAACGGTGAATCCATGAAGCCGAGGTGCCGCCCCTCAAACCGTCCCGTCGCGGGCACGCTCCGCTCTAACGTGATGGGCACCTGCCCGGCCGGCGGGGCTCAGGGGCTGAGCACAGACCTAGGAGCCAGGAGGTCGTGGTTCGATGCCTGGTCAGGGCACCTGCCCAGGTTGTGGGCTCGATCCCCACTGTGGGGCGTGCAGGAGGCAGCTGATCCATGATTCTCTCTCATCATTGATGTTTCTCTCTCCCTCTCCCTTCCTCTCTGAAATCAATTTTTAAAATGTTAAATAACGGCCCCCTCATAAAGGTATTTGTGGAGGCCATGTTTACTGATGGGCCATTTTCAAAAAGCCAAATAGCAACAGTACAACGATGGAAATTTCTTTTGAGAGCCACATTTTTTAAACTTAAACTATATAGGTAGGTACATTGTGATTAACTTAATTAGGGTACTCCTAAGGCTTAGGAAGAGCCACACTCAAGGGGCCAAAGAGCCGCATGTGGCTCGCGAGCCATAGTTTGCCGACCACGGCCCATCGCATGTGGTGGAGCCGGGAGGAAAGAATTGGCTCCAGGTCTCGCCACACCTGTCCCCACAGGCGCCAGCAGCTGGTGAGGGGCTGGGCTGGAGTCGGGAAGCACAGCCTCTCGCCCGGAACCCTGGCCCCTTTCCCCGCCTCCTCCCCGCACATCCCGGCCCCAGCGGGACGGACAGCTCAGCTCCGGTCTGGCTCCTGTCGCCCGGCCAGCGCACAGGTGACTGGAGCCGGACGCAGAGTCCTGCTCACCGTCT
>NW_006290032.1:335105-339707 GCF_000327345.1 Myotis davidii | reverse complement strand
CACCCCCGCACACACACAGACACCCCTCTTCTCCCCAGGAGCTGGTTGGAGCCGCACAGAAGACCCCCTCCCGCCCTCCCCGTGCCTGACCCCAGGGCTCCCCGGGGGGGGCACAGAGCGGTGACAAGCGGGTGGATCCCAAGGAAAAGGAGACCTGCTGTGCGGCTCCTGGGGGATCCTCGGATCAAGACTTCTAAAGCGGGGCCTCCTGTTCCCTTCTCACCGGCAACCGCCAGCGTCACCGCGAACCCGTGGGAGCAAGAGGTACAAGAGGAGACGACGCAGCGAGGAGCAGGGGGTCATTTACATAAACAGTCAGGAACCGGTGTAGTGGTGGACATACATTTTATGTTATATTTTTTAAATATTTCTATTGATTTCAGAGCGGAAGGGGGGGCGGAGAGAGAGGGAGAGAGAAACATCAATGATGAGGAAGAATCATGGATCAGTTGCCTCCTGCACACACCTCCTGCCCCCACTGGGAGATCAAGCCCACAACCCTGGCAGGCGGCTTGACCAGGAATTGAGCCCCGACCTCCTGGTTCATAGATCAACGCTCAACCCCTGAGCCACGCCGGCTGGGCTGGATATGAACTTTAATTTACAAAATTCAGTAATAGATTTTATAAAATTAAAAAGCCACTCTGTAAAAGAATTTGTTTGGAGGATAAAATGAAACAGGCCACACACTGGGAGAAAATCTTCAAAAAACACACATTGGATAAAAGATTTCTGCTCAAAATACATGAAGAGCCACACAGACACCCCTTGAACACAGGTAAAACCTGAACAGCTCCCTCCGGCCAAGGGAACATGGGTGTGGATCCGAAAGGGGGACCTGGAGAACACACTCGGGGACACGCACGCTCCTGATTGGTGAACATGGTTAACTCGCCTTCCGTGAACCGCTTCTCTGCCTTCAGCCCGCTGAGCCCTGTGTCTGTGTGTCTGCCTGAGCTTAACCTGTGAAACGCCCCCGGCGGACCCCCCTTCTAAAGTGTGAGAACCAGGAGTTCCCTCCCCACCCCCCCATCCACCTGCCCTCAGACCGGAACTCCAGCGGAATGGAAGTTTGCCTCCAGGTCTCCAGCACCGCCTTCCCCCAATGTTCTCTCTGCTCTTCAAAAGCTGGCTGGGACTCAGCCAGGCTGGCTCAGTGGTTGAACGTGGACCTAGGAGCCAGGAGGTCCCGGTTCGATTCTGGTCAGGGCACAGGCCCAGGTTGCGGGCTCGATCCCCAGTGTGGGGCGTGCAGGAGGCAGCCGATCCATGATTCTCTCTCATCATTGATGTTTCTCTCTCCCTCTCTTCCTCTCTGACATCAATGAAAATATATTTAAAAAAGAAAGAAACCGTTGTAGCCGAGATAAAAAAATTCACCTTCAGGCCTGGCCAGTGGCTCAGCTGCTTCGAGCTTAGTCCTGATTTGCCAGGTTGTGGGTTTGGTCCTCAGCGGGGCACACACAAGAGTCAACCAGGGAGTGCGTACGCAAGTGCAACCACAAATCCGTATTTCTCTCAAATCAATCAATCAATCAATCAATATTCACCTCCATGTCTCTTCTCCTTTTCAGTTCTCACCTGAGAATAGTGTTTTCCCATTGATTTTCAGACAGAGAGGAAGGGAAGGAGGAGGCAGGGGGTGGGGGGAGAATCATCAAAGTGAGAGAGACACATAGATTGGTTGGCCCCTGCAGGCACCCTGACCAGGGCTGGGAGCAAACCTGCACCTGAGGCACGTGCCCTTGCCCCGCCCTTGCCTGGGGACCAAACGAGTGACCCTTCGGCCTTTGGGCGACAGTCTAACGACACAGCTGCCCGCTGGGCTCTCGCTCCTCCCAGCAGTAACCCCGGGCCTCTTCCATGCGGGACAGGCCCCTGCATCCTGAGAAAGGAGAGACCCACTGAGGAGGGCTTCCGGTGGAAAAGGGCTCCATTTGTAAAGCTTTCTTTCTTTCTTTTTTAAATATATTTTATTGATTTTTTACAGAGAGGAAGGGAGAGAGAGAGAGTTAGAAACATCGATGAGAGAGAAACATCGATCAGCTGCCTCCTGCACGCCTCCCACTGGGGATGTGCCTGCAACCCAGGTACATGCCCTCGACCGGAATCGAACCTGGGACCCTTCAGTCCTCAAGCCGACGCTCCATCCACCGAGCCAAACTGGCCAGGGCAAGTTTTCTTTAAAGAGCCAAACGACCAGTTCTCCAAAGGTTCCCGTCCAGCCCACACTTTAAGGGGAAGCGTGCACGGCCCGCCTCCCGCCCGCACTAAGCAGACGAAGGTGCCCACAGGAGCAGACTCTCAGACAGGACGGGAGCAGAAGGGGAGTCCGGAGGGCGGCCGAGCTGTCTAGACCGAGAGAACTCGCCCCGGGGCTGCCTCGCTGCACCCGACGTGGGGGCTCTGTTGGCGTTGAGCTGGAGCCAAGGGCCTTAGGGTGACAGATGCCAGAGCCAGGCCCAGGGCCCCGACACAGACCCTGCATTTTGACCCTGGGACGGACGCCTGCGGACGAAAGGGGCCACATGCTAACCTGGCAGCTCAGGGGGCCTGCGTGACAGCCTTGCACCCAGAGACCTGCAGTGACCACGAAGATGGTCTGAAATGAAAGCTTTTTTTTTTTTTTACTAAAAGCAGTGATAGTGGGTAGTCCCGTCCTAGGCCTGTCTCTACCGTAACTGAGCTCTTGGTCTATAATAACATCCTTGGAATGTGAAAGCCAGAGAGCGATGTCCCTCTTCCCGGACCCTCCAAGCACAGGCACCTCATTGTTCTTGGGTGCTGACTGTGAGCTACCCTGCAGCCCCCGGGTAAGAAAGTCTGTGTCTATCATGTCACTTTTCGTCCAATCCCGGAGGTCGTTGCCCCCCCCCCCACTCTGCTTTCTCCCGCCTCCCTTGTCTGTCACCAATGGACGTCATGTGACCGCCTGTGACTGTCGTGTGTAAAACAGGGTGAACAACTGCCATTCTCCAGAGCATCATCCCCATCCACTGAGATTTTGCTTTTCAGCATTTGTCAGCAGTTTGGCTCAAATAAACTCACAAAAACTCTTCACGGGTTTTAATTTTTCTTACAGTGACATTACCGGGCTCACCCAGGACCACCCCGTGGTCCCAGGCCCGGTGCCAGGATCCAGCTAGGGGCCTGCTGAGCCCGCCGGTTCCCCGCCCACTGGGTGAACTTGGGTGGGTTGTCTCTTGACTTTATCTGAGCTGTTCCCGGCCCCCATCCCCCCACCATGTGCCCTGACGGACTCGAACCCGTGACCTGGGGGTTCCTGGGGAGATGCCTAACTGCTGAGCCACGCCCAGCACAGCTCTGAGCTGTATCTTTAGACCCTGCAGGTGGCGCTAAGCCCAGGAGGTGAACGGGGGCTGGTTTTGATTTCGGCTTTTCCATTGGAATCGAGTCTGAGTAAGCGCAGTCCTTGGTAAATGAGCCTTGAACGTGTTCAGCTCCGAAGTTCAAAGGGCACCTCGTCCCTCCAGCCGGGGTCGCGGGAACCTCGGGTGTTTTTAGGGGACGAAGGACTTTGTGGGTGTCAGAGGTCATTCCTCACGGACGCAGGGGCCCCACAGGGAAGTTCCAACTCAACTGGAATTAAACTAACAGGCTTGGGGGGGGGGGGGGGCGCCCTGAGCCCTGGACAGTGGGAGAGAAACCGAGGCTTGCGAGAGGGTGGATGGGACTCGAGGGGTGAGAGCCTCATGGAGCTCCACCCTAAGCAGCACCCCTTGACCCCCCACAGCCTTCTAGAGAATTGGCCCCGACTCTGCGATTTCCAATGAAAGGCTAAAATGGAAAGCGGGAAGTTGGTCCTCCAAGGCCGATAAACCCCGGGAAGCCCAGCCCCCGGTAACACCCCCACAGGAACACGGGCACTTCGCATGGAACTTCAACGTGCAAATATCGACAGAAAAGGGACCGTTTAACCAAAGGCGCCGTCAGCGTGAAATGGCCGAATTGGGGAGCGCGTGACGCCTCCAAGTTGATCTGTCCGCGCCCGCTAGGAAAAGCCGGCTCTGGAGTTAAATTAAATGAACGGATGGGAAGCTTATCTTTGTTGTTGTTAATCCTCGCTCCAGGATGTGTTTCCATTTTGTTTGTTTGTTTCTTTTTTGAGAGAGAGTGGAAGGGAGGGGAGAGCTAGAGAGAAACATCGATATGAGAGAGACACATCAGTACTTGCCTTCCGCACGCTCCGACCAGGGCCTGAGGCCAAGACAGGACCAGAATCGAACCTGGGATCCTTCCGTCCCCAAAGTGACACTCTAACCACTGAGCAAACCGGCTAGAGTGGGACACTTGTCTTGATCGAAAATTAGAAGCTTCTGGATAAAATACCTTTCGTACAGGAGGTTTAGAGAGAGGCTGTCTCTGAACTGAAGAAGGCTCTGGAGCCAGCAGGTCCCACGACCCCACTCTTCCCCGTCTACTGCTCCTCCTGTGTCCTGTGCTCCCCGACTTCCTGTGCCCTGTGCTCCCTGACTTCCTGTGCCCTGTGCTCTCCAACTTCCTGTGCCCTGTGCTCTCCGACTTCCTGTGTCCTGTGCTCTCCGACTTCCTGTTCAGACTTGCCCTCCGCCTCTCGTCTTC
>NW_006290032.1:333277-334984 GCF_000327345.1 Myotis davidii | reverse complement strand
TCCTGCTGGCCTGGGGGAAATGAGAATACAAACCCAGAGAAAGAGAATTCAGGAATTCTAGCAGTTGCTTTCCGGGAAAAGCCGTCTCAGGTAGAGGGGATCCAGCAGTTGTATATGCTCCTTGGACTAGACCGAATTAAGAAACCTAACTAAAGATTTCCCTGGCCCTCTCTGGGACCCCGATGGGTTTGCAAAGGAATCTGACTAAACTATTTAGAACACGTGATGTGAAGCCACGGCCCGCGTAGCCTCGGGTCAAAGACTTAGAGAAAAGGCTGAAGTGCAAATCTGTACACGAGACGAGAAATAGAAATTTGGAAATTATGGGGGAAGCCAGCTGTGAGCTTGGTACAAGGGACCAATTCCACTGAGTCTGCGTTCCCATCTGCTTTTATTTATGAGAATACACAATTGCCTTTTAGGAATGCAAACAGACATATCAAAGGTGATGTTTAGTAAACAGTAAGATTACCAGGTTGGGGGAGTTTGCTTTAGGCCATTGAGTCAGCAGTCGGTCATAAGATGCAGGTATTTGGCCCTGGGAATACCAACGAGCCCCATTCAGCCTTCTGAGTGGACTTCTCACATTTATATTAATTACTGTTGATCTTGGTTTCCCAGCAATGTGATCCTGGCCTCGCTGACCTGTCCAATGAACACACCCGCTGGTCTCTGAGAGCAAGGCCCAGAGTGGCTGAGCACGGTCCCGGGCACACTCCTGTAGAGGATTTTTTAAAACAGAGAGAGACAGCCTGGCCAGCACGGCTCAGTGGTTGTCTCAACCTATGAACCAGGAGGTCACAGTTCGATTCCCGGTCAGGGCACATGCCCCGGGCACATGCGGGCTCGGTCCCCAGTATGGGGCGTGCAGGAGGCAGCCGATCCATGAATCTCTCTCATCCTTGATGTTTCTATCTCTCTCTCCCTCTCCACTCCTCTCTATGAAATCAATAAAAAACATATCTTTAAAAAATAAAACCAAAGAAGAGAGACAGAAAGGGGGAAATGCAGGGAACTAGCCCACCAGCTTTATCAAGTGATACCAGAGGTTTCCCTCGGAAACGGACTGGACCAAGACCCAGCAACGTCAAAGGAAGCCTGATGAAGCCGTGCTTGACTCCTTTGAACGTTTAGAAAAACTTTCAAACAGGCTCAGGCCTGTCTCCCGACAGTTCCAAGGCTCACCAACAGGATCCCTTACTAAATCTGGCATTTTTTTAAAAATGTATTTTATTGATTTTTTACAGAGAGGAAGGGAGAGGGATAGAGAGATAGAAACATCAATGAGAGAGAAACATTAATCAGCTGCCTCCTGCACACTCCCTACTGGGGATGCGCCTGCAACCAAGGTACATGCCCTTGACTGGAATCGAACCCGGGACCCCTGAGTCCGCAGGCCGACACGCTATCCACTGAGCCACACCAGTCAGGGCTAAATCTGGCATTTTTGGAAGGGTTAGAGGAAGAGCTTGCCACTTGTTCAAACAGCAGAAATTAAACTGTCAGACTAGCCATGCTGATGAACTGGGCATTCTGGCTGCTCAGCTATCTAAAACTATCCAACAGCAGGGGAAAGACAGAGCTGCCCAAGTATGAACTTACAGCTCCAACAATTAAGCTACCAAGTCAATTCTACTCAGAAATCTCTTGGAAAAGGAGAGAAAAGAGCCTGTTTTTACTATGAAAAGCCAGGCCTCCCTTAGAAAG
>NW_006290032.1:332779-333236 GCF_000327345.1 Myotis davidii | reverse complement strand
TGGGATTTACAAAGAGAAGACAGACAGGAGCGAGAGAGGGCGGCTCTGAGGACGGTGAGAGCGTATGTCCCCCTCTCCTCACTCACACTGCTTTCCGAGAAATGGAGATGACCCTAAGAGGATCACGCAACCCCTTAACCCTACCCAGCCATGTCTCCTTATCCCTGGGAGTCAAGCTTGTGTGCCGACAGTGGTAGGTAGGGGTACCCCACCGACCGACCGACCGACCGACCGACCGACAGCTGTTTTAAAGTCAGAACCTGTCCCCTTTTAATGAGGGCACGGGACAGGGGCAACCTATACTTTACTGGTCAAATCGGCCCCAATTCACGTTTCAGGTTTTCTCAAAACCTTACAGCTCCAACAATTAAGCTACCAAGTCAATTCTACTCAGAAATCTCTTGGAAAAGGAGAGAAAAGAGCCTGTTTTTACTGTAAAAAGCCAGGTCACCCTTAG
>NW_006290032.1:331678-332686 GCF_000327345.1 Myotis davidii | reverse complement strand
CTGTGTATTCCAGGGAGTAAAGATTATGTAGCTTAAGCGTGATTGTTCATAGTTAAACTGATTAACTACCCGCCTGGCACTTAATTAAGAGGTTTTATTCCCTCCCTAACTCCAGGGAAAAATCCCTACCTGGGGAAACAACCTTTCTCAGAGAGGTGACCTTGGTTAAAACACATAGTGCTAAGAAGGGGAGCAAACATATTAAGAACAGTATGCCATATATGCCAGGTCCCTTGAAACAGCAAGGATGGACTGGCTCCCAGCAGATGCCCACATATCCGTTTCCTGGAGGGTGACTTGTACTTAGAACTAAATGAATCAGACACTGAGCCACCTGGGGAAATAATGATTTTAAAGGAGCTTCCACCAAAGAAAATAATCGCGAAACTGAATGTTTGTTGTAGGACGTTCCAATGCAACTTTGGGCCCTTTCCAGTACAGACCCTGGCAAGGTCAAGCCAGCCACTCCTACTTCAATAACTACTGGTAATACTTTGCCTCTGCCTAATATTCACCAATATTCTCTAAGGCCTGACGCACTAGCTGGAATTAAGCCCAATATATGACTAGAGGCCTGGCACATGGATTTGTGCACCAGGCCTCTAGTATGCATATAAGATCTTGGTTAATTTCGTCCTGCCCTTCCCCTTCCTACCTCCCCCCTCCCCACTTCCCTCTGAGATTCATCAGTCTGTTCCACATTTCCATGCCTGTGGTTCCACTCCTGCATTGAGTGTCTGCCCCCTGGTGGTTAGTGCACATCATAGCTACCAGACACTTGGCCAGTTGCTGAGGCTTTTATATATATAGACTAGTAGCCCAGTGCACGAAATTCGTGCACTGGGATGGTGGTTCAAGGGGAAAGGAGCCCCTCAGTCTGGCCTTCACCCTCTCCAATCTGAGACCCCTCAGGGAATGTCCAACTACCTGTTTGTGCCCACACTTTTCACAGATAACAGCTCCATTGTTGTTTCTTTCTTATGCTTAAAACCATTGGAATTAATAGAT
>NW_006290032.1:324621-329909 GCF_000327345.1 Myotis davidii | reverse complement strand
ATTGAAACACTGTTGCGACCCTCCTGGCTGAAGCCCGGCTGGCCGAAAGAAGGTTTCTGGGTTTGTTTAGCTTCTATAATTGCAACATTGTTTCATAGAGTGCAGCTCAGAGGCAGGCAGCGGCAGGCGGGGAACCTTGGCTTCCTCCTTCACTGGAGCAAACAAGCCTCCTGCTCGCTTCAGCTGCCTAGCTGCCGGCTGCCATCTTGGTTGGCAGTTAATTTGCATATCGCCGTGATTAGCCAATGGGAAGCGTGTTGGAGCTACAGTTAATTACCATATTTGTCTATTATTATATAGGACTAGAGGCCTAGTGCACAAAGGCCTGGCCTTCCTTCCCCTGGCTGCTGGTTTCTTTGTTCCATGCTGCCCCCTGGTGGTCAGCGCATGTCATAGTGAGCAAACTCCCAATTGGTTGAACTCCTGAGGGACAATTTGCATATTAGCCTTTTATTATATAGGGACTAGTGGCCCGGTACACGAAATTCATGCATGGGGGGAGGGTGTCCCTCAGCCCGGCCTGCACCCTCTCCAATCTGGGACACCCGGAAGGATGTCCGACTGCCGGTTTACAGGGATCGGGCCTAACCATCAGTCGGACATCCCTCTCGCAATCTGGGACCGCTGGCTCCTAACCGCTAACCTGCCTGCCTGCCTGATCGCCCCTAATCACTCTGCCTTCTGGCCTGATCACCCCCAACTGACCCCCAGTGATGGCCTGCTCACCCCCAACTGCCCTCCCCTCTTGGCCTCTAATCGCCTCTACTTTGGCCCTGCCACCATGGCGCTGTCCAGAAGAACATCCGGAAGGTCTCCTGGAAGGTCTCCCAGTCCAATTAGCATATTACCCCTTTACTATATAGGATAGAGGCCTGGTGCACGGGTGGGGGCTGGCTGGGTTGCCCTGAAGGGTGTCCCAGATCAGGGTGGGGCTTCCCTTGGGGTGTGGGGTGGCCTGGGCGAGGGGCCTGTGGTGGTTTTCAGGCTAGCCACGCCCCCATGGGGTGAGGGTCCCCTTTGGGAGGCCGTGACCAGCCTAGGTGAGGGGCTGAGGGCTGTTTTCAGGCTGGCCATGCCCCTCAGAGACCCAGGCCCTCCCACGCCTCCTTGAGCAGAGGCCAGGGCTGGCTGGAAGACTGGGTCGCCCCTGCCGGCCTGATCTCGCCCCCAACTTCCCTCCCCTGCCGGCCTGATCTTACCCACAATGGCCCTCCCCTACAGGCCTGGTTGCCCCAACTGCCCTCTCCTGCTGGCCAATTTAGCTCTGATTGGTCAGTTTCTATGCCAGTCAGCATCAAAAGCCCTGCCTCCTAGGCAGCCATTGGCTCCTCAAAGCACCCAGATTTGGTTCTGATTGGTTGGTCCCTATGCCAGTCAACGTCAAAAGCTCTGCCTCCTAGGCAGCCATTGGCTCCTCACAGCACCCAGGTTTGGTTCTGATTGGTCAGTTCCTATGTCAATCAATGTCAAAAGCTCCGGCCCCTAGGCAGCCATTTGCTCCTCATAGCACCCAGATTTGTTTCTAATTGGTTGGTTTCTATGTCAGTCACTGTCTCTGAGCCTATCAACGGGACCTGATCAGAAAGGCGGGGTTGATCAGCAGCCCCGGTGGAGGCCTGGAGAGAAATGGAGGCATGGCTGCTGGCCAGATTGGGAGAGAAAGAGAGAGGCAAGTGCTGATCAAAAGCTGCCACAGAGGCAATGGATCAGTCCCTGCTTCTCTATTCAGGCCTCTCTCTGGCCCTGATTTGAAGCCCCCTCAGCAGTCAGTGCTGGGGCACCTCGCCTGCAGCAGAAGCAGTCAGCACTGTTGGTCGAGCCTCGGTTGTGACCTGTCGTTCTGACCCAGGGTTTTTATATATTAGGATTGTCTTCCTTATGGATTCCTAGTGGAAACAATATCTGCCTCCCTTAGACCCTTTCCTTATTAGATATGAAAGACTAACTTGGGTACCTGCTAATCTTTCCCACCTACTATGATGTTCTGATTATCAGCTATGATGAAGTCAATGCTTTGTTGGCCACACACTGGTCTTCTCCTACTATCAACATAAGCTTTGGCACTTTTTTTTCTGGCTGTATCTACTATAAAGGACCCACCTTAGGCAAACACCTCCTGAAAACACCTCCCTGTAGTTCCCCTGGTAGGACTGTATGTGGATCTAATCTGGATGAATATTGTATCGCAATAGAGACGGACGATGAAAAGCTAAGAAAAACACCTGGATATGATGGCCAAAAGCTTGCAGCAGCCTGTCCTGTCATACTGTAGCTTGTCCTCGGACTCCCCAGCCATGCTCTTGTGGCTGGATGTCCGTGAAACAAGAAAGAAATCAAAGGTCCCCATTTCAGAAATTATTGGGATCCCTCGGTGGGTGGTTATGTCTGTAACTACCCCACCATCCTTGCGTCCTGACGCTTGTGGGAAGCCCTATAGACCACTAAAACTCTAGCTCATGTGGGGGTCAGCTCCATCCATTTAACTATGGCATGGGAAACAACATTTTTGGGTTCATGCAGTACATCCTAACTGCTCCCAAGCCATAGCTACCCAATGGCAACAACATTCCTGGTGGATCCAGCAACATTGCCCCTACGAGAAGCCAAAGGGGAATACTTGGAGGAGTAGGGGCTGGCCTTGGGATCCTGGGACAAGCTGAACTTGCAGCTAATGACGAGCGTCATTCATTAGAAAAAGGTTTTTAATCTCAAATAGGTCATCTAGAGGGAATGCTGGTTCAGGAAGAAGGAAGAGGGTGGGAAGCAGCAGGGAAAGACAATGAAGCCTTAGCTCCATGGGTAGAACGGACTCGACAGACTGCGGAAACTCATGCGGAAACCCAACAATGGGCACGTGCCTGCACCTTAACTCAGCAGGGCCTGTTGCCTGCGCCGGTGCAAATGGAATCGGAAGTGGCTGTGAGCCAAGGCCAGCTCCACGGGGTGCAGCAGCCCAGGCCGGGGACGCAGACGGCTCCCCTGGAACTTGGGACATTTTGGGTGGGAAATGTGAGCTACGACGTTGTGCATTCAAAGCCCAGGTGCCTCGGTAGATCCTAAGCTTAAAATCCCCGCAGTTCAACTGGCCGGCCTGGGACCCTCCTCAATGACACTAGAATACTTCTTGTTGGGAAGGGTTAGAACATTCTTACACTGAGCGATTTTTACTGTAAAAACACCAAGTTTACATGGACTACGCCTGGAATACGGTGCAATACTGAAATTACAGGCAGAATAACTCTCCCTGAGGTTCATCAGACCTATGAAAACACTAACACTGAAAATGCAATGTCTTGGGAAATTGAACTTAATCCCCCCAAGAAGTCGTTTCTGGAAATGAACGGGCTTCTAGATCATGAAGCGGTAGAGTCTCCATTCATTTGGCCAAACTTCAAAGGTACCAGTGACAGCGGATGAGGGAGGGAAACAGAATTAGTCGAGTAAAACATGACGACGCCTGCAGGGGTTGCTGGGATGTGTGTTCCCCTCGGACCTGTCCTTGTCACGTGTTAGCCACTTTCTGCTCCTAATCGGTGTTACTGGGTTAATAGCATTGCTTTTGTAGAGTCTCCAATTTTCAGGTACAATAACTGGAAATACATAAATATTTTGCTGATTTTATTACATAAATTGGTAAGGATCCTGCAAGGGCAAGAACTACAAACTTTCACATAGAAATGAGCCTGACGGGTCATCAGAGAGGAAAATCCTTCCCCTGAGTAGATGCTACATAAGGTTATTTTGCTTACAGTTGCTTTTATTGTGCAATACTTACTATTTTGTTACTTATAAAAGTTGTATGTTTTCAAGGCAGAAATTTTGGAGAGCACAGGGCAGCACAAAGGAAAAGATTAAGAGCGAATTCTCCTACTCAAAGGTGACTTGTCTCTCAGCCCTTCCTCTATGTGCACACGTGCGAGCGTGTGAGTGTGTGTCCGTCCATGTGTGTACATGAAAGCCTGTGTGTGTGTGTGTGTGTGTGTGAGTGTCTCATATGCTAAACGGTACTTTCCCTGCTGACTCCGAGCCTGAGACACTTGCAAAGGTCGGGAACTGCCTGGGCTAGGCCCCCCCATCACACACACACACACACACACACACACACACACACACACTGAGGCCGGCGGAGCCTGTAGAGCAGGTTGGTGGCCTGCACTCACCCGTCACTGTGCAAGGATCTAAGGCAGACGGGGGGCAGGCCCAGTGCCGCTGGCAGAGACCGGTGATGCCCTGCCTGCCCCGGGCACCCCCCTCAGCAGGCGCGGCTTCAGGGAGGCCCCCTGCCAGGGCCCCAGGTGACGCTGGGAGGCGGGAGCCTACAGTGGCCTGACTCCAGCCGGAGGAGGCCACAGGGTCTGTGGGGCTGAGACCAGCAGCAGGTGAGCCCAACGTCAGGTAGAAACAGGGCAGGAGGCGCAGGAGCCGACGGACAAGCAGGCGCTGCCCTGAGCTGGGCAGGGAAGGACTCGCGGAGGCAGAGCGAGGGCCTCACACGCTCTCGGGGGCAGGGCGTGGGGAGGGGGGGAGCCAGCAGCCGGGTGATGGGTCCAGCGATGGTGAGATGAGGCCCTGGCCAAGCCACACACACTCACAGACAAAGCTGTGCATGCACACACACAGCCTGACACACACGCATATGCAAACATACAAATACACAAACTTACAAATGCACACACACGCACACCTGCATACACATATGCTTGTGCGCACACACTGCCCACGGTCACGCACAGTCACACACACACACCTGCACGCGCAAACACACATACACAAACATGCATACACATGTGGACACATGCTTATGCGTGCACACACACTGTGCACACACCGTCACACAACACACACATGGCCACGCTCACTCGTGCACGCGCACACTCCTGTCTCCATTTCCCTCTCCGTTTCTGGGAGCATCAGGCACACACGCGTGTTTGTACATGAGCTGCTCCTTTACTACATGACAGCTGCTCCGTGATGTGGGCTGAACCGTAACACAGGCTGAACCGGGATGCGGGCTAAAGTCACACAGTGCAGGCGAGTCAGCTGGAGGCCTGAGTTGGCTTTAGCCGAGGACTCCCGGCTGGCGCACCCCGCCCCGGGACAGAGGGTGGAGGGGGCCCCACAGGCGGGGCGAGCGGCGAGTGGGAGGCAGGAGGCCCTGGCCCGCTCCCCTCTCTGGGCCGGGCGGAGGGGAGGCGGCCTCCGCAGCCGCAGCCACCTACGGCTGACAGGCTCCAGCGGGAACAGACGGACAGCGTCGCGGGGTGCTGGGCTGTGGCCGGCAGCGGCCC
>NW_006290032.1:324069-324335 GCF_000327345.1 Myotis davidii | reverse complement strand
GACGCAGGCCCTAGCGCCCGGGCCTCCATGGGGCTGGGAGCCTCCAGCATCCCCAGCGTCTTGCAGTCGGGGCGCCTCTCAGAGCTTGAGGACGAGAGCGAGGAGACAGGAGGGCGCCCTCAGCAGGGTCCTCCCGGAGGCCCCCCCGGCCCCCCCAGAAGGCTGTGGAGGTTCGAGGACTCTGAGGACACGGATTCCGTGCACTTTTATAAACCGAAGGGCATCTGCTTCGGAAAGACGTTTCCCAAAGCCTCCTGGCGGCTGGG
>NW_006290032.1:323447-323876 GCF_000327345.1 Myotis davidii | reverse complement strand
TAGCTGGTCGTGTGCACGTCCCTTCCGCTTTCTTTAAAAATCAGTAAAAATCTCCTATAAAACATGTGCTGACCCCACTGCTGTTCTGTGGTCTGGTCTCCGTTTCACTTGTCACTTTAAGTATTTTGGGTGCATTTTGTCCAGTTTCGCTTCCTGAGAAAACACGGGGACCATGTTTGCTCCTGGGCCCGGGCTGCCCGCGGCGTTGGGATTCCTGTTTATTGAGGCGTCTGGCGCCTGGGGGTGAGTCGGGTGAGGCCTGTCCCCCAGTCCCCACTGCCGCCGCCCTCAGTGCCGCGGGGAAGAAGCCGGCAGGTGGGGCAGGTTCAAGGGAGGGAGGGGTTCCCCTGGAGGACTTTTAGCGACAGGACAGGCAGTTGTAGGGAATCAGGGGTCCATGGGAGAGGATGCACGTGTGAGGGCAGAACA
>NW_006290032.1:320083-323256 GCF_000327345.1 Myotis davidii | reverse complement strand
AGAGGACGGGGAGGCAGGAGATAAGGGAGAGAGAAGGGGCACCAGGTGGGTTGGACTCTGAAGCTGATCCCTGCGAAAGCGTGACGGGTCAGCACGGGCCATACGGGGGTGGGGGGAGCCATGAGGGGCGCGTAGACCACGAACTTGCACCTTGAAAACCTCCCGGGCGCCGTGGCGACCCCTTGGGAGCCCCTCCCCGCGTGGGAGCTGGTATTTGCTTCCACATTCCCGCCCTTTCACTAACCAGCTCATTCTTCAGACTCCGGAGGCAACACCCCCAGGCAGAACCCGCTCCCCAAACCTGCCACGGGGTCCGAGCCCCAGAACCCCCCGGTCCCCCGGAGGCGTCCTGTTCAGAGCTGCCAAGTGGGCGTGCCCTCCCCACACCTGCCCTCTGGCCGGGTCCCCACTCGGCCGTGTCCCTGGGCCCAGCCAGGCTGACACAGGAACGGTCAGGGGTGGGGACCTCTCCTCTCCCCTCTGTGCTAACTCCCAGTGATTTCCGTTTAAACAAAACCACCTTCTGTTCCCATGTTTCCTCACGTTAGAACGGCTTCCTCCCTGACGGCGGCCCCGCGGGAGTTTTGCTGTGGATCCCAGTGTGTGTGCGCGCGCGTGCATGTGTGTGTGCGCGCGTGTGTGTATGTGTGTGTCCGTATGTGTGTGTGCACGTGTGTGTGCGTGTGCGTGTGTGTCCCACCAGCTGGGCTTCCTCTAATCAGCTCAGGCTCCCAGGTGAGGGCTCGTCCCTTGAACGCCAGTCCCCAGCCTGTGTGCCCACCTGGCATGAGGCAGGTCCCTGCAACCCGCTCTGTGGGCTCCAGGAACTTGCTAGAACCCCTCACAGAACCGAGAGAAACATGTACCTTCCCCACCACGCTCCCTGGGAACGGGCGTCACACAGGGACAGGCGGGGGAAGGCAGGGCTCCCCTCCCCCCGTCCTCCCCGCCCCCCAGCCACCAGCCCGAGCTGTCCACCCTCCGTTCTGGGCCTCATCCCACAGGCAGGACTGATGAGCCCACTGGGCGCTGGGGATGGACCCCCTCCAACCCCTGCCCCCCTCCCCGAGGTCAGGGGTGGGGACGGGTCTCCCTCCAGCCCTGCCCCCCTCCCCGAGGTCAGGGGTGGGAACGGGTCTCCCTCCAGCCCCTGCCCCCCTCCCCGAGGTCAGGGGTAGGGACCGGTCTCCTGCCCAGGCCTCTCCTCAGGTGCCTCCCAGAGACCAGGTGCGGAGGGAGGGGCTGGCTGGTCAGGGACAAGGAGACCCATCCCCTCTCCGGGCCCTGCAGCCACTGCCCCGAGGGCTCAGGAACTCCAGGTCCCTGTGCTCCCCTCACGCCCGGCTCCCCGGGGCCACCACCCGCACAGGGCGCACAGGCAGCCGGGCAGCTTTCTTGCTTTTCTGCTCCAATGAGCGAGCCGGGTCTGGCAGGTCGGTATTTACCCCAAACGGCACCTGCACGCCCGCCCGCCCGGACACCCCACACACCTGCCTGGCCATCCCCCCGAGAATCAGGGCCCGGGCTCCCGGCCGGGTTTCCGTGACCTCTGCTTTGCCGGGCCCTGCAGTTTCTCTACATCAAGTTTCTAGGTTCTTTGTAGCCAGACTTGAAAGATGGAGAAACAGGGGCACAGGGAGGCGTGTCCTGAGACCCAGGCCTCGGGACAGAGCTGGCCCACCTGCAGCCCCAGCCCCCAATCCGATTTCTGTCACCAGGGTCCCCACACGAAGCCCTTGCTTGTTTCCTTTTGTGTAACCAGCCCACAGAGCTCTGGGCAGGGCCCGATTCCCGGCTTAGCCGCTCTGGGCAACGGCACACGCAGTTGAGATAAAAACAGCAGCAAAGCCCGGCCGGCACGGCTCAGGGGCTGAGGGTCGACCTAGGAGCCAGGAGGTCAGGGTTCGGTTCCGGGCGGCACGTGCCCGGGTGGCAGGCTCTATCCCCACTGTGGGGCGAGCAGGAGGCAGCCGGTCCGTGACTCTCCCTCATTCATGTTTCTCTCTCCCTCCCTCGCCTGCCTCACAGGCCACGGCTTCTCTCCCGAAGCCAGAGCTCGGGGTGAAGATGATACGTCGCTGCGGCATGCGGACACTTGTACGATTTATTTAGGTTAATCAGCCATGTACACGGTCTGCAGCTATGTGTGGTTAGTGGTGTACTTTCCCCATTAACTGGTACATGCCTCATAGATATAGTCAATTAGGGTTATCGCCATGGGAACAAGATGCTGATTCGTCAACTGAAAATGCACTTCTTCTCACAGGATTCAGGTTTTCTGATCACACAGCAAAACTCAAAACAAAGGTGGAGAGCGTCACACAGACGGCACCGGCACTGCAAGTCACACAACAGCCACGCTTTCCCGTCAGGGCGGGTCCCAAGGCGCCGTCTCCACACCGGCTGCCGGACAAAGCTTCCTTCCTGCCCAGAGGCCTGATGCGCTGGCACTGGGGTCAGGCCTGGTTGTGACACTCCCGCCCAGGAAACCCTCGGGGTGACGCTCCCCAAATGCCGCGCGGGCACTGGTCCTTGTCGTGACCTTGGGAGCAGTGACTCATTTCTGCTCGGCTGGACTCGGGAAGGGCTCCATCCGGGAGGAGAGCGGGTCAGTTTTAAGTCATCTCTGTTGGGTAACTTCTCCTTCATGAATAACTGACCCAGAGACGCTCTGTGCATAGGAATACACTTGCAATACGCCAGGGGAGGAGGATGGCCGCCGCCCTCTGAAATGCACACCCAGGGAGGCGCACACAGGCACCCCCCAGTTCCCAAGGGAGTCTGGATTTCAAATAAATAAACCCCAAATTTCAACCAAAACGAAAGTGGTGAGGATGCCCAGGGGAGGGAGTGGAGACCGCCACCTCACGGGAGGAGGGTCCGACCTGGGGGGGTTTCAGATGCGACATGCAGGCGTCAGTGGAGAGTGAACCGGAGAGAGGAGGGAGCCACTCCCCACGGCGAGGAGTCTGGTCTGTGTGTCGTGGGCAGATCCTGTTCCCAAGGTGGTATCTACAGAGCCGCGGCCGGAGGAGGGGCCACGGGTAAGACAGCGCGGTTTGCTCAGCAGCAATGAGATCTGGAGACTACAGCGTTACAGCTCGTCGATACCCTGCCAACGTGTCCGAAATCAAGACCTGAAGATGCTAGGAGGCCCCGGGCAGCTGCTAGCA
>NW_006290032.1:316379-320046 GCF_000327345.1 Myotis davidii | reverse complement strand
CCCCGCCATGGCTGTGCTGGTGGCAGGGCGGGTGGGCGGAGGTGCCTCTCCTGCAGCGGCCGGGCGTGCCATCCTCCGGTTGTGTCCACAACCCCTGAAGTTGCCATGTCCAGCGTTTCCAGGGCCCCTGCTCCCGGTGCCCACGTGGTGACACCAGGCCGTGGCTCTCACCCACCGTGTGCTCATCTGAGCGTTTTCTATGTACATGGTACCCGGACGCCCGCACTTGTGCGGGGACGCCTGTCGCCTGCTGTCACGGGAGAGTCTGTGGGAGCCCAAGGTCGAGGGCCCCGTGGGGCTGGGCGAAGTGGAGGAGGGTGAGCGCCAGTTCCCAGGGCAGCCGGAGGCCAGGAGCCGGGACCCAGCACCGGGAGGAGGCTCTCTTTGGTCACAGATTAGCTGACAGTTAAGGGGACACTAACCAGGGAGCATGTGCTCAGCGTGGGGTGGGGGGGTGGGGGGGCAGGCAGGTGTCTCACAATCGGCGCCGTGGCTGAGGGTCTGGGGAGCCAGCCTCACGGGGCCTCCTGCTCCAGGTCGTCCCCGCACAAGTGCCGCAGGAGCTGCTGGAGGTCGCGCTGGAGGTCGTCCCGCTGCAGGGCCTCGGGCACATCCTCCAGGGACTCCAGGTGCACGCGCTTCCCACGCCGGTCCCTCACCACGGCCCGCTTCTGTGTGCGGGCCTTACGGAGCGTCGCCCTGGGAGGAGACCACACAGGTTAGGCCCTGCTCTGCGGACCCACCGCCCATCACTCGCGCTGGCTCAGGGGTGCGGCTCGTCCCAAGTGACCCCACGCAGACCGGCTGGGAAAGACCACGGGAAACGCACTCAAAGCTCCGTAGCTCCAGCTTAACCCAACGGGCTGGGAGGTGCTGCTGTGGCGGCTGCGTTACTATCCCGACCCCGAGTGAAACGATGCCACGTGACCAGTTCAGTCTCAGGCCTCCCCGTCCACACGTAAATGCACGTCTGTACCACATAGTGTGCCCAGAGCATTTCATGTGCAGGCCTCCCCGTCTACATGTAAGTGCACGTCTGCACCCCACAGTGTGCCTGAGCGTGTTTCATGTGCAGGCCCCATCATCTACATGTAAGTGCACGTCTGCACCCCACAGTGTGTCTGAGCGTGTTTCATGTGTAGGTCTCACCATCTACATGTAAGTGCACGTCTGCACTCCACAGTGTGTCTGAGCGTATTTCATGTGCCAGGTGCTATTATTATAGTGACAAATAAGGAAACTGAGTCCCAGAGAGTTTAAGTGATGCTCCAAGTAAAACCACAGGAAGGTCTGGCGGGGCGAGGCCAGGACCCTGCGCCTGAGCCGGGGGAGCCCTGCTCACAGGCCTCACAGGGACCGTGTGGGGTGGTTGGGTGGTGGGCGACACCAGCACTGTCCTCACAGATCCCCAGTGTCCAGAACTGGGGGTCTGCCCTCCGCGACGTTCTCAGCACCTGCCTGACACCTCGATGCATCTAAGACCACCTGGAGCTTGGGGCTCCTGGGCCCCCCGCCCCTCCTCCTGCTACCTCTCCTCCCCCGTGACGGGAGCTGTTCTGCACCTGTGAGCACCTGCAGTTGGTTCCTCCTGATGAAAAGGCCACATCAGGTTCCAAAGGTGGAGGCCACGATTTCCTAACTACTCAGCACCCACATTTCTTATTCTCCAAAAAGGCAACTGACTCTCCGCCAGGAGCTCACAGAGGCCTGTGTAGCTTGGTGTTGGGGACAGTGTCCGTCCCAGGCTGTTCCCTAAAGGTTGGTGCCACACATGGGACGAAGGTACTATGGCCTCGTGCGTGTCCCCTGGGGACAGATTCACCTCTGCCCCGGGCCCGAGGGGGCACCCTGAGGGGTGAACACACCTGGCCGAGTCGGGACCCAGGCCCACAGGCTGTCCGCATCCTGGCGGACGCACACGCTGCAGTGAGGACTTGCGAGGAGCTGGTCTGGAACCCACACCCAGGGAGCCCTCCTGAAGCAGGCTGTGAGCTACGGCTCCTCTGGGTGGCCCAGTAGCACCGAGAGTGCGGACACAGGCATCCTCCGTGTCGCAGGGGCGCCGTGAGCTGTGTGTGCGTCACACGCGTCAGCTCTCACTGCGGCTGCTCTGTGTGCTCGAAGGGGACCGACAGAGCCTTCCCTCACTGGCTGTCACGTGTGCCCCTCAAGGGCAGCTTTCCCTTCTGTGCGGGAAGGGAGGCGCACAACAGGACTTGTGCCCACAGGGACTGTGCTGCGAACCCGAGACCACGTGCTCAGTGCTCACAGGGATGCGTGGGCAGAGCCCAAGGCAAGACGCCAGCAACCACACGGCAAATCGTGAGGATGCCACACGGGCGCCGCACAGTCAGGCCCCTCCACAGGCGCACACGGGCCCACACGGCTGCACATGGCTGCTCACACTTCTCGAGCTGACAGAGGCGCCGGCTTCAGCGTCGCCAGGCGCTCAGGCCCACGGCACATGCAGAAGCAGGACTAGCTCGCTCACACGCAGCACGTGCTGTTAGAGGGCGATGGACCGGACGGAGCTGCAGGCAGTGCACACGGCAAGCAACCGACGATCCGCTGACCAGGCTCCCCTGTCCCGACCCGTCGGCACGGGACCCCCCGGCTGGCCTCCGTGGAGCAGGGGTGGCCGCGGGGACAGGCTTCCGGTCCTCACACCTGGTGTCACCTGACTCCCTGACCCCGGGGCTTTGGGGTGTGGCCCCTCTTGTTTTCTTAAGTTGGAACAGGGTTAGTTGGCAAGGAGCACCCCGTGCTACCCAAACCTTTTCACGACTGATCCGTCCTCTCTCAGGACTTCCTCCTCCACTAAGCTGGGAGCGTGGACTTTCTCGTGGCTGCCCGTGTAACTCAGAGCCTGAGGGAGACACCGAGACGTCACCACGCGGGCCCGGGCACGAGGCTCCGCAGTCACAGCCGAGGACAGACACGCGGGACTTCAGGGGATGAGACGCCCTCTCGGAGCAGATGAGCACGAGTTTCACTTACCCGCTCCCCCCTCCATGCGGCTTCATCACCTTCCTTCCTTCACAAAGGTTCACCCAGCATCCACCCTGCCACGGCTTAGCTGCCTGCTCTCCCCACCCCTCCTCACCCCTCCCCACCCTCCCCTCCACAGTGGAGACTAAGGACCAGTGACCACCGAGCGCCCAGGTCACCGGCTGCCATGGAAGGGCAGCGTTTGGAGAGGCTGCCGCCCTGCCCTGGCCCTTCCAGGAGTCTCCGTGCGCACTGCAGGCGCGAGGAGACCACAGGTCATGTTCAACGCGACAGCAATGACCATCTAGCACCTCCCCCAGTCACACCCACAGGGCAGCGGGTCCGGAACACGGCGCCCTTCCTCTTGGATGGGGGAGGTACTGGGCACCCCGTCGGCCCTCACACTGGGCCAGGCCTCCAGGACCAAGAGGCGCCACGGGGGCTCCCGGGAAGCCCCACTGCCCATCAGCCACCAACCGGCAGCTTGCGGCTTCCCGACAGTTTGGGTTTTGGAATCAGAGTGAAGTTGTGTCCCTGCCACTGGGGACCCGACTCCTAACGCCTAGAAGTCAGAGCTTAGCTGTGGCGCTGGTGTCCATCTCTGGGCGCATTCAGGACCATTCCTGACGGGACCACAGCCTCTCAGGTTCTCCCCTCACTGACGGGTTGTTGGTGGGGG
>NW_006290032.1:300046-316292 GCF_000327345.1 Myotis davidii | reverse complement strand
GGGCACGTCGCTGAGGGGTGTGGAGGGCATGCCGTGTCTGTGTGGCCCATGAGCTCAGGAGACAGATGCTGACTCAGTGGCGCACCGGCATCGGCTGTGAGAAGCTCTGAGGTGCGGACGAGCCCGGCTGAGGAGCCCTCACTGCACAGGCCCCTGGTCAGGCTCCTCGCTGGGCCTCTCCGTGCCCGAGAGGACAGATGAGAAGGACACACGGACAAGCCTTTCCTTACTGACACAGCCATGGCCCCGCAGGCTGCTCCTGTACCTGCTCGAAGTCGTCTTTGGCCGAGGGAAGGTCAGGGGCGACACGGGGGTCCCCCAGGTGCTTCTCCAGCCTCTCTCCACGCACCACCGTTGTCTTGACAACTTTGCTGACACGGCGGCCCTCCACGGGCTCCGCCTGGAACTGCGAGGCCTCGCACAGGGCGCCGGGCTCGGACACGGCCACCTGACGGCAGGGACACAGACAGCTTCTGACACGCAGGTCACTGCGGGGCGCGGCTCCACAAGGAAACCGCCCGCAGAGGCTGCAGAGCTGCCCGGCTCCGGACACGGACTCTGGGCAGAGCGGCACCTGGGAACGAGCCCGTCCGCACCGGGGCGTCCCCGCAGTGGCTCTGTGCGCTCGGCCCTCTCACCCGCGTGAGTCCCCCAGAGGCCTGTCGGGGGTCCGGTGAGGTGTGCAGTGGGGACCCCCACCCGTGCCTGCTCTGCCCCATGGAAATGGTGGCTCTGCATCCTGACGGTCACGCGGCCCCAGGAGGGAACGCTCCGGATGCGAGGAGCTGCAGGCCAGACTCCAGAGCACCTCCCGTGAGTCACGACAGACAAGTGTGCGTGTGGAGGAAGCAGAGCGGATGGCACAGGCATGTGTCAGAGAGAAGGGGCCCCTTCGAGGGCAGTTGAGCTGTCCAGGTCCTGGCTGGGCTCCGAGACGCAGCGTCTGCTGTGGACACCACACACAGACCTCCCTGCACACTGCCCCCCGCACTCAAGCCAGCCCGGGCCTGACGTGGCCCTGCTGTGGCCCAGACGGACTGAACAGCCACGGGGTCAGGAGGACCATGGCAGGCGTTGGGCACTTGCCCCTGGCGGCTGGCTGCAAGCTCTGGCTCACCGTGGAGGGGGGTGAGTGCCGCCGAGACCTGCGTGAGGGAGCCATCACCTTGGCCAGGTCCCACTCGCTCCCCATGTCACACCCCACACCACACATCTGTGTCACACTCCACATACGTCCACGCCACACACCTGTGTCACACTCCACATACGTCCACGCCACACACCTGTCACACTCCACATGCGTCCACGCCACACACCTGTGTCACACTCCACATACGTCCACGCCACACGTGTTACACTCCACGTGACATGCTCGTGTCATAGATGTGTCATATGCCACATCACACACCCACATGACTCTCCACGTCACACGTCCATGTCACACACCTGTGTCACATGCGGCACACGCCTGTGTCACACCTCCACGTCCCTCTCCACGCCACACGCCCACACCACACACCCACACCACATGCCCTCACCACACGCCCACGCCACACGCCCACACCACACGCCCACACTCCCCAACACGCTTGGCCGTCAGCCTCACCTCCGCCTGCTCCGTGTCGCTCCTCAGCACCACACGCTTGATGACCTTGGAGTAGGCATCCGCGTCCGCGAGGCTGACGGGCTCCTGCGGCTGCCCCTGCACGGTGACCTCCTCCCGCTCGGTGCCGTCCGAGGACACGAACCGCCGGATGACCTTCCTGGTGACCTGGGGGGACGGCACCCTGAGTCTTGTCCTGGAGCCACAGGACGGGCCCTGGGGAAGGGGGAATGTACCTTCTTCACCACCGTGTGCCCGTGCTCGTCCACGTATGTCTCCTCCGTGACTGTTTCTGGGGGCAAGTCAGGCACATCGTCTCCCTGCAGAGACAGGCCCACATCAGCGGTGGCCCTGGCAGGGGGGCACCGGCTCCCAGGCCAGAGGGCACGCGTGTTAGCCAGTTAGCGGAGGCAGAGAAGCGTTACCGCGGGGCCAGGCCCGACACAGAGGTTTGCAGAGAGAAAAGTAGGTGCCGCCATGCTCGGGGGGCTCCAGCCAACGTCAGCTCAACACGCAGACACATGGGCAGAGACGGCACAGGGCACGGAGGGCGGGCTGCAGACGTCACAGCGCCCCCGCTGTTGCCCGGGAGCAGCCACGTGCATTCCTTGGCAACAGCACTTGGACTGCCCGTGGCTGCTCCCCAGGCCACCCAGCGCAGGCAGCCCGCTGCCCTGGGCCGCCGTGAGCGGTCACTGTCCCAGACGTGCGGCCTGAGCAGCTGGTACCTGGATGATCACCCGCCGGCGGACAACCCTGGTGGTGACCAGCGCCTCCTCATCGGAACTGGCTTCCAGCTCGCCCAGCTCGGCCGTGAGCTCCTGCAAGCGGAGGCAGGTGTTATGGTGCCGGGGGAGGCCTCTGCCACAGGCCGGCGTGAGCTCACGCGTGCTCCCGGAGGTTTGTTCACCGAGCTCTGGGGCTGCCCCAACAGGGCACAAAGAGCTGCACACGAGGCTCAGGCTTCACAGAGAACATGGCGTCCTGTGCAGCGAGCGGAGAGAGACCCTGGCATCCAGTCTGACCGAGCCCCTGGGCAGGACCTGCGGTGAAACCAGTGCTTCTCACCGGCCGGGACTCCCGCTCCTGCTACACACAGGTGGGGGCAGACTCCCCCCGCCCCCACCCGCTCTCGGGCTGCGGCTGGAGTGCCTGCCCTTGGTCTCGCCGTGTCTACTGCTGGTGCAGATGCTCCCATGGACCAGGTTCCCTGCGCCTCGTCCAGGCAGGGATGCGCCTGCGGGGCCTGGGGTGTCACACTCACTCGCAGAGTCCAGCCAGGACGGAGCCAGACGTGACCTCAGATTACAACACACGTCCTGGGAGCCACACACCACATCTCTCCCTGTGGAAGGTTTCTCAAGGAGAAAGAAAACAGCTGCATGTCCCCCACATACTTCAAAATGCCACTGGTGTTTCTAGATTCCTTTCTGCTGCAGAAAAATACCTCAAATCTAGACCAAGCCACACACTGAAAACGCTCAGGAACCTGTTGCCTGGAAACCGGGCTGCAGGAACCCGCAGACATTCTGTCCTCAGGGCAGGTCCTGAGGGGTCAGGGTCGTGACAGGTCAGGGTCAAAATCAGAAGCAGAGAGAGCGGAGGGGCGTCCCCGAGAACAGTAAACGGGGCGGGGCGGGGGGCACGGAGTGACGTGCCAGAATGTGTTCATGTGCAGAGAACAGACTAAACACAGGAATTTACCAGGTGATTGTTCCAAGTCTAGACCTCAATTAGCTTATGGATTCTTAGGCTCAATTTGGCAACTTTTAAGCCCAGGCATCACCTGTGAGTCTTTTACTAGAACTGACCTCAGCCAACTCGAGTGAGATGAGCAATTCTCTACAGAGGCCGGCATAGAATAAAGGCCCTGTGGGCTGAACTCATTATTTTGTAACTGCAGAAACGGGGCTTCTCATGCCAGCTACACTCTTCAATGGCTGCTGCTGACAGATGTCACCCTCATCCTATCCTATCTAATAAAACCCTAATATGCAAATTAACCGGTGGAATGACTGATTGCTATGACACGCACTGACCACCGGGGGGCAGATGCTCAAGCCATCCCTACACCCACACTCGGATCACAGCTGGCAAGTGCAGCAGAGGAGGCAGGAGCCTTTCCTGCCTCCGAAACAGCGCTAAGGACCCCTCGGGGGTCCCGGGCTGCGAGAGGGCATAGGCCGGGCTGAGGGACCTCCCCCTACCCCAGTGTAAGAATGTCATGCACCAGGCCTCTTGCAGTAAAATAAACCAATAAATGCAGCTCTTCAGCCCAAAGAGATGCTGAACTATTACCTTCCCCCCCGAAGTTTTAATTCTTTCTTCTAACTCATTCTTTCTCACCAAGACAGGCATGGATCCTCTAAGCCAGAGGTCCTCAAACTTTTTAAACAGGGGGCCAGTTCACTGTCCCTCAGACCGTTGGAGGGCCGGACTATATTTAAAAAAAAAACAACTATGAACAAATTCCTATGCACACTGCACATATCTTATTTTGAAGTAATAAAACAAAACAGGAACAAATACAATATTTGTATTTGCATGTGGCCTGCGGGCCGTAGTTTGAGGACCCCTGCTTTAAAAACATTGACATACAGAATGTTTTTCAATTCTAAAAGGAGAAACAACACCTAATTTAATTTGCATTAAATTAAATTGAATTCAAACAGATTCACACTGTGTGTAGGAGAACGCCTACGCCGACTACGTTGTTGCTGAAAACGCAGCTTCTTCCTCTGCCCCCCAAGGTCAGGATCCTGTGGGGAGGGATGCCCAGGGAGCAGTGAGGGGTAGGAGCCATTCAGACCTCTTGTGGGGAATAAACAGTTTCCGTGAATCTACGGGTCTCCACTCCCTGCTCCGAGGGAAGGGACGCAGCTCCGTCTCACGCGTGACACCTGGCAGCAGCAATGCCTGCCGGTGGGAAGCCCCTTTGCCAAGCCTTCCTTACACCCCCGCCTGGGCCCAGCGGGCCCGCGCCGGTCACAGCGGGTCCCAGGCCCTCAGTGCGAAAAGCCAGCTCAGGATGTGGGTTCGCTGGTGGTCATTATTCTCAGCAAAAATGTTCCAGCGATAAAAAGTGGGCGGATGTGAAGCGGCGAGAACGGCACCCAGGCCGTGGGTCCTACTCACTGGAGTCCCGACTCAAAAAGGATGGCGGTGCACGGCCCAGGCTCCCTCACCTGGTGGCTGTGCGGGGAGCACATCGGCCTCAGGAACAGCCGGGAGGGGCTGTCCACGTGGCGGGACGGGCAGAGGGCCCTCACCTTCTGAAACGCCGAGTCTGCATCGAGGCTCTCGAAGGCCGGTGGCTGCTCATCGGCCGACTCCACGATCACTAGGCTGTTCCTCCTCGGAGAGCCAGCCTCCCCGACCTCCTCGGGCTCCTGCACGAGGGGCGAGTCCGCCCGCTCCCGGGGCGGCGGGGCCGGCTGGTGGGGCCCATCCTCCTCGGGGGTCCTGCTGGGAGAGCCTGGGGCCGCCGTGGCCTTTGCGGTGTCTGGCCCTGGTGTCCGGGTGCTGGTCACACTGAAAGGGAAGGCCGGGTTACATGAGCAGGTGCCCGCTGCCCGCCGAGACCAGGGCCACAGAGGGGAACACGAACCCCCTTCCTAGTCACGAAGGTCAAATAGGTTAGCGTGTTAGAATGACATGCGAGGGAGAATCCCACGCAATGGCAGCACAGAACGACAGCTCAGGGTGCAGCGTGGCTGGGAAAGATGTTTCCAAAGGCTCACGCAGGCACGTGAGTCCCGTCTCCTCCTCCTCCCTCCTCCCAGCACAGACGCCATCCTTTATCCTTCCTTTGCCGCCTGGAGGTGAGTGAGGAGTCGAGAAGGGCTCCCTAACGGATCTGTAGATAATAAGGCTTGTGAAGCAAGAATCAAAATTTGGCAAAGTTTGTGAAAAGCAATGAATGCACCCGTGTGAACACGGCACCGGGATGATCAACGCAGGGAGAGCCTTCCGGAACACGGCGACTTGGCAGGAAGCTCTGGCGTGGAAGCTGCTTCCATTGCTGTGGAGGGCATGACTCGGCCATGATCTCGGTCGTCCCCATTTCCAGGGGGAAGATTCTCTGCTTTCTTGGCTCCTTCGAAACCCACGCTGCCACTCTCTGCCTCTGTGCCTGGCCTGGGCTCCCTCCCCTCTCTGCCCCTCCTCCCCCTGCTCCATGCTGTCCGGATGCCTAGTAGATGGTGGCTCCTCCGGGGAAGAGACGGCTCAAGGCACAAGTTCACAAAGGGCCTGGGACGCTATCTCGGCCGGCAGAGGGGCCAGCGTTCTGAGTCCATGCGCCGTGCTCTGTGGCCCTCCCTCCTGTGAGTGTCTGTACTGCTGCCTCAGCCACCCGGCTGAGCGGGAACCACGGAGGCCCCCCGCTCCCCACCTCCCAGCGCCGCTCTGCTCACCCTGCTGCCCTGCCACTCCGGGCGGCCGTGTGCTCCCACGGAGGGATCTCAGTGTAAACCCCCCTTTCCCAGGCCGAGCTCCCACCAGGACAGGAATTAGGAGCACGTCACTATCCTCAGAGCCCTGGCCCGTGGGGATCGTTAGGAAGGCCACCGCCTGCACCCCGGCCCCTGGCCATGCCTCCGCGGACACTCACCAGCACTGCGACTGCGGCCCCGGGGCCGGTTCCTCGGGTACCCGCTCCTGGGGGCGGCGCTCCCCAGCGGGGCTGTCCCTGTCCGTCCGGGAGGCGCTATCCTGGACCGTGGAGTAGCCGAGGGAGAGGTCTTCGTCAGAGACGATGGGGGGGTGACCACAGGCCTCGCCTGCTCTGGACGCTGCGTGCTCCTGGGCCTGCGGGTGCCGCGCGGGCAGCTCGTCTTGCAGCACTGAGAACCCTGTGGAGGACAGCGGGTCAGGAGCGGCCTGACGCCCGGCCATGTCGGACACCTTCCTGAGCTCCTGAGTCACTCCACGTGCCCGTCCTGGGAAGCGGGGGGGGGGAGGGTCCACAGCGCCAAAGCTGACCCAGATTCTGCCTGCCTTTGATGTGCAGGTCCTGTGGGGCCGGGCACGGAGGAACCCATGGCCACGCAGAGGCTGGGCCACAGGAGCAGACGGAGGGCGGGAACGAGGAGCCGCTGAGGAGATGTGGAGAAGTGAGGCGTGACAAGCAGCAGCAGCTGAACGCTCTGCGGTTGAGCAGGTCACTTGGGGCTGTGGGTGCTCTGGGGGCCCCTGCCTGAGGCCCAAGGCCCGGCGCTCTGCGTGAGACCCGACACCCCAGCCGCTGGGAGGGCTCTGGGAGGCCGAGGCAGAGGTGGAGGCATGACAGCCCCACCCATTTATTCACTGACACCTGACAGCCGGAAAGGAGCCAGGAAGCCCTTCCTCATGGGACTTGGAAGGCAGGCAGTGGGGAGGCCCGGGGGACGCCTGGGAGCGTCTCTGCAGACACCCACGGGGCTGAGATAGGAGGACTGTCCACGCGGGGACAGAGGGCGGCCTGAACCGGGGGCACGTTTGCCATCACTGAAACCCATGCAACTTGAGCGCTGCCGAAGGACAGAGCAGGAAGCCGGGGAAAGGCAGAGAGAAGAGCAGAGCAGGGCGGGTGAAGAACGTTCTAGAAGGGGCTGGTTCTGTGCGTCAGACGTGACTAAAGGCGAAGCAAGAAGAGCACGGGAGCCACGGGAGGATTCACCGCGCGGCATGAGGCCCTGGCCATGCGGCAGCCACCTCTGTTTGGAGGTGCCCGGAGAGCTGACTGGGGGGGACGGGCGGGGAGCAGATTCAGGGCGTCCGCGCTTTGAAGAGATCACCTGTAAGACGGGCAGAGAAAGAGCCATCGCGCGGGCACAGTGCGGTGAGCACGGTCCGGCTGGGAGCCGGGGCAGCTGTAGGGGTGACGCTCTTAACTGGACCAAAGACCAGGGTCTTAGCCAAACTGAGAGTGGGCGGCCTGCAGGCCTGAGATCACGCAGGCAGGCGATGGGATGCCTGAATAGGAGTGTCTGCTTGTGATTGTTCCTATTCCTTACAAATGTGCTTTTATTGATTTCAGAGAGGAAGGGAGAGGAAGAGACAGAAACATCAATGATGACCGAGACTCACTGATCGGCTGCCTCCTGCACGCCCCCTGCTGGGGACTGAGCCCACAACCTGGGCCTGCGCCCTGACTGAGAATTGAACTGTGACCTCCTGGTTTAAAGTTCAACACTCAACCACTGAGCCATGTCGGCCAGGCTGATGGTTCCTACTTTTTCTAAGAAACACGAAGCCTGATCCTCAGCTCAGAATTAAGTAGTGAGCCACGCTGGCAGCATGAAGGAGAAGAGGAGCTGTGAGACTGGGCAGAGAGGAGAGGGGGGCAGAGAGGGAGGAGGGCAGAGAGGGAGGGGGGCAGAGAAGAGAGGGGGGCAGAGAGGGAGGGGGGCAGAGAGGGGGGGGGCAGAGTGCGCTGCCTGGCGATGGAATGAACTAGGAACTTCGACGCCAGAGGTCCTAGTGGGTCTGAATCAGGCTGGTCTGGAGCAGAAGGTGAAGTCAGGGCGGCGCTTCCTGGGAGGGGAGTCGTGGGGCCACGGAGACAGGCACAGTCTCGTGGGCACAGCAGACGTGGCAGCTGAGCTGGTGGGAAAGACGTGGAGCTGAGGGGAAGCACTGGTGGGTCATCCCAGTCCGTGGCCGGGGGGACAGGTCTGCCCCCTTCAAAGCCCTGCTGAAACCAGTCCCGAGGGGGTGGCCAGCAGGTGGCCGTGGGGAGGGAGGGTGCCGAGGTGAGCCTGTGGGGGTTCCTGCCTGAGAAGGGGAGGGCGCAGCGGGAGGAGGAATCCCCAGACTTCCCGTCTCCAGGACGGAGAGAAACCTCTGCTTTAAGCCGCAGTGCATGGTGCTGCCTTCCGGCCAAGCTGAGCCTCTGATGAATGAACAAGGAGTGAGCGCCTGGGGCACCTCTCAACGGCAGGGAAGCCCCAAGGCAGCGAGGAGAACGTGTGAGCAGCCACGGCGACCCCCCTCTAGGCAAGGGAGGCAGGCCCAGCTGCTTGAATTAGCCACAGACGCACACGCGGGCACACGCACGGACACACACGCACACGCAGGCACACTGCCTGACCTTCGCTGTGGTCCAGCGTGATGGTCTGCTCCATCTCGGCGTAGCTGTGGCTGGTGCGCTCCAGGAGCGGCTCCGTGCTGGTCTCCAGGAGATGCACAATGTCCATGCGGTTGATCCTGGTGAGGCATTCGATGAGGCTGGTGTCTGGGATGTGAAAGGAAAGCATGGGTTGCTTGGGGGCGTGCTCTTTTGAAAACCACCTTCCTTGAGCTGCCTTACTAAATGTTGGTATTTGTACAGGAAACAACAAGCCCAAATGAAGTTATTTGTAAAAAGCAGCAAAAAGACAAACAGCAGATAAGCAGGAAAAGTGAGAACCGGCCTGGGTACAGCCCTGGCAGTACTGCCCGGTAACGGACAGGACCCCCGTCAATTCTGAACTTAAGACAAAAGCCAGAGACTTGTTCAGCATGAGCACAGCCCTCCTATGGCACGGGAGACGCTCATCACAGGGAAGTGCTTGCTGACTCTGTGACGGTGAGGTCTAACAGTTCCCTCTCTTCTTATTGGTGAAACCCTGCAAAGGCCCCAGATGGCGAGGGGAGTACGGAGACAGAGGTGAATGAGGGGTTCTGGCTGGAGCCGTGGAGACGCTCAGGAAAGCGGCCTCTGAGACAAGCGAGGGTAGGAAGTGTATGTGATCGCCGAGGTCACGTGGCCACACACAGCACTGGGCGACTATCTGCTCCCCCAACCTAAGTTATTTAGCAGTACAGGCAGGAGGAGCAGGAGGTACAGTCACTGCCAATAAAACACGAGAATTAACACAACTGTGTCTATCATCAATGTTTAGAAAACGTAGGACTTTAATAACATTCCTGCCTGGCTGCTGTGGCTCAGTGGTTGAGTGTTGACCTATGAACCAGGAGGTCAGGATTTGATTCCCAGTTGGGGCACAGGCCTGGGTTGTGGGCTCGATCCCCAGTGTGGGGCGTGCAGGAGGCAGCCGGTCCATGATTCTCTCTCATTGCTGATGTTTCTCTCTCTCTCCATCGCCTTCCTCTCTGCAATCAATAAAGTCTATTTTAACAAGTAACGTCCCTGCTGGCAGCCTGGGCTGCCGCCCTCCCCCAGTGACTGGCCACAGCAACCCAGCACAGGGGTCTCAGGACAAGAGGTTTTAGAGACACTGGGCATGTTCTTGTGGTGGCAGCCGTGCTCAGCACCTGTCATGTGACCCGACAGAAGGGCAGGCAGGCACGTGTGGGCCACCTGCTGCCCCGCCCGCCCTGCCCGCGCTGCCTGCCCGTGGCCAGCCTGCCGTCCCGCTCCAGCCAGTACTTGAGCAGTGCGTGGCTCTGGTCCTGCAGGGAGTTGGGGTTCTCCACCCGGATCTGGTGGATCTGCTCCTCAGAGAAGTCCAGCTCTCGGGCCAGTTCTGGAAGAGACGCCGCCATCTGTGAGCGGGAGCCTCGGAGCTGGCGCCCCACACCCGCGGGTTCTGGGCAGGGCTCTCCAGGCTGCCCGTGACGGGACCACGGTCCCCACGCAGGAGCACGAGGCGCACACACCTTTGCTCTTCTGATGCTACTTCTAGGTTTCCCTTAAAGCTGCATCTAGAACTGTTCACTGTCCTGGTGGAAAGAGTAGGTTGGAGGCTCTGGTGATAAAATACGTGTTATGTGGTCCCATTTAATTCCAAAATGCAGACGAGACCATTAGTGCCGACTCCTACTCTTAACCAACATCATGGGAAACAAACCACGGCGACAGGAGACGTGGGCCCCTTCCCGCCCTGGTCATCCTTCGGGACAGACGTCTTCGCACCGTCATTCCTGTGCTCAGCACTGCGCTTGGTACACACTGGTTGTGGCTGCATGATGGTGGCTGAATAAATTCCTGTCTCTGATTTGATGTCACGGAAGTAACAGTCTAGGAAGACTTGCCCTAGACTTGTCCTTGTCAACACTGACATGCTGCGTGGATGCCTGTGCTCTGTGGGGTGTGCGTGTGCAATGAGAGGTCTGCTTGGAAGGGCAATGTGCCAGTATCTTTCAGAATTAAAAATGTAGCCCAGCTGGCGTGGCTCAGTGATTGGGCATTGACCTATGAACCAGATCACGGTTTGATTCCAGGTCGGGGCACATGCTTGGGTTGCAGGCTGGATCCCCAGTCGGGGGGAGGGGGCATGCAGAAGGCAGCCAGCCAATCAATGATTCTCTCTCATCATCGACATTTCTCTCTCTCCCTTCCTCTCTGAAATCAGTGGAAATATATTAACACACACACACACACACACACACACACACACACCCTTTACCCAACAATTCCGCTCCTAGCAGGTGCCCTCCAGCTTTGCTCACAGAAATATCCCAGTGCACGCGTACTGATCACATTAGCAGGACACAACCACATGCCCAGCAGTGAAGACCACTGGCAGTTACAGCACCTCCACAGAACTCAATGGTCATTTAAAAGGACGAGCTGGATGTGTCTCTGGTGATGGACTATTGATGAGATTTAAGTAAATTTGCTTCTTTTTAAATAAGAGGCATGCATGTGAGCACTGCATGTTTTCTGAATGCATGGACATCCCAGCAGTCACCTTTGGGGCATGAGGTCAGAGGACCAGATGTAGGCAAGAGACTTTTTTGCTTTTCATTTTCATACCACCGTGTACGGTTGTAGGGTCTTACTTTTCAATATGTCTAATGATATTACATTTAATACGTATGTACATATAAATCTAAGAAACAAAATAGCCCTGGCTGGTGTTGTTCAGTGGTTAGAGTGTCGGCCCATGGACCAAAGGGTCACAGGTTCGATTCCTGCTCAAGGGCACCTACCTGGGTTGTGCAGGTTCAACCCCTGGTCCCTGTTCGGCCGCTTGCGGGAGGCAAGCAACCGTGTCTCTTTCACATTAATGTTTCCCTCTCTCTCTCTCTTTCCCCCCACTCCCTCCCTCCCTCTCTCTCCAAAATCAGTGGAAAAATATCCTCTGGTGAGGATTAACAACAACAAGAGAAGAAGGAGGAGGAGGGGGAAGAGGGAGGAGGAGGAGGGTGGAGGAAGAAAGAAAAAAACGAAATAAAGTAATTCTGAATGTTACCTATTCATTAAGTCAACCAGGGATATTTGCTGTCCTTCCTTCCTCTGAATTCCTCAATTAAATAAATCTGATCAGTTTTTAAAGAAAATGGCTATTCTTCCTGCTTCTAGTCACTTATTGCACATTATTGATTATCTTTGCTATGGGCAGTTTGGTCTCCTATTCATCACCAAATCTTTAAGAAACTTAAAGACAACAAACATTAATTTTACACCATTTGTTTCAATCAGGTAGTCACAGGTGATACAAGAGGAAGTCAGACCAAAAAAGGGAAAGAAATAAAAGAAAACCAGAGGCTGTAACATGTCCAGCCTGGGCGAGGTGAGAGGGAGCCGTGATTTATAAATCATACTGATCTCAGGATTCACTTTTCCTCAGTAAGTCACTGAACATGTATTATAATTCCTACTCTCAAGCACTCCCGTTTCTCATAGCCACATGCACTTCAGCATTTGCCCAGAGCCACTGTCAGCACCCCTCTCCACAGAGACCCCGAGACACAGCGTCCAAAACAAGGAGCCCTGGTCAGTCTCACATGAAACGCTAGAGCGACCCCTGACAACGGTTTTGAAAACCAGCCCTCTCCCCGAAGTTTAGTACCCACAGCCCCCACAGGAGTGCTGTGGAGTGGGCACATTCTTAGACTCTCCATAGTCTCCTACTGTCCTGAGTCCCAGGGGCGAGAGGCCTGCCGCCGTTCCCAGGACGGTTCACAGAGCCCTGGTCTCTAGCCCTGCACTGTATTCTTCTCGCTGTCCCTCGGGTCTTCCTCAAGGGAAGGAAAAGGAGACCCTTCTAATTGTTCATGACCCGTGGCTGAGGCCACCTTGTCATTCACAACCAGCGGGCTTTGTTGGCAAGTGGCCGCTCGTGTTACCTGTCCAGCTGAAGCCCAGGTGGTCGGCGATGTAGGCCAGCCGCTCCTCCATCCGCTCCTGCGCATCCTGCTGATCTGCACAAGGTCAAGAACAGAATGGCCATGGCTGTCTGTGCCGGGAGAGGATCCCGCACTGACCATCCACAGAGAGGAAGTCACTTGTCCCAACAGTCGATGGTCGCACCATCGCGCTATTACCCTTACATCACGCGAGTGTGTGTGCCTGGTTTCTGGAATGGAATGGGAGGAAGTCTGAGACATCATGGAAACCACATGCTTCCCATCTCTTCAATCAAGACCAGTCCCCGCACTAATTCTGAAGCTGTGATTTCTAGCCAGCATCACACCCCCCTTCCCGACGGCCCCAGAGAACACTGCCCACCAGGAAACGATCACCCTCCTTGTCAGATGCCCGCGAGCTTGGAGCAGGGCCGCAGATGCGGAGGGATGGGTGGGGCCTCCCCTCACTCCGGCCACACAGGTCCCTCCCACCCAAGGGTCACAGGAGACTGAGGCCTGGTCTGGCTGAGACCACACCTGCCTTGGCCGTGGTGACCCTGGGGTGGGGGGGCAGTGAGGGACGTGTTTGCATGGACGTCTTTTGGGCAAAGTTTTTGTCTGCTGACCAATAAGCAAGCGCTTCTATTACCCCCACAAACTGTGACGTTCCATTCATGTTTAACCCCACGAATGGATGGGCAGTGTTTTAGATCACCCCCTATCATGCAAATTTAAGAGTCCTGGTCTTTACTGCAGAGATACCGGAAGCTCCAGGGCCAGTTCTCAGCGCCATCTGCGGTTTCCATGGTGATAACTCACAGTCCACTAAGGCATGCACAGCTGGAGTTTTGTTGTCTGCTGCTGCCAACCGGGCCGGTCACTGAGAAGCACTGTGTACCTTACGCTGGTGTGTGAACATGTGACCAGCGGGATCTGAAATCCAACCTTTCTGAGTCAAAAACAGATCCACTAAACTGGAATGTCCTATGTGAAATCTTCTTGAGCAAAGGGCATCCTAATGATGACAAAAATTACGTGTCAATTATCTTCAAGTACAGAAAGGTGAAGAAAAGCCACGGATCCGGAGAATACAAACCAACCCAGCACACTCGGTGCCAGAGCAGGCGTGCTGGGCTGCAGGCTGGGCCCGGCCCTGCAGAGCAACAAAACTCCCCGCGGGCGCGGCTCGCGTGCGACGGCCGGCCGGACGAGGCAGGGCCGTGGCCGGTGTGGTCACGTTCCCACAAGCATTCTCACGGCTCAATCTTGAGATTGTTTTCACAGACAAGAGTGTACAGAGAAAGCACACAACACGAAGGGCTCACACAAACAGAGGAGCCACTGCGGAAGCTTAAAAAAACGAGACTCGAGCCACCAAAGGAAACAGACAAAGGGCACAGCGACACGGCTCGTGACATGCGGGGCCGGGGAGCCCGGGGGCAATACCTTCCGTGGGGTCATGGCCACTCTCATCGGGGATGCGCTCAATCAGAGTCTCAATGGGCTCATCCCAGATGGGCCTGGCGTCAAAGATGTCCTCAGGGCCCACGCGCTCGGGCGCGGCAGGTGGCAGGCTCTCGATCACCGAGGCTTCCAGGGCGCTACTGCTCTCGTCATCCGAGACTGCCTCCTGCTCCCTCTCTGCCTGGCTGAGCCTGTCCACTAGCTTGGACGCCTCCTCACTAATCTCCTCGAAGAACTCTATGGAGTCCCTGTAAAGGTCAAGGAAGTGCTCCCTGCTCTCCCGGGTGGGGCTTGGGGCCCCCCTGCAGGAAGAGGGGGCGCCTCTGCTCTTCACCGGCAGGCGGGAGGCAAACACCTTCGGTCTGGAGGCTGCGGCCTCCGACTCGAGGGTGAGCTCCTCCGCCCACTCCCCGCGCTCTGCTTCGGCCTCAGCACAGCTTGGAGCTTTCGCTGGACTTCTGGTCTTTGAGTCCCCAGGCCGGGCCTCTGAGTCAGAGGTGCCCCTGTCATCTGCGGCCCTGCCTGGCACGTCCTGTCCCTGAGGAGGCCCTGTCTTCTGCAGGGAGGAGGGCAGGGGCGAAGGCTGCGGCCCGGCTGCGTGGGGGGGCGCCTTCACGGGGATTTTGGACCTGGGCTTTGTCTCCTGCTCGCTCCTGTCCTCACCTGGGCTGGGCAGCAGGCTATCCTCGGCCGGGGCCGGGCCGGGGGCGGGGGCGGCAGGGGGCCCGGGCCGGACCGGGACCTGGGACCGGCTCTCCGAAGGAGGCACGCTCTCTGGGGCTGCCGTGGGGATCTCAATGACTGACTTCTGCTCCTCTGGGGAGGAGTCGGGAGAGGCACCGTCCTGTCCTGAGACTCCGGACCCAGTGACCGCGGAGACGTCCATGGGGACCTGGACAGCGGGCGGAGGAGGTGTGGTGCCCCCGGGCGTGGGGGGCAGGTCCTCGGCGCCCACAGAGGCAACCGACGTGTCCAGGGGGGCTGGGATCCCTGTCGGGGAGCAGAAGTGACTGTCGGAAGCCGGGGCTCCCGCTCCCTCCTCACTCGGTTCCGAGGGGAGCGCGTCAGCCAGGTCTGTGTCTTCTGATTCTGAAGGTGCCAGTGACCGAGCCGGTGTCTCCGGCGCTGAGGGCTCGGCGGCAGCCCCGCCTCCGGCCACGTCCTCAGAGACGGTCTCCTCCTGGGAGTCCGGCCCAATTTGGAAAAAGTGGAAACCGTCCTCGGCGTAGGACCTCTTGGTCATGTCGATGGCGCCGCTCCGGGTCATCTCGAACAACTTGCCTTCCTGAAACAGGAACGGGTTCTGGTCGCCGGTTGGGGTCCCCTCTTCGGTGGGGGTCCGGGCCGGCGTGGTGTCTGGGGTGGTGCCCTGGGACTGCCTGTCTGCCATCAGACCGAACACCTTCTGCTCCTCCTCCTTCACGCGGGCCTCGAAGGCTTCGTCATCCTCGCGGATCTCGCTCCAGGAATCCGAGTCCACGTGGCTGGTGGTGATGACGACTGTGCTCACCTGCTCGCCGGGGACTGCAGAGGCGCAGGGCCCCGGGGGCCCGACGGACACAGGGGCGCCATCTGCCTGAGTCTCCCACAAGGTGCTTTCTTGCGTGGATTTCTCCACCGCCACGCCTTCCGCAGAGGACGTGATGGTCACAGAAGATGCTTCTGCGGAGTGAAAGCTCGTGTATCTCGCCTCTGTCTGCGTTTTGCTCTCTTCGCTGGAGAAAAAGGACGGGGGAGGAACGTTTTCATACGGGCTTGTGATGTGAAGGTCACAGACGTCCTCGGTCCCGGCTCGGTCGGAGCCCGGGCCGCCCGTGGACAGTGTGTCTGTGTGAGTGGTGGTGACGGCGAGCGTGGGGCAGGCCCTGGGGAGCCTCCCGGGGGCGTGGCCGGGTCCTGCGGCCCCCGTTTCCGTTTCCGTGGTGGGAGGTGCAGAGACGAGGTCTTCATCTGACCCTCTTCCTTCAGATGCTGGACCACCAGGCCCCGGGGGCGGCGGTGAAGAGCCTTCGCCGCGGGGCGCAGCTCCTGGGTGCTCCCCCTCCGAGTCCTCCTTCTCCGGGGGCGGTGGGGCCCATGGCTCCTCCCAGCCAGCCAGCTCCTCACGGACCTCAGCATGGGGGGGGCCACAGGGACCCGAGGGGCTGGGTGAGGCCCAGCTGCCTGTGCTCCCCGCTTCAC
>NW_006290032.1:299436-299828 GCF_000327345.1 Myotis davidii | reverse complement strand
CGGCAGCCCCAGCTCCGGCTCGCTCTCCGAGGAGGAGGACGCGGTCCCGCTGCCGGCAGTCACCACCACGGGGACAGCGCGTCTGTCCTCAGCGGCCGGGCTGGGAGGAGGAAGGGCCCTCAGGCTCGGGCTCTCTCCGGGGGCCCCTCTTCTGCTTGGCTTCCAGCTCGAGCTCGTCAAAGGTCTTGATCTTGGCGGCCATTTTAAACATCTCCTCCTCAGGGGTGAACCTCTTTCTCTCCCCGTTCTCCATGTCCTCCTCTGCGCATTCGGGAATCACAGCTGGTTTGGGGGGGCTTGTGTCTGAGGCCTTGGGGGTGACCTCGTAGCTGATTTCTTCGGAGCTGGGGGTGTCAGGGGACAGGGGGCTCTTCCCTGAGCTCTCCAGAAGG
>NW_006290032.1:299088-299300 GCF_000327345.1 Myotis davidii | reverse complement strand
CTCACCGGGCACGTCCTCAGTCGGACGGGCAGGAGCCTCCTTCGCTGGGGACACAGTGCAGTGGCCCAGGTCGCCGTCCCCGGGGGTGGGGCCTGACTCTCTGGGCAGATCCGGGGTGGCCTCCTTCCTGCCCCTGGCTGCGGGCTCAGAGCCCCCGGTGACAGCCACGCCGGGCTCTCCGGCAGCGTCGCCCGTGTCTTTGGGAGGACCGC
>NW_006290032.1:298505-299047 GCF_000327345.1 Myotis davidii | reverse complement strand
CGACTGTCTGTTTCTAAGGGGGTGGTTTCACTGGGCTCCCCAAGTTGCTCCTGGCTTTGCTTTGGTGAGAAAGAAAGGCTCTCTGGGCTGGTCTCGGGGGTCTCGGCCAGGCCCTCATGCTTGTAGCTCTCCTCTGAGCTGGCCTGGGGGGTCCCCTCCATCAGGCTGCCACACGGGGACCCCACCGCCCCCTCCTGCCGCAGGTTCTCCCAGCTGCCATCCAGGCGGAAGGCCAGGCCCGGGAGCAGCTCTCCGCTGCCCGGCTCCGGCTGGAAGGCCCTGGGGAAGGGGCTGGTGAGCACCTGCTCCGGGACCAGCTGCGCCTCCGCCGGTTCCAGCTCCTCCCGGTGGCAGAACTGCTGGTACCGGGCATTGTCCTCCAGCTCCTGCCTAATCACCGCTGAGAAGTCGGTGGAGGTTCTGCGGTCGGGGCTGATCTGGGGGTCCCCATTGCTCCGCTCGTCCGGCTCCTCCCCAAGGGCCTGCTCCACAGCTGGCGGCATCCTGTGGCCCGACACCGGCTCCTTCCCTCCAGCGGCGTT
>NW_006290032.1:292756-298408 GCF_000327345.1 Myotis davidii | reverse complement strand
CGGCCCGGAGGCGCCTGCAGCCACAGCTCCCGGGAACCTCTGGCCAGGCTTGGGGGGCGGACTCCCGGTTGTCTGGGTCTCTCTCTGGGCGGGCCCCTGCCCCTTTTCTTTCTCTGCCCGAGCCCGGCCCTTTTCCTGCGGCGGCTTTGGTTTGGGGGATTTGTGCTCGAAGAGTCCGGCCTTGTGTTTGGACGGGTCCTGACCTGACTGAAAGGCCTTCATCAACTCCCGCACGGACATGGTCTCCTCGATGCGCTCGGTCCTTGAGGTGGGGGACACGGGGGCTGCCTTTTCCGTTTTCCCAGACGGGGGCGCCGAGAGGCGCTTCTCTGCTTTCCCAGGGGCTGGTCCTGGGGGGTGCTTTTCCGTCTTGGCCGCCGGGGACACGGGCAGGCGCTTGTCTGTCCTCCCCGGCGATGCGGGTGCATGTTTATCCGTCCTTCCCGATGGTGACGCAGGTGGGTGTCTGTCCGCTCTGCCTGAAGGTGACACAGGTGAGTGTTTCCCGTTTTTGCCTGACAAGGACGCAGGCGAGGGTCACGGGCGAGTGTCTGTCGGTTTTCGTTGAGGGAGACACGGGCGAGTGTCTGTCGGTTTTCGTTGAGGGAGACACGGGCGAGTGTCTGTCGGTTTTCGTTGAGGGAGACACGGGCGAGTGTCTGTCGGTTTTCGTTGAGGGAGACACGGGCGAGTGTCTGTCGGTTTTCGTTGAGGGAGACACGGGCGAGTGTCTGTCGGTTTTCGTTGAGGGAGACACGGGCGAGTGTCTGTCGGTTTTCGTTGAGGGAGACACGGGCGAGTGTCTGTCGGTTTTCGTTGAGGGAGACACGGGCGAGTGTCTGTCGGTTTTCGTTGAGGGAGACACGGGCGAGGGTCTGTCGTTCTTCGTTGAGGGAGACACGGGCGAGGGTCTGTCCGTTTTACTCGGTGGTGATGCGGGAGGATGCCTGTCGGACTTGGCGGAGGTGGCGAGGGAAGACTGTCTGTCTGCCTTGGAGGCCGGGGTGGCAGGTGCCCGTCTCTCGGACTTCAGAGGGGGCGAGGCGCCTGGTGGCAGCCTGGGGCTGGCCCTCCGGGGCACCTCCTCTCTGCCCTTGACTCTGACGGGCAACTTGCTTCGACCTTTCTGTTCGTCTTCCACCCGCTTCTGAAGGGCCTTCACTTTGTCCTTGATGGAGCCGATGGGCGTCTCCTCCACCAGCGGCGACGTGGCCTTTCCCGCGGGCTGCGGCCCCGGAGCCAAGCCCGCGTCCTCCTCCGCGGACTCCTCGGAGCTGCCCTTCCGCAGCCCCAGCTTCCCGGTGCCGGCCTGCGTGGCCTCCTCGTTCTGCGTCAGGTCCTCTCTCGGCCTCCTCCGCGCCGGCTTCTTCACGCCCAGGCCCGGCTTGCGCTCCTTCTGCGCCTTCTGCGCCCCATCTCGGGGAACGTCCTTCCCTTGGCTCCCAGCACGCCCGGCCCCGGCCGCACAGGGCCCTGGCTGCGGGGCCCCTTTGGGAGGGGCCGTGTAGGAGCTCAGGTCCTCAATGAGGTAGCTGACCAGCCCCGTGGCATCCTTCTGTCCCTGGGCTGGGGTCTCCCTCGCTAGTCTCACTTCCACACAGGGGACCTCGGGGACTTCCAGGGGCGCCCTCTGCTTGGCCTCCGCTATCTCCTCGTCACTGACAACTACCCACTCCTCGTCCTGCTGGGGCCCCGGCTCACGGCCCTCCCCCTCCGAGCACCCGCCCCTCAGGATCTCGTTCACCTTCTCTAAGTCCTCCTTCACTTTCTCCACGATTTCAAAGGGCTCCCCCGGCTCCTCCTGGGAGGGCCCGGCCGGCTCCTTGTCCCTGAGCGGCCCCGCCCTGTCGGCCGCGTCTGTGGTCAGCAGGGCGCTCATCTTCAGCAGGCCCTGCTTCATCTCAGAGACTTCCGAGAGCAGGTCCGGGCTCGCCAGGGCCGGGGCCTCAGTGACCAGCTGGCTTTTCAGGACAGATGTTTCTGTCGACTCTGTCTCATCGTCTTGGATATGCATGGAAAGCATTGGAAGTAAAATGGAAATCAGACAAGAAATTGGCAACTGTAACCAGGACCAAGGACACGGGGTCTTCCTGGCGCGGTGGGAGGGACAACAAAATGGGCAGGGTGGCGGATCCACGAGGTCTCAGGAGACAAAGCAAAGCAAGGCTAAGGGGAACTGAAAGGAAAATGAGCAGGAAATAACTTGCTTCACTCCTCACTTGTCGCACACCCACACTTACAACAGCGCTGAGACCAGCCGTCGACACACACGCCGATGGCGTCACAAACCAACAGAGACAGGCGGGGACAGCACACGAGGCATCTCAAGATTGTTCAGACGGCACAGATGGATGTGGAAAGAAAAAGACAGGAGAGGGAACGCAGCACCAGGAACTGCAGAGCCCATTTCCTCTGGCAGAAAGCCAGGCGTAGCCACGCAGGGTGCGCGCTCCTGCTCGCTGTGCGCCTCTGACCGCACGCAGTCTGGAACCGGCTCCGTTCGGCCACACAATGACTAAACCCCACGTCTCTGAATCCGCTGCCCACCGGCTTTCCAGCTAAGGAAATGCACACCTAACAGTGAGACACAGGGTCTGGGGCGGAGCGCCTCCTTGTTGAGACGCTTACAGGAAAGACCGGGGAGGGAAGAAAGGAAAAAAGAAAAACCACAGGACAACCGTGGTGAGGACACATCTGTGAGTCGAGTTAAAACGTGATGCGTAGCAACCCCAGTCGGAGACACGCACACAGACACACACAGCTGTGTAAGCCAAGTTATTTCCATGCAGAGCGGAGCGGGGGAGGGGAGGCAGGCAGGAGGCGGTCGGGAAGGGACAGACAGCGGACCGACTGTGGGGAAGCTCCGCCACCACCCACCGCCCAGCACTGGCTGCGGGTGCGGTGCTCAGGGCGCAGCCGGCAGGGCCCAGGCAGGGCAGCGCTCAGGGCCCGCTCGCGGATGGCCCAGGGACAGCCCCTCCTCAGCCCCTGCAGGGACACTGTTTTACACCCGGCTGCATTATTTAATAATCAGCTTTAAACTAAAGTAAAGCCAAACATCAGTCTATTTGAAAACTTAAAACGGTCACAGCACCGAGGGGCCGGGGAGGACCCAGGCGTGACAGCAATGTGGCGCCTCTCTTCATCACGATGGAGCCTGATGCTTGGCTTCAATTTTAACCCCCAAGTTTGTATCTAAGGAACAAAGAAACTGGCCGTTTAAACGCACACAGTGGTTCTGAGCAGGAAAGGGCAGAGCAAAATGAAATCTCTTTAAAAAAGGACTGTCCCACTCGCGTGATTCAGTGGCCGAGCCTCGATCTATGAACCAGGTCACAGTTCCATTCCCGGTCGGGGCACAAGCCTGGGGTTGTGGGCTCGATGCCCAGTGTGGGGCGTGCAGGAGGCAGCCGATCACCGAGTCACTCTCGTCAGTGATGTCTCTCTCTTTACGTGTCCCTTCCTCTCTGAAATCAGTAAAAATATATTTTAAAAACAAAGAATTAATGAAGGTAATCTAACCTATCATCTTTTCAATAAACGAAAGTGCCTTCTCGTGAAATAAATATTTGTTGAAAAGACAGTCTCTGTGAATATGCATCTATAAAAATATATTAAAATAATTTGTATCAATATAGATTTGCTCAAATATAAACCAATGAAAACATCCAGAATTTCAAGTGTCCTTTTCCCAAATGCTGCTGTAACACGAGGGTGAGGAGCCTCACTGAAAGGCATTACTGTGTGCTCAGATAACTGGTTCCAAGCCCTCAGACCACTGCTCAGGGCCAGACGACCACGTTAACCGGCTCTAGGTTTTCTCCTCTTGGAAGCACCACCTCGAAATGTAGCTCAACAAAACCAATCTTAAATGAATGAACATTAAAAAAATAGATTTTCTTCTGAAGCATATGGGGCAGAAAAGCAAAAATAAATACATAAATAAAACCTAAAAAATTGCCAACCTAGTGTGGCTCAGTGGTTGAGCGTCAACCTAGGAACCAGGAGGTCAGGGTTTGATTCCTGGTCAGGGCACAGGCCCGGGCTGTGGGCTCCATCTCCAGTAGGGGGTATGCAGGGGGAGCCAATCAATGGTTCTCTCATCATTGATGTTTCTCTCTCCCTCTCCCTTCCTTTCTGAAATCAATAAAAATATATTAAACTAAAAAATTCAGGTTCTTCCGCACAAGAAGCCCAAACTGCCAGGACAGGCCGGCGACCTACAAGGCTAGCATGCTGTGGCTCCGCGGGTGGGCGGGCCGGGTGCAGGCCCCAGCACTGCTTCCCTCTGCCTGGGTGGTGTGGGGACCCGCATCCTGTGTGAAAGGCGCTCCATGACGACACCGCTGTGTGATTAGAAATCCCGGAGGTTCTACTGTGGGAACCCATGGCTCTCTCCCCGGAAAGCTCTCACAGAGCGCGGCCCGGCCTACAGCGGGTGCTTGGCTGCTTCACCACAGTGGGTGCGGGGGGGGGGGTGGCGGCGGCGGCGAGACAGGATCACATTCGCAGGTGCGGCCATAGAATCAGGAGCTCTCGAGGGCTCAGTGCTGGCTGCACAGCGAGTGATGCTGTGGTGTCAGTGGTGGAGGTGAGGTGACAATGGCACGCTAACAGAGGGACAGACATGGGGCCCCAACAAGCGGGCGCAGCGGGGAGCAGGGTGTCACAGAGGGTGAGCGTGTAGGAGAATCACAGTGCTTCTCCGCCAATGAGGTCACAGTTAATGTCTCTATCATTTAACTGGCCAAGCGCTTTCTAAATGCATGTTAGTGATGACTCAGAATATAAAACATAATGATTACAGTAGTTAGTAATGGCCACTAGCTCGCATGTCTTTAGTCAGCTTTCAAACAAAGTTAAGTTTACTTAAAATCTTACTTTTTTCTGATGTCACATCGATCTGAAAAAAACACACACATAAATTGAACGGTTAAAACAGCGTTTTCTCTCTCCCGTCTCCCTCCCTGGCCCCCAGCTCTGAGCTCCGAGTCACAATCACATGCGTGAGGACCCTGCGCATGTGGGGACCCCATGCGCTGGGCACAGAGCCTTGACTGCACTTCCTCATGCGTTTCCTTCTTATCCAAACTTTGAAAAAATGAATCTCTTCTAGATACCGTAGATGGGGCGCCCTTTCTAACATGTTTTTCCAGGGAAGACGAGCCCAGGGTACGCCTGTGTCAGAAACGCACCGTTATCAGGAAGAGGCCAGGGAGCGAGGGAAGCAGGCAATCAGCGTGTCCACTCTGTGGAGCACAAATCGCATGCCAGGTGGCACGTTTCATGGACATGGTGCCCCTGTCACTCATCACAAGCCGAAGGACAATTCCTGGACAGAATGCACTGATCGCTGAACAGGTCCTGAGACGAGTCAATAGGAACCGTCCAGCGTGGGAAAGGCTCATCGGATGGTGGCTAGGTGGCTCCCAACTGCACTGCTTGGCTGGAGGGCGCGCGGCCTCCTCCTCCCAGCTCTGGGGCCGAGTCACCAGGCACAGGAAGGACGTGGATGGGAGACGGAGTGACTGGACAGTCGAGGGAGAAGACCTCAGTCTGGCCACAGGCTCCTGTGTCTGGTGAGTCTGTAACCCCCTCCCGCCCTGCTGCAGCCAGAGTGTCCATGAAAAAGCGAGTTAGGCTTCTCTGGAC
>NW_006290032.1:281073-292742 GCF_000327345.1 Myotis davidii | reverse complement strand
TCAGCAGGTGGGTACAATGGCATGTATTACGTTTTTCTATTTTTGCATTTCAAATCCATCAGAATAAATTGAAAATAAAACTAGTATATTTGAAAACATTAACGTGCAACTACTAACAACCACACTTGTCTTAGAGACAGAACCCTTATGCTCCTCGGTAAGTACAGGCTTCCCCAGTGACCTCTCTCATTTCTACGGTAACGCTGGGCGTTTTCAGGTTTCTACAAGGGACACCCCCCCAGCTTGGATTGCAGGAGCAGGTGTGACTGAAATGGCTACTCCTGCACCGTCTCCGAGCCACGCTGCCTCCCTGCGGTGGGAGGCGCAGCCCTGCTTTGCTGGGGCACCAGGAGGAGCTGCCAGCGGCTCACGCGCACCCCCTGCCCCGTCACTGCCATCCCGACGGGGGAACGACAGGCTCCCCAGTTTTGGTCTCAGTGGTTCTTGGACTTTCTGGCCTGAAGACCCTTGAACTCTGACAAACAACCCAGGAGTCTGAGGAGCTGTGGTCCGTGTCTGACTCGGATAAGGAACATGTGTTACAAACATGGAGCTAAGGAGATGCTGGGACCCAAGGACACGTGTACCAGGACCACGCACACATCCTGGAGTGTCCGTGCGGGTGGCATCAGGTGAGGTGGCCCCGGAGGCCCCTGCGGTGAGAGGTGAGTAAGGGCCCCGGGCTATACGACCGGGAGATGGGTCTCTGCCAGCCAGCCTGTGAGAACCGCCGAGATGACGGGGCGCCTCAGCGGTGGGTAGAGAAGTAGGCATGTGGCAAAGACGGGGCAACGTTCTCCAGGGAAGCGCGCCTGTCCTCACTGGCTCAGGGCGGCGGGCCACGGCCCGAGAACGCAGGGCACCAGCACTCTGATGGGTCAGCGACAGGGTCACACAATTACCTCTTCCTCCTGCTCCGGATCCGACTCCGACTCCTTCGCCAGGCACCATGCGGGATGGGAAAGAGCAGAGAGTTTAGGAGGGAAGGTGAAGAACCGCCCGGCACGGGCGGGCAGCATTCAGTCAGGGCACTCTGACTTTTCTAACCATTCAGCGGAGAGGCGCACAAGCTAGAAAGGGGTGATTTAAACTCACAAGTCTGGAGACTCGAGACACAAAGGAACTAAAATTACAAAGACACTCATTTCAGACGCTAGGTCGCCGGCAGCCTCAAAGTTGGACCTTTCATGGGTTGGAGGGCACGGTGCTGGCTGGACAGGCGAGAGCCACAGAGCAGCGTGTGGCGAGTATCGTCCTGACACAGGGGCAGCATGTCGGAGTTCGAGGGCTATAAGCACCAGTAGATTCTGATGCCCAGCTGTCTGGCTCTTTATACTTCTGTTTCGCGTTATGACTGAACGGAAAGCCGCCCTGGACCGTCACAGCATCAGCACCGTGTCTGCCCCGGACACTGTGACAACAGGTGAGCGAGCCCTGGCTGTGGCTCAGGTGGTGGGCGGAGTCCCGTGCACCAAAAGGTTGCAGGTTCCATTCAGGTCGGGACACATGCCCAGGTTTGTGGGCTCAATCCCCAGTAGGGGGCATGCAGGAGGCAGCCAATAGATACTTCTTTCTCTCCCTTGCCTCTCTCTCTAAAAAATCAATAAAAATATTAAAATAAATAAAGCAAATGCTTTCTTCACGGCACACTGAAGGCTCACTGAACTCAGAGTCACAGCTCATTATCTTCACAGGAAAATAAGATTTATTTATTTTTATCAAATAAGAAGTTGCAATGCTGCACACGATGTCGTGAGCTTTTCTACGTGACTGATCTGTGTTTACAGGAATCATTCGGTAAGGAAACCAGATGGCAGGTAAAAAGCAGTATAGGAAGTGCTTGTTTTGTGGAGTCCAATGTAGGACTTTAAACATATTTCCCTCCGCCAGGGCTCACCCCACTGCACCCTGTCCCCACCTCTCGGACACACTGCCTGACAAGAGGCCGCAGCCTACTGGGCATGGCCGGGTGGGCTTCCCATGAGGAAGGGCTACTGGTTAAACTATTTTTAAATTAAAAAAGTTATTCCCAACATGTAATTCATTCAGCTGTCTTCCTTGGCTTGACAGAGTAATCAAGAATATTTCTGTATAAGCAGGAGTCATCATAGACAATCTGCATCGGGAAGAGGCCTGCCTGCAGAGTTAGACCCAGATGTAGCTGGACCTGGGGCAGGAATGAATGAATGTTTCCTTTGCAACAATGTCTCAAATCTGCTCCTGGGAACATGGAAATGTTTTGTATACTAATCATGTTAAAACAGTTGAAAAATTAATTTGAGACTCCTAAGATATCACAGGTTATAAAATGAACAGGTGATGCCTGACTGGCGTGGCTCATGGTTGACCTATGAACCAGGAGGTCACAGTTCGATTCCCAGTCTGGGCACACGCCCAGGTTGTGGGCTTGATCTCTAGTGTGGGGTGTGCAAGAGGCAGCCGACTGATGATTCTTTCTCATCATGGATGTTTCTCTCTCTCTCTCCCTTTCTCTCTGAAATCAATAAAAAATATATTTAAAAAATATAAATAAACTGAACAGTACTTATTTTAGCAACAAGACACAAAGTCATGAGGTTGCTCTGCCTGCGGTATTTAGAACCCACCTATGAGCTGGCGGAGAACCACAGCTAATGGCCCAACAGGTTTGGGTACCAGAGGCCCCAGCATGGTCCCAGGAGGGCACACAACAGCAATAATGAGGATGAAGTCAGTTATTTGCTTTTTAAAAACTAGTCCACAAAGTGAAATCTTAAATTAAACATTTCTGTCTTCTGTATCCAGTATGCGTTCATAGACATTTTTCATCACAATGAATTGGATCTGAAATAAGGTGGAGCGTCTTTTGTTCTGACTTCCATGGAAACTCACGGATTGACAAGGAACCCAAAATGACTGCTCCCTGGGGTGCACACGAGGCCCCTGCTGTGCACGGTCCTGGGTGGCAGACCACCCCCCACCCCCCACCCCGAGCCGCACGCAGCGCCTCTCGGTACCTTGATGTACACAGGCAGCGTGATGTTCAAGTTGCAGATGGCCTGGTGCACCAGGCCTCGCGTGGACTTCGGCTCCTTCATAAATGACAGTCGTCCGCACGGCTCCTGCGTCGTGTCTCGTACCTTGGACAAGAAAGGCACGTGTGTCACCACACAGGACGCAGGCGGCTTCTTTAAGGAGACGATTCCCCAAAGAACTGGGGGGGCAGACACGCATCTGAGAAGCCGAGCAAGGGCTCGAGGCTGCTCCTGTCTCCCTGTCCTTTTACAACTTACAACTGTTTTTTTAAAATCATTCAGCTTTTTAAAGAAGTGTGGTAAAATAACATGAACAAAATTCACCTTTCCCACTCACCGTGTGTAAGTGCAGTCCGTGGCGTCAGGCACTCACCCAGCTGTGCAATCGTCACTCCTTTGCAGCATGTTGACCATCCCAAGTACCAACTCTGCCCCCGCCCCGGGGGGCTGCCCCCCTCCTCTGCCCGGCCCCCAGGGACTCGCTTCCACCTCCTCTGCCCAGCCCCCGGGGACTGCCCCCTCCTCTGCCCGGCCCCCGGGGACTGCCCCCCTCCTCTGCCCGGCCCCCAGGGACTCGCTTCCACCTCCTCTCTCTGATTTTCCATGGTGGCTGCCCGGCCCCCGGGGACTGCCCCCCTCCTCTGCCCGGCCCCCAGGGACTCCTGCCCCCCTCCTCTGCCCGGCCCCCGGGGACTGCCCCCCTCCTCTGCCCAGCCCCCGGGGACTCGCTTCCACCTGCCTCTACACTTGCCTCCTCCGGGACCTCGGAGAGATGGACTGAGACCATGTCTGTCCTTTGTGCCTGGTTAATTCCACCCAACATATGTCTTCGAGGCCCATCCGTGTTGTAGCATGTGTCAGAATTTCATTGCCTTTTAAGGCTGAATAACATTCCATGGTGTGTCCATTCATTTGCAAATGGATATTCGAGATGTTTCCATGTTTGGGCGAATAATGCTTTCATGAGCATCAGCGGGAAAGTAACCGCGTGCCCGCCCAGTCCTTTGGGGGCTAGACCGAGGAGTACAGTCCCTGGACCTGCGGTCGCCATGGCTCACGCTGAGCACTGCACACTGCTTCCCAGGGGGCTGCAGCCTGTGACTTCCCACCAGCTACACATCGGCCCCCGTTCTCACCCGGCCTCACCCACACCAGTTCCCGTTGTGCGGGTAACAGTATTCTCATGGGTTCGGAGCAGTGTCTCACTGTGGCTGGAATATGACTTTGCTGAGCATCTTTTCATGGGCTAACTGGCCACCTAACACCTTCCTCGGAGAAATGTCTACCCAGGTCCTCCCCCCATTTCTGTACGGGGTTGTTTATAAATGGTGCTTGCACAGCGATGGTACCAAACGTTAGTTCAATCACACAGCCGTCTGTTCAGTGCTCTGCCGCCCTCAGCAGTTCCTGCTCCATGGAGTGGCCTGCAGGACAGCTGTCATCAGGCAAAACTGGTGACCAGCCATGGCACCATGAGAGGCTCAGCAGAGATCTTGGGAGAACTCAATTGATCTAAAAAATTAAGCAGGTTGCCCAGCCTGAGTGGCTCAGTGGTTGAGCATCGACCTATGAACCAGGAGGTTCAATTCCGGGTCAGGGCACATGCCTGGGTTTCGTGCTCCATCCTCAGTAGGGGGCGTGCAGGAGGCAGCTGATAATGATTCTCTCTCATCATTGATGTTTCCATCTCTCTCTCTCTCTCTCCCTTCCCCTCTGAAATCAATAAAAAATATTTTAAAAAGATCAAGCAGCTGAACAGATGTGTGCTGGGAGAAACCAGGAGGGGTTTGGCAATAAAAGGGTAAGAGATGAACTGCTTGGGAATCAGTCGCCTGAAGCTGGACTGGGGAAAGCGAGGGAGCCCAGCGCCGTCCTGTCCTGAGTGGGCGGGGCATGGGGGCCTCCAGAGAAGTGCAACGCTCTGTGGGCAACGGGACAGTGAGTGGTGAGAGACAGTGGGGACCGGAATTATTACTTCCTTCCTACTTCACAAGCCTCTCATTTATACGTGCTTGTCCCCCTTAGGCGTGGAATCTGGGGGAGACGTAATTATCATCGCCAAGCTCTGCCCAGGACGAGTGGTCTGAAGCAGACAGGGAGTCCATGTGCACCGAGGTGTCTCTGGCGGCTGCTGAGTGACTGTGTGGAGGGGGCCCGGCGAGCCCGGCCCGGGGCATCGCACATCAGGCTGAGGGGCTCCTGGGCCTTTTGAGAGACTTCTGCTCTCCTCGCTGGTGACATTCGCACATTTAAATCACTTCAGCACAGAGATTTAAAAGGAACAACAACACTTTAAAGAGAGAGGCTTTCCTTTAAAATTTGAAAAAGCCAGTTTTTCTAATTAATGAATTGGCTGTTTGTCCTTAAATATAGTCTTAAAGTTGAATTTGAACTTCAAAAATGAAAATGGTTGGCTTTCCAGAACTTTAACATTTTATAGATATGGTTTAAATAATCGCTGAAAATGATTGAAAAGCAAATATCCTCTCCTTCTAAAGGAAGTTAAACCTGACTTGATGTAGAATAAAATGTACGTAAAAATTCCATATAGATAATTACCTTGACAAAGAGAGGAAGTCTGTTTTCTTTAAAGGCAAAAAAACTGAATATGTGATGTTGGCCACTCTTGGTTAATGGCACGAGATTGCCAAAGCAATCAACGTAGATGGGCTTTCCCTCCAGCACCTGGTGAGGCAGAAAAAGCAGCACAGACTATAGTAAGTGCAGTTATTACCTGTTATTTACATAAAGGACTGGTGATCCCTGTTGGAATGTTAAGACCTGCCTACAACTATCACTCAGTTGGTATGTCTTGTCCCCCCGGGACAAAGCATGTCCTTAGGGGACCTGCAGGTGTGGTGGCCTCTGATGCTGACGCCCCCGTTTCTAACATTGCCCCCAAACTGATAGAGCTTTAACTGCTGAAGTCCACCTTCTGATCGGGTCGTTTTACATCCACTGAGTCACACTACTTGACCTCACCGTCCACACCCACGCCGATGACGAGGCCTAAAGTCAGCAGGAGTGATGCAGCGGCCTGGGCGGCTCACGTCCACACTGACCCCGAGGGGGCCCTTCCTGACCGCTGTCCTCACCACTGAAAGTTACTCCGAATGAGGAAAGACAAGCCTTCTCTGCTGCCGCCGCTTACACACTTCATCGCCGAGTCCTCCTCCCCCATGATGCTCCGTGAGAGAGCCCTTTCCCTCCTCCTCTCAGGACGGAGGCTGAGACGATCCTGACAGGACTGGCCCAGACGGACTAGGAAGAGCTCACGTTGGACCTTGACCTCCTAACTGACCAGGAGGAGGACTGGTCTTTTTTTATCTTGTGGTTCTATTTACTAGCCACTGCTTTACGTGTAATCTAAGAAGAAAGGCACAGACGACGTGTCATGAGTTGCTTTGGAACCCGCACCTCCACGTCCCGGCTGCGGGCCACCTCCGCGAAGTGCTCCTGCTGCTCCAGGGTCTTGTCCACCTTGTCGTCAGTCATGCAGAAGCACCGCAGCCGCGCCTCGATGGGGTCATGCGACTTGGCGAACACCACGAACTTGGCCATGTACGGCACGCAGATGATCTCCCTGTACACCTGGGAGGCGAAGGCGACGGACTCCTGGATTTGCCGACAGTCGATCAGCCAGAACCTGCAAAGGATTTTAGGTCAGGCATCCAAACCAATGGACACCAGCCCGGCCGGCGTGGCTCAGTGGCTGAGCATCAGCGTCAACCTGTGAACCAGGTCACAGTTCAATTCCTGGTCAGGGCACGTGCCCAGGTTTTTGGGCTCCATCCCTGGTGTGGAGCGTACAGGAGGCAGCCGATCAATGATTCTCTCATCACTGATGATTCTCTCATCATTAATGATTCATTCTCTCTCTCTCTCTCCCGTCCTCTATGAAATCAATTAAAACAAATTTTTAAAAATCTTTGAAAAAAAATTGAATTAATGGACACCAGTTGAAAAAAACCCTCAGTTCCTTCAATATGATCGAAGTCATTAAGTGCTTCCTGGAAACAGGGAGGTGGGAGATGATGAGACGGGTGGGCAGAGCGAGCAGGAGGGCACTGAGGACCAGTTGTGCACCGCCAACCACTGGACCCGTATTTGTGATTTTCTTCCTTGGAAACGCTTCCCAGGGTCCAGCTTCTGAAATCTGCCCCAAGTCCCAGCACCGTCTGTGGAGGGAGCCTGGGGCCATCGCAATGGGTCCTCATGCGGGAGCCCTGTTCCCCCTGATGCCCCCAATCTCCCTCTCATATCCCGAAACTCTTCCAATAAACTCTACCCGGCGTTTCATCGTGTTACTCTTTTCCAAAACTCTCCCACCACCGAGGTGGATCAACCCAACCATTTGGAAACCTGCTTTCTCGGCAGAACTCGCGGGTGCTGGGCATGGCTCCCAGAGGAAGTCACTGCTCTGTGCTCCTCCCTGGCTGGTGGCCTCATGGGCCTGTGACACGGCCGGGCCATGTCCCCTCAGTGTCACTGCTCAGGGCACTGAGGTTGCTGAGCCTGCCCAGCGTTCCCCGACCCCCACCCCCCGCACCCCTGAGGAGGGACCATTCTGCTGAGAAAGCTGAGGCCGCCAGATGCACAGAGTCACCCTGTCACCCTGAAACCTCGCTCGGCCTATTACTGCCTCCTCCCCTCGGCTCCTTCCCGCCATCTTTCCATGCCCCTGAGGTCCCCTTTCCCTCGTCACTGGTTCCTTCCTGTCCCTCGTCCACCTCTCCCCTTTCTATTAGCATTTGGTGAGATACACATAACATAAGACTCGCCATGCTGGCCACACCGAAGTGCGCACGCACTGGCACTATTACACTTACATCCCTGGCTGCCATCACTGACCATTTCCGCCACTTTCCGTCTCCCCAGACAGAACAAGGCCCCCCAACCCTGACTGCTAACTGCCCCGTCTCCGTGCACTCGCCTATTCTGGGACCTCGCACGTGCGAACGTCCGGCTACTTCCCACAGCGTCACGCTCTCAGGGCCCAGCTCTGCCGCTGGCTCCTGGCGGCGCTCCCATCCCCGTCCTCTTTGCTCAGACTCACTCATGGTGCTCACTGCTCCCTCCGTCGTCGGGGGGTGACATGGGGAACACGGGACACAGGAGCGGCCTGGCCTCCCGAGCAGGTCTCCCTTAGCACTGCCGCAGCCACGTGGCAGCTCTGGTCTGACCTCCGACCTCAGATGTCTGCTGCTCGCCCCCACCCTGCTGTGTCTTGTCCATGGTCCTCTCTCTTGCCTGTCAGGCTCCTGCATGTCGCAGGAGGCACCTCCTCTCGGGCGCCCTCTCTGCCCCGACGTGCACAGCCCCTGCACCCGGCAGGGCCCCTTAACCCTCCCCTCAGCACTTGTCATCTCTGGAGCGACAGCGGGGCCAGCACCCCAGCTGCTGCCCGTGTGTGCCCTTCTGCTCTGTCCCCTGAACAGGAGTTTAAGCTCTAACCCTCTCAGCCTGTTTTCCCATCTGTAAAGTGGACACAGTACCAAGTCACTGTAGTGATGAAATGAAACGCGTGGGGAAGCGCCCAGCATTCCCTTGCCGGTCACACACGGGAGCTGATGGTAAAGAGAGTGAGCGAGCACGTGAAACAAGACTGAACAGCGTCTGCGGTGAGGATGCGAGACACAGACACACACGGGTCAGGCCTCCTGGTCACCGAGACCTCGAGCCCACCTGTACACGCATGTGCTCTCGGACCCCTGCTATTCTGCTGGGAAGCAGCTCAGGATGCGCTGGGCAGCAGGGCATCTACCATCCCCCAGGCTCTGGGACTGGACCATCGTGGTGGCCACTCCGGGAGGCCGGCCCCACAGGCAGAGCTGCCCATCACTGACTGTCCTGAGATTTCAACCCGACTGGCTGAGCCTTGTTACTGTATCATCGCTATTCACTTCGCTGGCAAGCAGGCCCCGTTTAAAATATGAAAGTTAATATAGATTGTACTTAAAACCAACCAGAAAAACTCACTTTTAAAGAACATAGAAACAAAAGAAAAAGCAAAATCTCTGGGGGTGGGGCTGGTCTGAGGGCGGGACGTACCGGGCAGACACGTTGGTGGTGAAGGAAACACACTCATTGACAAACGTTAACGGCGTGGTTCCCGTGATGTCTTCCCACTGCGCAGGAGTGGTCCCGCCTGAAACAACAGGATTGTGGAAAATGAGGCAGCGCTCCAGCCTCCGAGCGTCAAGCGCGTCTGTGGTCCCGGCGCTCGGCCGTGGAAGCTGAGAGGCCACACGGAGAAGCAGCGCCGACAGCACCTCCCAGGAATGAGCTGAAAGGTTATCGGAATCGCTGCTTCAAACGTCGAGGTGTTCTGCCCTCGACCTGACTCCCTGAGGCTGTTACTGTAGTTGGTCGGCCCTGAAGATCAATCTGAATTGTACAGGGTGGATGAACTGAAAAGATCCTTTAGCTGACCAAGGAGCTGACGGCTTTGTTAAAATAATGAAAAAATTCAGGCAGTTTTTTATTCCTGAACTTCATGCTTTATACAATTATTTTCGTAAGAGAAAAAATTCTCTCCGTTTGCAATGGAAGGTTGTAAAAAAGTACTTGGGAAACTGTCCATCAGTACCAGGCTGATGGACAGGTGGACGAAGGCCCATAGAGGTCTAATCAGGTCGATGGTGCCTCAGCCACATGGTCCCTCGCTTGACCCCTGGCCAGGGCAGGGCATGCCTGCACGTGACATCTCACCTGTTTCACCTCCACACGCTACATCTCATGTGACAGAGGCTAATTGTATGCACATGGACTAAAAACCGTGGGAAACGCACCCAGGAATGTGGGGCGGTAACGAGGTCGTGACCCCTGCGTCCCTGCTAGTCCACGTATTTTGCATTTTATTCAACGTATGGGGCAAGCTCCATGGCCTGTTATGGTGCATACAGAAAAGCATTAATAAGGAGGGAGAACTGGAGAGAGAGCAAGATAAGGGAGAATACAACTGCCAACACGAGGGGAGGTGAGAACTTCCTCACGCCCCAGGCGGGCGAGCAGGGCAGCTGACCCCTGAGCGCGGGCAGGCGTGGCTGAGCCCAGAGTGCGCGGTGCTGTGAAAGGCGGGCGTTTCCAGCCAAACGATGCCTGTGAGCTTTCTACCTCCCACTCTGTGATGGGGCCAAGACAACCAAGGGCTGGGAGTGTCTCCCTGGAGGTTGGTAGTTGTCTGAACACTAACACAACTTCCAATGGGAAAGACCGTGTTCAGTGAATCTTGAAAAACCTTTACTCTGTTTTCTCAGGCTGCCCCACAGGTCCGTGATGGCAGACCCAACTCCCACACGGAGGTCAGGTCTGAGCTGCGGGGGGCAGCGGTGCAGGACGATGGTTTTCAGCAGGTGGACGACGCGGTCTCTGGTGAAGGCCGACAGCTGTGCGGGCTCGGGTGGAACCCCGCTCTGCACAAGCCTGTGGTATGGTCTTGGGAAGTCACAGAGTTCTCGGAGCCTGGCTTCCTTTTCAGGGGGATGGGGCTAAGTGTGGGCACAGGGCCGCGAGGCAGAGACGACCATGAGCGCTGCCCAGGGGCCTGTGGCTGTACCGGCAGGTGGCTCATCGCCTGCCGCCTTCTGCTCCCTACTGGGGATGCTCCTCCTGAATCCGCACGGGCCCTGCAGGCACCTTCTGGCAAAGTGCTAACACTGACAACTGTGTAGGTTTCTCCTTCCAGAGCTTTCTACTCACACCGCACGGGCGCCTCACCTGTGATGCTGCACAGGAGTCTCAAGGTCGGATCATCTCCCCCAAAACCATTCAGCATGACGTCGCTGGCGGCCTTGGGGATGGGGATGGTCATGGTGATGGGCTTGTGGAACTTCCTCCGTCTGGGCTCCAAGGTGACGATCGGGCTGAAGGTCGCTTTGTTCCCCAGGATCTTCCTGACCAGCTCGCCGTGCATGGGCTGCGCCTTTTCCAAGGAAAGCAGAGTGAGCACCAGACTGCGCTTCATGTCAGTATCTTTGAAAGCACTTTTTGTCTCGTCGTCAGCACAGTAGCTTCCAACATAGGACTGAGGGAGCAGGTCCTCAGCCCTCCTGCAAGAGACCTACTGTGTGCTGTGGCAGCCCCTGCTCTCCAGTGCGAGGTGACCATGTCTGTGCGGGCCCGCCCCGTTCCCACAGCCAGTCCCCTCCCCGCAAGGTGCCCCTGGCCACGCACGCGCCCAGCACCGCACCTGCAGGCCCACGCGGATCCGCTTGGTCAGCGCGCCCTCGGGGAACACCGCCTGCACCTGCGGGACCACTGTGCTGCTCAGCACGCCGCCCTCGGGCCCGATCAGGTGGCTATCCTGCTTGACACGGGATACCACGGCGAAGTACTGCGGGAAGTCACGCGTGACGATGCGGCAGATGCGCTTACGGTCCAGGTCCTCAGCGCTGTCCAGCACTGCGGATGACAGCGCACGCGGTCCAGGTCAGCGCCTCCTTGGGGCAGGAGTGCTTCCACCAGAGCAGCGCCCAGTCCCTCTGCGGGGCCTGCGGCCTCGGGGTAGGCGAGGGGCTCTCCCTGGTTTACTCCACTCCCACCAGCTGCAGAGGAAACGGGTCCCACAGGCTCTCCCCTGCCAACATCAACGTTGGCTCAAGACCCAGTTTCTATGTTGTAAGAAGAGACGCGCCCTTCTGTCCTGCCAGGATG